>NC_089261.1:33843717-34152683 GCF_963930625.1 Muntiacus reevesi | reverse complement strand
TAAAGTACTGAAAGAGAAAAATCTGCAACCAAAATTACTGTACCCAGAAAGGATCTCGTTCAAAATTAATGGAGAAATAAAAAGCTTTTCAGACAAGCAAAAGTTAAGACAATTCAGTACCACTAAACCAGCTTTACAACAAATGTTAAAGGGGCTTATATAGTCAAAAAATACAAGAGAAGAAAAAGATCTACAAAATCAACCCCAAACAATTAAGAAAATGGCAATAAGAACATATACGTCAATACTTACTTTAAATGTAAATGGACTAAATGCTCCAACCAAAAAACACCGATCAACTGAATGAATACCAAAACAAGACCCATATATATATATATATATATATATATATATTATATATATATATATATATATATATATATATATACTGTCTACAAGAAACTCACTACAGACCTAAAGACACATATAGAATGAAACTGAGAGGATGGGAAAATATATTCCATGCAAATGGGAAGCAAAAGAAAGCTGGAGTAGCAATCCCCATATCAGACAAAACAAACCTTAAAATGAAGAAGATTACAAGAGATAAGGAAGGATGCTACATAATGATCAAGGGATCAATCCAAGAAGAAGACATAACAATAGTAAATATCTATGCACCCAACACTGGAGCACCTAAATACATGACATACACTAACAGATGGAAAACAGGAAATTGACAGTAACACAATAATAGTAGGAGACTTTAACACCACACTCACACCAAATGACAGATCATCAAAACAGAAAATTAATAAGGAAACACAAGTCTTAAATGATACTTTGGATGAGATGGATCTCACTGATATCTTCAGACATTCCACCCAAAGGCAGAAGAATACACCTTCTTCTCAAGTGCACATGGAACATTCTTCAGGATTAGAGAACATTCTCCAACATTCTCTATCTTGGGTTACAAATCAAACTTCAGTAATTTAAGAAAACTGAAATTATATCAAGCACCTTCTCTGACCACAATGCTATGAAACTAGATATCAATTACACGAAAGAAAAAAAAAACTGTAAAAAAACACAAACACATGGAGATTAAACAATATGTTTCTAAATATATTTAAATAACCAACAATATGTTTCTAAATAATCAACAGGTAATTGAAGAAATCAAAAAGGAAGTCAAAAAATTTCTAGAAACAAATGACAATGAAAACACTAGTCAAAACCTATGGTATGCAGCAAAAGCAGTTCTAAGAGGGAAGTTAATAGCACTACAATCCTACCTCAAGAAACAAGAAAAACATTGAATAGACAACCTAACTCTACATCTAAGACAACTGGAAAGAGAAGAACAGCAACAACAACAAAAACTAGTAGAAGGGAAGAAATCATAAAGATCAGAGCAGAAATAAGTGAAAAGAAATGAAAGAAACAATAGTAAAGATTAATAAACCTAAAAGCTTGTTCTTTGAGAGGATAAAGGAAATTGACAAAACTTTAGCTTGATTCATCAAGAAAAAAAGAGAGAAGAATCAAACCAACAAAACTAGAAATGAAAAAGGAGAAGTTACAACAGACAATGCAGAAATACAAAGGATTATAGGAGACTATTATGAACAACTATATGGCAATAAAATGGAAAACCTGGAAGAAATGGACAGTTTCCTAGAAAAATTTAATTTTCCAAGACTGAAACATGAAGTAATAGAAATTGTGAACAACCCAATTTCAAGCACTGAAATTGAAGCTGTGATAAAAAATCTTCCCCAAAACAAAAGCCCAGGATGAAATGGCTTCATAGAAGAATTCTATCAAACATTTAGAGAAGAGTTAATGCTTATTCTTCTAAAACTCAAAAAATTGCAGAGGAAGGAACACTTCCAAACTCTTACTATAAGGTCACCATCACCCTCATATCAAAATCAGAAAAAAGAAAAAAAAAAAAAAAAAAAAAACACAGAAAAAGAAAACTACAAACCAATATTACTGATGATCACAGATACAAAAATCCTCAACAAAATTTTAATAAACAGAATTCAGCAACACATCAAAAAGCTCATACACCATGATCAAGTTGTGTTTATTCCTGGGATGCCAGGATTCTTCAATATACACAAATAAATCAATGTGATATACCATATTAACAAACTGAAATATAAAAACCATGTAAAAAATCTCGATAGATGAAGAAAACCTCTTTGACAACATTTAGCATCCATTTATAAGGATGGCATCACCAACTCGATGGACATGGATTCCAGTAAACTCCGGGAGTTGCTGATGGACAGGGAGGCCTGGCGTGCTGCAATTCATGGGGTCGCAAAGAGTCGGACGTGATTGAGCGACTGAACTGAACTGAACTGATAATTAAAACTCTTCAAAAAGTGGGCATAGTTCAGTTCAGTATCTCAGTCGTCTCTGACTATTTGTGATGCCACAAATCGCAGCAGGCCAGGCCTCCCTGTCCATCACCAACTCCCGGAGTTCACTCAAACTCATGCCCATCCAGTCAGCGATGCCATCTAACCATCTCATCCTCTGTCGTCCCCTTCTCCTCCTGCCCCCAATCCCTCCAGCATCAGGGTCTTTTCCAATGAGTCAACTCTTCACATCAGGTGGCCAAAAAATTGGAGATTCAGCTTCAGCATCAGTCCCTCCAATGAACACCCAGGAACTATCTCCTTCAGAATGGACTTGTTGGATCTCCCTGCAGTCCGAGGGACTCTCAGGAGTCTTCTCCAACACCACAGTTCAAAAGCATCAATTTTTCGGCACTCAGCTTTCTTCACAGTCCAACTCTCACATCCATACACGACCACTGGAAAAACCATGGCCTTGACCAGAGAGATGGACCTTTGTTGGCAAAGTTCTGTCTCTGCTTTTGATTATGCTAACTAGGTTGGTCATAACTTTTCTTCCAAGGATAAGCATCTTTTAGTTTCATGGCTGCAGTCACCATCTGCAGTGATTTTGGAGCCCAGAAAAATAAAGTCTGACACTGTTTCCACTGTCTCCCCATCTATTTCCCATGAGGTGATGGGACCAGATGTCGTGATCTTAGTTTTCTGAATGTTAAGTTTTAAGCCAACTTTTTCACTCTCCTCTTTCACTTTCATCAAGAGGCTCTTTAGTTCCTCTTCATGTTCTGCCATAAGGGCGGTGTCATCAGTATATCTGAGGTTATTGATATTTCTCCCGGCAATCTTGATTCCAGCTTGTGCTTCTTCCAGCCCAGCGTCTCTCATGATATACTCTGCATATAAGTTAAATAAGCAGGGTGACAATATACAGCCTTGACATACTCCTTTTCCTATTTGGAACCAGTCTGTTGTCCCATGTCCAGTTCTAACTGTTGATTCCTGAATTGCATACAGGTTTCTCAAGAGGCAGGTCAGGTTGTCTGGTATCTCCATCTCTTTCAGAATTTTCCACAGTTTATTGTGATCCACATAGTCAAAGGCTTTGGCATAGTCAATAAAGCAGAAATAGATGTTTTTCTGGAACTCTCTTGCTTTTTTGATGATTCAGCAGATATTGGCAATTTGATCTCTGGTTCCTCGGCTTTCTCTAAAACCAGTTTGAACATCTGTAAGTTCTCGGTTCACGTATTGCTGAAGTCTGGCTCGGAGAATTTTGAGCATTACTTTACTAGCGTGTGAGATGAGTGCAAGTGTGTGGTAGTTTGAGCATTCTTTGGTGTTGCCTTTCTTAGGTATTGGAATGAAAACTGACTTTTTCCAGTCCTGTGGCCACTGTTGAGTTTTCCAAATTTGCTGGCATATTGAGTGCAGCACTTTCACAGCATCATCTTTCAGGATTTGAAATAGCTTAACTGGAATTCCATCACAGCCACTAGCTTTGTTCCTAGTGATTCTTTCCAAGGCCCACTTTACTTCACGTTCTAGGATGTCTGGCTCTAGGTGAGTGATCACACCATTGTGATTATCTGGGTCATGAAGATCTTTTTTGTACAGTTCTTTTATGTATTCTTACCACTTCTTCTTAATCTCTTCTGATTCTGTTAGGTCCATACCATTTCTCTCCTTTGTTGAGCCCATCTTTGCATGAAATGTTCCCTTGGTATCTCTAGTTTTCTTGAAGATATATCTAGCCTTTCCCATTCTGTTGTTTTCCTCTATTTATTTGCATTGATCGATCGCTGAGGAAAGCTTTCTTATCTCTCCTGGCTATTCTTTGGAACTCTGCATTCAAATGGGAATATCTTTCCTTTTCCCCTTTGCTTTTCACTTCTCTTCATTTCACAGCTATTTGTAAGGCCTCCTGAGACAACCATTTTGCCTTTTTGCATTTCTTTTCCATGGGGATGGTCTTGATCCCTGTCTCCTGTACAATGTCATGAACCTCTGTCCATAGTTCATCAGGCTCTCTGTCTATCAGATCTAGTCCCTTAAATCTATTTCTCACTTCCACTGTATATTCAAAAGGGATTTGATTTAGGTCATAGCTGAATGGTCTAGTGGTTATCCCTACCTTCTTCAGTTTAAGTCTGAATTTGGCAATAAGGAGTTCATGATCTGAGCCACAGTCATCTCCCTGTCTTTTTTTTGCTGACTGTATAGAGCTTCTCCATCTTTGGCTGCAAAGAATATAATCAATCTGATTTCAGTGTTGACCATCTGGTGATGTCCATGTGTAGAGTCTTCTCTTGTGTTGTTGGAAAAGGGTGTTTGCTATGACCAGTGCATTCTCTTGGCAAAACTCTATTAGCCTTTGCCCTGCTTCATTCCGTATTCCAAGGCCAACTTTGCCTGTTACTCCAGGTGTTTCTTGACTTCCTACTTTTGCATTCCATTCCCCTATAATGAAAAGGATGTCTTTTTTGGGTGTTAGTTCTAAAAGGTTTTGTAGGTCTTCATAGAAACGTTCAACTTTGGCTTCTTCAGTGTTACTGTTTAGGGCATAGGCTTGGATTACCGTGATATTGAATGGTTTGCCTTGGAAACGAACAGAGATCATTCTGTCGTTTTTGAGATTGCATCCAAGTACTGCATTTCAGACTCTTTTGTTGACTATGATGGCTATTCCATTTCTTCTAAGGGATTCCTGCCCACAGTAGTAGATAGATATAATGGTCACATGAGTTAAATTCACCCATTCCAGTCCATTTTAGTTCACTGATTCCTAGAATGTCGATATTCACTCTTGCCATCTCCTATTTGACCACTTCCAATTTGCCTTGATTCATGAACCTGACCTTCCAGGTTCCCATGCAATACTGCTGTTTACAGCATTGGACCTTGCTTCTATCACCAGTCCCATCCACAACTGGGTATTGTTTTTGCTTTGGCTCCATCCTTTCATTCTTTCTGGAGTTATTTCTCCACTGATCTCCAGTAACATATTGGGCACCTACCAACCCGGGGAGTTCCTCTTTCAGTATCCTATCATTTTGCCTTCTCATACTGTTCATGGGTTTCTCAAGGCAAGAATCCTGAAGTGGTTTGCCATTCCCTTCTCCAGTGGACCACATTCTGTCAGACCTCTCCACCATGACCCGACCATCTTGGCTGGCCCCACATGGCATGGCTTAGTTTCACTGAGTTGGACAAGACTGTGATTCTGTGATCAGATTGGCTAGTTTTCTGTGATTATGGTTTTAGTGTGTCTGCCCTCTGATGCCCTCTCACAACACCTATCATCTTACTTGGGTTTCTCTTACCCTGGACTTGGGGTATCTCTTCACTGCTGCTCCACCAAAGCACAGCCACTGCTCATTACCTTGGACAAGGGGCATCTTCTCAAGGCCAAAACTCAACATAGTAAAGGCCGTATATGGTGAGCCTACAGCAAACATTATTCTCAACTGTGAAAAACTGAAAGTATTCCCTCTAATATCCGGAACAAGACAAGGGTGGTCACTTTCACCACTATTATTCAACATAGTCCTGGAAGTCTTACTACAGCAATCAGAGAAGTAAAGAAATAAAAGGAATCCAGATCAAAAAGAAGTAAAGCTCAACTGTTTGCAGATAACATGATACTATACATAGAAAACCCTAAAGATTGTATCAGAAAATTACTAGAACTAATCAGTGAATTTAGCAAAGTTGCAGAATATAAAATCAATACACAGAAATCACTTGCATTTCTAAAACTAACAGTGAAAAATAAGAAAGAGAAATTAAGGAATCAATCCCATTTACAGCAACAAAAAGAATAAAATGTCTAGGAATAAATTTACCTAAGGAGACAAAAGAACTGCATACAGAAAGTTATGATACTTATTAAAGAAATCGAAGATGACATAAACAGATGGAGAGATATTCCATGTTCCTGGGTAGAAAGAATCAATATTGTGAAAATGACTATACTACCAAATGCAATCTACAGATTCAATGTGATCCCTATCAAATAACCAATAGCATTTTTCACAAAACAAAAACAAAAAATTTCACAATTCATATGGAAACACAAAAGACCCTGAAGAGCCAAAGCATTCTTGAGAAAGAATAATGGAGCTGGAGGAATCAAGCTTCCTGACTTCAGATTATACTACAAAGCTACAGTCATCAAAACAGTATGGTACTGGCACAAAAACAGAAACAAAAAGATCAATGGAATAAGATAGAAGGTCCAGAGATAAACCCATACACCTATGGATAACTTCTTTTTGACAAAGGAGGCAAGAATATACAATGGTACAAGGACAGTCTGTTCAATAAATGATGCTGGGAAAATTGGATAGCTACATGTAAAAGAACAAAATTAGAACACTTCTTAACACCATACATGAAGATAAACTCAAAATGGATTAAAGACCTAAATGTAAGACCAGAAACTATAAAACCCTTAGAGGAAAACATAGGCAAAACACCTGATGTCTTAAGTCTAGGCAAGATCCTCCATGATCCACCTCCTACGTTAATGGAAATAAAAACAAAAGTTAACAAATGGGACCTGATTAAACTTAAAAGCTTTTGCACAGCAAAGAAGACTCTAAGCAAGGTAAAAAGACAACCCTCAGTATGGGAGAAAATAATAGCAAAGGAAACAACTGACAAAGGATTAATTTCCAAAATATACAAGCAGTTCACACAATTCAAAACCAGAAAAATGAACAATCTAATTTTTAAAAAGTGGGAAAAAGACCTAAACAGACATTTTTCCAAAGAAGACATACAGATGGCTAACAAACACATGAAAAGATGCTCAACAACACTCATTACTAGAGAAATGCAAATCAAAACTACAGTGAGATACCACCTCACACAAGTCAGAATGTCCCTCATCAAAAAGTCTACAAACAATAAATGCTGGAGAGGGTGTGGAGAAAAGGGAATGCTTTTGCACTGTTGGAGGGAATGTAAATTGATACAGCCACTATGGAAGATGGTACGAAGAGTCCTTAAAACACTAAGAATAAAACCACCACATGACCCAGCAATCCCACTACTAAGCATATACCCTGAGGAAACCAAAATTGAAATACACATGTATCTTTTTTTTCACTGCAGTACTATTTACGATAGCTAGAACATGGAAGCAACCTAGATGTCCATCAATAGATGAATGGATAAATAAGTTTTGGTATACACACTATGGAATATGCACATATTCCATATATATGGAATATATACATATTCCATAATATATACATATTCCATAGTGTGCATACATATACACGTAGTGGTATATACATTATGTATATGTTCCATAAACACTATAGAATATTCAGTTCAGTTCAGTTCAGTTGCTCAGTCATGTCTGACTCTATGTGACCTCATGAAATGCAACATGCCAGGCCTCCCTGTCTGTCACTAACTCCTGGAGTTTACTCAAACTCATGTCCATCCAGTCGGTGATGCCATCCAGCCATCTCATCCTCTGTCGTCCCTTTCTCCTCCTGCCCCCAATCCATCCCAGCATCAGGGTCTTTTCCAATGAGTCAACTCTTCACATCAGGTGGCCAAAGTATTGGAGTTTCAGCTTCAGTATCAGTCCTTCCAATGAAGACCCAGGACTTATCTCCTTTAGGATAGACTGGTTGGATCTTCTTACAGTCCAAGGGACTCTCAAGAGTCTTCTCCAACACCACAGTTCAAAAGCATCAATTTTTCGGTGCTCAGCTTTCTTCACAGTCCAACTCTAACATCCATCCATGACCACTGGAAAAATCATAGCCTTAACTAGACAGAACTTTGTTGGCAAAGTAATGTCTCTGCTTTTTAACATGTTGTCTAGGTTGGTCATAACTTTCCTTACAAGGAGTAAGTGTCTTTTAATTTCATGGCTGCAGTCACCATCTGCAGTGATTTTGGAGCCCAAAAAAAATAAAGTCTGACACTGTTCCCACTGTTTCCCCATCTATTTCCCATGAAGTGATGGGACCAGATGCCATGATCTTAGTTTTCTGAATGTGGAGCTTTAAGCCATCTTTTTCACTCTCCTCTTTCACTTTCATCAAGAGACTTTTTAGTTCCTCTTCACTTTCTACCATAAGGGTGGTGTCATCTGCATATCTGAGGTTATTGATATTTCTCCCGTCAATCTTGATTCCAACTTGTGCTTTATCTAGCCCAGCGTTTTTCATGATGTACTCCGCATAGGAGTTAAACAAGCAGGGTGACAATATACCGGCTTGACGTACTCCTTTTCCTATTTGGAACCAGTCTATTATTCAGCCATAAAAAGAAACACATTTGAGTCAGTTCTAATGAGATGGATGAACCTAGAGCCTATTATACAGAGTGAAGTAAGTCAGAAAAAGAAAGATATATATCGTATTTTAACACATATATACAGAATCTAGAAAGATGGTACTGAATAATTTATTTACAAGGCTGCAATGGAGAAACAGACATAGAGAATAGACTTATGAACATGGGGAGAGGCGAGGAGAGGGTGAGATGTATGGAGAGAGCAACATGGAATCTTACATTGCCATATGTAAAACAGACAGGCAATGAGAATTTGCTGTATGTCACAGGAAACTCAAACAGGGGCTCTGTATCAACCTAGAGAAGTGGGATGGGGAAGGAGATGGGAGGGAGTTTCAAAAGGGAGGGGATAGATCTATAGGATACATCTATCCCTATGGTTGACTCATGTTGAGGTTTGACAGAAAAACAACAAATTTCTGTAAAGCAAGTATCCTTCAATTAAAAAATAAATAAA
This sequence comes from Muntiacus reevesi, assembly GCF_963930625.1. Classification (NCBI taxonomy): domain Eukaryota; kingdom Metazoa; phylum Chordata; class Mammalia; order Artiodactyla; family Cervidae; genus Muntiacus; species Muntiacus reevesi. The sequence continues at coordinate 34,143,593 of NC_089261.1, read as the reverse complement.
TTAAAAAAAAATAAAGAATTTTGGAGTGGGTTGCCATGCACTCCTTCCAGAGGATCTTCCCAACTCAGGGATCAAACCCAGGTACCCCGCATTGCAGGAAGTTTCTTTACCTTCTGAGTCACCAAAGAAGCCCCAAAACACTGGCGTGTGTAGCCTATCCCTTCTCTTGGGGATCTTCCCAACCCAGGAATTGAGCTGTAGTCTTGCACATTGCAGGCTAATTCTTTACCAGTTGAGCTACACATAGTAGTATATATATGTTTATCCTCATTTTTCAATCCATCCCACCCCCTGAGTCCATATTTCAATCACACAACCTAAAAACTCTGTTTCTCCCAGTTTCTAAAGCTAATACAGTGAATCCAGAATATCTGCCAACAAATATGACTTGATCCAACAATATTTTATTTTCTCTCTTTCACCCCTAGAAACATTGATGTAAATGGGAAAATTTTCATACTCTTTAGATTCTCCTTCTAAGATTAAATTTATAACTTACAAACTGGGACCTTCAGTTATGAATCTAATTTATTTCTAGGAGCAATGAGAGGTGGTGGGCGTAGTTCTTAGGAAAATCAGCAATTCCCTTGATGGCAGTTATTTTTTTTTAATTTTTTATTTATTTATTTTTTTTAGGAAAGGGGCAGGAGGAAAGCTTGTTTCTACATATAGATGAAGTTTAGCAGAATTAGGAAGTCAAAATGCTTACTCCATAAGAATTCACACATGCACCTATATCCCATTTTTTAGTGCCCTACTCCTATCTAGTCAATGCCTTAACTTTAACATAGCAGTATTTCTGAGGTTGTAAATCCAATTTGCAGTGCAATTTAATGATCCATAAGATTAGACTGTGGCTTTGGCTTTCATAATCTCTGTCTGCAAAGGATAAGAATTTATTGTAAAGTCTTCACATATTTTTCTGATTACTTTCCCAGTGCTCTAGTTGTGAATTTAAAGCTCTGAACTAATTATGCTTCTTTTTCCTGTAAGTACTGATGCACAACTAGAAACAATCAATGAAATACATTACACTGCTTATTTCCACTAAAATATTTCCAGTGGTAACTATTTTGTCACCTTAAGTCTTGCTTCCTACAGACATCTTATGAATAGAGTTTAAGTATGATAATGTAAGTGAATGTTTTGCCATAACTTTCCAAGGGCTAGCAGCCCACTTCACCATGCCAACAAGGTTATTAATGCCATTGGAACTGATCATATCCAAGAAATATTTCAGAAAATAATTCTTGAAGGTTGTTTTTCTTGGAACTACTTGCAGGAGTAGTGATTGATCAAGGAAGCAAATATAATATGAATGATAAAAGGTTAAGCTATGTTGTTGTAACTAGCCTTTCCATAATTGTAGGAGCATGTGACACATTTGTGTGGCAGGCTCTTTCTTCTCTACCTAAGAGTGAGTCTAAGAAATCAGTAAAATGCTGGACATGAAGTGGAAGAGAGCAAGGACACATGATAACTCATGAGGACAAGCTACATCCATGAGTTTAAAGGTCAGCCTTGATGAAAGAAGTTATCATCTTGTTATTGTTCTTTACACACCATGCCTGGGCCAGAACTAGAATCTATGAAAGAGGAAATCTGGACAGTGTTGAGGACTTATGGACTTGGGTTCAGCCCTCACAGCAGCAAAGTGATCCAGTAGGTAAGTGGAAATGTACCTGAGACACAGCTGTAATAGACTCCTTTCACCAGTCTTGACAGTATGATAGCTGTTGCATCACTTCCACCTTCCAAATCCTGCACAAATTCCTTTTATTGTGGACTGTCATTCAGATTCATATAAGAATGTGATTTCTGGCAATTTAATTTAACCAAATTGACAGAGCACAAATATTCCACAAGCCATATCAGACATTATTCTAACTATATGCTTAAGGCCTACTGCTTATACTTCAGACATCTTCAAAGGCAAACTTTGTCTATTAGCACATCTTTCTCACATAGGCTAATGAATAAAACACAGAATACGCTGAATGGATATGCATTATACAAAAATATACATACATAAATTTAAAAAGTGACTAGAACTTGAGTAGCCAGTGAAAAGGAGATATGATTTTAAAGTGGATAAACTGAGATGAGTAAAGAGTAAAAATGATAAAATACAAAGTGTTTTTAAGAATCAGTGATCATGTATATTCAGCCATGGATAAAGTTAATATAGGGAATAAAAGAAATGATGTTTGAAATATAGTTTAAAAAGCAAATTGTGAATGATTTTCAACTGCAAACCTTGGAATGTTGACCCAAAATAAGTCATAGTTCAACAGATTTTCAACATCTTTCAAAGACAGTTTGATTTAAACATTTTTGTACTCATGAATAAATATGTCTTCTTAATCAAAAGACATTAGTAGTTCCATTTTCCAATGTTAATTAAGCCTGGGAGATTTGTTTTAATGTATCTCCTAGATAGCAACATGATTTTTAAAACTGTGTATGCTCCAGGCTTTTGGTTTTGTTCATATGCTTATAAAAGATGTAAAATTTCTTTCATTCCTTTTTTCTCGTCCTCACTGGACTTAATTTCAAGTACTAGATACTAATGTATAAGATATTTTCTGCCTAGCGGATCTTACATATTTAAATCTAATGCTTTAAAACTTCATATATCTCAGTTAGGATTTCCCTGGTGGCTCAGAGGTAAAGAATCCTCCTGCAGTGTAGGAGACATGGGCTTGATCCTTGGGTCAGGAAATTCCCCTGGAGAAGGAAATGGCAACCCACTCTACTATTCTTGCCTGGGTAATCCCATGGACAGAGGAGCCTAGTGGGCTACAGTCCATGGGGTTGCAAAAGAATCAGACTTAGCAACTAAACAACAACAACATACTTCAGTTAGCATAGTAATACACCAAGAAATAAAGATATATGTAGCTTTTTATAATTTTCACAAACTCTCAAAGTCAGCTGCTCAGTATTCTTCCATTTTGTACTCCTTTTTAAGGCATTTCTCAATTTCAACTCTTAGTGTGGAGTCATTCTCCAATGGAAATCATCACTGACCCTCCAAACTAATCTCAAGAAGGGCTATCTTTGTCACTAAGTGCTGAGGTAAGGAGGTTTTCCTTGATCATCTAGAAATTTCTAAAACCATTTTGAACTTTTAAAAATGCTTTTGTGAAAGCACAGAAGCAGCCCTTTGTGCTTTTCATTAACCTACTTACTTGAAGATCCATTTCTTTCTTTTCTCTGGCAAGCTACATTTCAAAGTCTTCCTTGTTCACTGGATTCCTGATAGATTTGGTCAGTGGATGGGTATATCTCCTATCTCTCTGCCTCTGGCAGTGGGTGACTTCCTCTGATGTTGGTGCCACTGGCCTGGTCTGCCTTCTTGGTACTGCACCCTGCAGGGTAGCACTGCTTTGGTTCAAGCTCAATTAAGAATTCTGTGGTTTCTCATTTCTTCACAGATATCTTTTCCCAGATGAATGATAGCATTGCCTATAGTTAATCTCTCAGTTGTACAACTCTATTATTCTAATCCCCAGCTTCTTCATCTACCTAATTTTCTAGGTTAAACTAATTCCTTGAATTAAATTCCCTAGGTTTGAAATATCTTGAGTAGTCTCCAGTTTCCTAAATAGGCCTTCACTGATGACACTCTTATATGACAATAATTAAAATAAAACACATATATATATATATATTTTTTAGCTGAGCACTGCTCATCTATCTTTCACAGTTAAGCTCTCTCTATATATATCTTCTGCAAACCATCATGGAAAACACAACTTAATAGAAATGTACATGACATTAGTCCAAATTCAGATGTATAAATAAACATTTTCTAATGAGTATCATACTTTTCAAAGGCATAGTTTGTTTCATTAAACAGAATGATTGTTGCTGTTGTTTGTTGTTTAGTCTCAAGTTGTACTTGACTCTTTTGTGGCTCCATGGACTATAGCCCACCATGCTCTTCTGTTCATGGGGTTTTCCAGGCAAGAATACTGGAGTGGATTGCCATTTCCTCTCCAGGAGATCTTCCCAATCCAAGGGTTGAACTTGCATCTTCTGCATTGGCAGGCAGATTCTTTACCTCTGGGCCATGAGGGAATCCCAAACAGGATATTCATCCTTATCTTAAATATCAGTTCTTGGATTACTTCATGCAGCTCCCCACAATGGACAGACATTTTCTTTATATGAGTATAATCAAGGGCTCACTAAAGCGTTTTCCTGAAGGAAAATCTCACTTCAATCTAAAAAGGAAAAAGCTTATGACAATTTGTATCATTACAGCTTTTGTCCTGCCTCTTAAACAAAAAAATAAAAATATACTGTCAGATACATAATTTTTGTCAAAAAGAAAAGATAACATTTATGTATAAATACAAATACAATCATATAGATAGACAGACAGATGTATCTAAGCATTCACTCCATTTATTATAATAGATTCAAAAAGATTCAGAAAATAAACTAATAACAACTATAAAACTAACCTTCCTTTATGCTCTTTGACCCTGCATAAATACTGCATTCTCTGTGTGTGCTTAGAACTTGGGGTTTACTTGAAGGATGTTCCACCATATCATAAATCAATAAAGGAAAAATAAAGCTTGTTCCAATATGATGAGTTATTCAAACAGTGCATAGCCTAAATGTTTTATTCTGGTGTATTTTAAGTATGAAAACTTGCAAATGTTTGACTCTGTTGGAAAGAAACTTTGACTTTTTGTAGTAATTAATGGAGCTGTTTTTCTTTTGATACCAGTCTGCTAAGTGTATATTGGGAATAATACTCCCAGAGATTTTTCCCAATTATCTTCATGCTCCTTTTGTTACACTCTGCATGCTGCTTCCACGGGCTGCTCTGTCTTCTCATACACTGCTTGTTCCTACAGAGACTGGCCTCACCATCTTTCAGTCCACTCAGTTGATTCACCCACTTGCAAATATGCTGCATCACATATGCAGTTTTTAAACATGTTAGCTCCAATAACAGTAAAACATAAAATCACAAATGGTTTCTTCTTTACTTTGCAGGACAGAGAGAGAAAGAGGAAGAAAATAATAATTTTCCTTATAAAATTCCTGTTTCAAAGACATAGTCAAGTCTTGGTAATTCCTTCACAAACAGGCTAAAATATTAACTTGGTTAACATGTAAGGTGCTATTTATAAGTACTAAAACCATATAGCTAAGACTTTAATGAAACTTATGTTCTAGTTGTGAGAGACAGAAATAAACAAGGTAGGGAGCAGAATTATTCCAGAGTATAATAATCACTGTAGAAAAGGTTATAAGATTTGATTCAGAATAACTGAAGGTGTGGTGAAAAGAGGGCAACTTAAGACATGCAGACTCCGGAGAGGTCACATGCACAGTGAGGCAAAGAATGAGAAAGGACCAGCCATTCAAAAGTCTGAGCAATATAGGATTGACAGAGAAGAAAAACTTAGAGTGTGACAGAAACAGAGTAAATGTCAGGGTGGCGAACACACAGGAATGAGAGGAAAATGTTGTACAATAAAGAACCCTCGCAGTAGGCTGAAAAGCAGGCCCTACGGCTCTCAGACGTCCTATGGGAAGCCAATGAATGCCTTTGAGCATGGCCGGGATACAATTCAGTTTAAGTGGAAAGTGGGAGACAAATTAAGAAGTTCTTAATTGCAGAATTCTAGGTAAGATAGCTGGAGATGGTTCTGCAGTGGTGACAACTAAGATGAGAAAAACAGATGAATTTAAATGTCATTTCTGTTGTAAAATGTATAGGTCTTACTCATGGATTGGAAGGGGGTTATGAAGCATCTGTGAGAAACAAAGAAATGATTGTCAAATAACAGATTTAATAGCATTATTAGTTCTGTTCTTGCTCTATCTCTCATGTGTTTAATATTTTCATGTGCTCTTTCTCAATATCAGTGTAAAATAGTCTCCTCCCATTAATCACTAAAGTATACATCTCTAAGTATATTTATCCATTTGATTGTTATTCATTTCCTACATATTAGGTCATTTTCTTTTATGTTATATAGCAATTGCTATGAGGCAAATCCAATTTGAGACAATGAACAAGGTAGTAAGAATAAATCTTACTTCAGTAAATATGAAGTAATTATCTTAGAGATCTTACTGTTATGGAATTTTACAGAGCATCCTTAAATTCAAGATTTCATACTCCTCAGAAACATATGTCTTAAGGATGACAAGTGTAGAAAATAATGATTAAGAATTTGGCAAGACAAAATTATGGATTAAGAAACTTTCAAACTCTAAAAATAAGTTGATAGAAAATAAAACAAATGGAGTCTGTAAAATGACTTTTAATGCAACTAGATCTTAGGATTTGAAGAACATTTAATTATAAATAACTGAATAAAGAGGAAAACAAAGCAGTTCAAGGAAAGGTGTAAGCAATGATGTAGTGAACATGTGCAGTTAAAAATGCACTTGCACTCAGGAGAGTCAGGATGAATTTTGCACCTGGGTCAGTGAACCTAGTGGATTAGCATATGCCAAAATTCATAACTAATGCAATGAATAATTTAAGATGAAAAAGGTCACTATTTATAATGCTAAGTAAGATAAACCCTAGAGGTCAAAGGTTGAAGAACAAATTATTCTGAAGCTGTCATTATTTTAGACACTACTGCATTGTTCAAAATTAGATATTTTATCAAATGTATCTCTTTACTTTTTTCTCCTTTTACACATTTTCATTCTCAGAAATATTAAGTTATATCACTAGGGTCTTCTGCATTCATATTATCTTCAGTGTTTCACAAACTGCTTGACTCATAAGCAATGTCCACAGTAATATGTAGAATCTCCACATTTTCTTTACCTTATTTTGTTATTTAATCACTTGGAGGTATATAATATTGCATTTTTCTACCCAGCATCTAGTCTTGGTTAACAAAAGATAAAAGCAATTTTATTTCAGCATCCATAGATTATTTCTACACTTTTTTCTCTTTTCTCTCTATGATTAGAAAATAAAATTGCTTTGACAATTTTGCTTTTAAAGGATGCTCACAGACTCTGCATAAGAAAATGTGATACAATTTAATGAAAAGGGAGAAAGATACTCATGTTGCGACTAGACAGAATAATGATCATGTAGTTCTCTCTTTCATTGATGCATTTTGATCATAGTGTAATATGAATATCTAAACATTTCTCATGACTTGAGAGGCAAAGTGATTCTATGCAGACTAAAACAACATGTCATGTGTTTAACACTTCACCTGTAATAGCATACAATGGAATGAAAAAAATGATCTGAACAGCTGGCAAAAATGTTCCTTTTAGAAGAGACTAAAAAATGTAAAAAAAAAAAAAAAAAGAAAGAAAGAAGTGAACACAAAAAATCTAAATAAGCCTTTCTAACACGAGTCATGAAAGTTTAAATCCTTGAGTTTCAGGATCAAAGGAGAAAACAGTAGAGGCAACCATTCTAAAAAAAGTTGACACAGCTTTCTCACTTCTTCATCTCATATACCTACATGTATATGGCATCTAGAAATGGCACTAATGAAATTATTTGCAGGGCAACAATGGAGACACGGACATCGAGAACGAACTTATGTTTGACACAGGGGAGTGGGGAGGGAGGAGGGGGTGGGATGTATGAAGAAAATAACATGGAAACTTACAATACCATATATAAAATAGATAGCCAATAGGAATTTTCTGTATGACTCAGGGAACTCGAACCAGGGCTCTGTAACGACCTGGAGGGGTGGGATTAGAGGGCATGGGAGGGATATTCAAGAGGGATGGCACATATATATACCTATGACTGATTCGCATTGATGTTTGGCAGAAATCAACAAAGTTCTGTAAAGCAATTATCCTTCAGCTAGTAAATAAATTTAAAATTTAAAAAATTGACTTTAGATAAGTTATTTAATCTATCTATATCTCATCTACCATTTGTAAAACATGTAGAATTCTTGGAGCTAACTGATAGAATTGTGTGTGAAATAAATGACAGAGAATGCAGTACACTAAAGGCTGCACCCATCACAGAGAGAGTGCCTACTGGTTGTCATCAATGAATAGTGAGCACCTGGCCTTCTTCACTCACTCAAGGGCAAGAACTCCCAGAGCAAACATTACGCTAGTAAGTATCTTTTTGAGGAGAGGATGTCAATTTCACTGGGAGAATAAAAGCCTAAAGGTACTTTTATTTTGGTTTTCTCATTATAACAACTCTGCTAAATCAACCATTAGTCAAATCCACAGTTGAAGGCAAATTAACATACATGGTGATCCCAGACAGATTTTTAATGCATAATTATTAAATATGCTGAAATGGATAAGAAATCCCAAGTTTTGAGGAAAATCAAGTCTAATAACAAGGCAGAAGACAAAAGAAACCAATAGAAAATAGTACTTTTCAGAAAATATTTAAAGGTAAGTAAAAAATCTGAAGGTTAGAACTGAGACATTGCATCTATGAAAAAAAGAACAGACTATTGCTCTAAAGAAAAAAATATTCACAGAAGAAAAGAGGGCACTTGAAGTTAAAATTATAACAGGAAAAATAACAATTCAATGTAAAAATTGGAAAATAAGGAAATAAACCAAAAAAAAATTTTAGATAAAAAATGGTAGAAGATATATATATATATAAGTTGGAGAATCAACCTGGAACAACTAAATACAATTTAATTTTAAAAAAATTGAAAAGAAAACACTAAAAAAGAGAGGAAGGATTCAGTAGGCAAAGTCTTCCATAAAGTTTTCAGATGTAAGAAAACTTTTCATGAAGTTAAGTACCAAGCAAATGCATAGGATAGTAAACAGAAATAGATTCAAATAAAGTCACATCTTTATGAATTTTAAAACATTCAGAATGACAAAGAAATCATAACAATTCAGAGAGAAAAAAAGGTTGCAAGGAGTGGCTCCAGGATGAATAAGACATCCATATTCTCAACTGCAACATAAGAAACCAGAGTACAATAAATGATGTATCAAATTTTTCTGAAGTAAAATTTTCTGTCCAGTTTAAAGTTAAGAAAAGATTAAATAAACACACGTTTACAAACTGAGTGTCTTGATAAATTCCTTTACCCAGAATCTATCTCAGAAAGGACTAGAATATTCACTGCGCCAAAATAATAAATTAAGAAATAGAAATAGGAAATCCAGAAAATAAGAAAATTCTCCAAAGAAAACATGAGAAAAATCATGATGATGACAAAAGGAGATCCTAAGATCTACAACAAAAGTAGAAAATGTAACTATTCACAGATAACCATTTGTTGTTGTTCAGGTCACTGGGTCATGTCTGACTCTTTGTGATCCCATTGGCTGCAGCATGCCAGGCTTCCCTGTCCTTCACCAACTCCCAGAGCTTTCTCAAACTCATGTCCATTGAGTCGGTAATGCCATCTAACCATTTTATCTGTTGTCCCCTTCTGCCTTCAATATTTCCTAGCATCAGGGTCTTTTCTAATGAATTGGCTCTTCGCATCAGGTGGCCAAAGTATTTGAGCTTCAACTTCAGAATCAGTCCTTACAATGAATATTCAAGTGTGATTTCTCTTAGGATTGATTCTTTGATCTCCTTGCAGTCCAAGGGACTCTCAAGAGTCTTCTCCAACACATCTATTCAATACCATCAGTTCTTCAGTGCTCAGCCTTCTTTATGGTCCAGCTCTCACATCCACACATGACTACTGGAAAAAATAAAAACAAAAAAACAAACATAACTTTGACATATGGACCTTTGTTGGCAAAGAAATGTCTCTATTTGTTAATATGCAGTGTAGGTTTGTCAGAGATTTTCTTCCAAGGACCACCCATCTTTTAACTTCATGGCTGCAGTCACTATCTGCTGCAATTTTGGAGTTCAAGAAAATAAATTCTCTCACTATTTCGATTGTTTCCCCATCTATTTGCCGTCAAGTGATAGGACCAGGTGCATGGATCTTCACTTTTGGAATACTGAGTTTTAAGCCAGCTTTTTCACTCTATTCTTTCACCTCCATCAAAAAGCTCTCTGGTTCCTCTTCACTTTCTGCCATAAAGCTGGTGTCATCTGCATATCTGAGTTTATTGATGTTTCTCCTGGCAGTCTTGATTCCAGTTTGTGCCTCATTCAGCCCACCGTTTCTCACAATGTACTCTTCATAGAAGTTAAATAAGCAGGGTGACAATATACAGCCTTGACCTACTCCTTTCATGGTTTTGAATCAGTCTGTATTTTGAACCTATCCATATTTAGTACAGATATCCATATATACATACTAAAATGTACATAGGCATGCATATGTGTGTGTTTCATCAATTATGTCAGATTCTTTCTGCAACCCATTGGACTATATATCCCACCAAGCTCCAGTGTCCATGGGGTTTCCCAGGCTAGAATACTGGAATAGGTTACCATTTCCTTCTCCAGAAGATCTACCAAAACTAGGGATCAAATGCACATCTACTGCTTTGCAGGTGGATTCTTTACCACTGAACCACCTGGGAAGTCCAGTGGATCATAAGAATAAATAAGGAGGAAGTCAGTTCCTAATGGTGATTTGAATCCTTTGCATAGTATTAAATTGGGTATTTTGTCTCCTTTAATGAGTTGCAAAAGCTCTTTATATATTCAGGATATTAGAATGTATGAGATCTATAATTTGCAAATATTTTCCACATTGTGTGTCATGTCATTTCAATTTCTAGACTAGACAATTCTCCAAAGATGATATGCAAATGACCAACACGCCCCTGAAAAGATGTTCAACATTAGTCATTAGGGAATTGCAAATCAGAATTACAATGAGATACAACTCCACACCCTCTAGATTTAAATCAACATCATCATCATCATCATCAGACAGTGTTGACAAATACATGGATCAATTAGGATTTGCACACTGCTGGTGGGAATGTAAATGATGTGGCCCTTGTGAAAGAGTTTGGCAGATTCTCTAAAAATTAAACATAGAATAGCTATATGATCCAGCAATTATACTTCTCGGTATAAACCAAAAATTTTTGAAAACAAGTGTTCAAACAAATAGCTGTACACCACTCTTTGTAGTCACACTAGTCACAATAGCCAATAGGTGGAAATAACACAAAGACTTATCATTTGATAAATAAGTAAACAAATATCATTAATCCAAGCAATGGAATGCTATTCAGTCATAAAAAGGAATTGGCTACATGCTACAATATGGGTGAACACTGAAAACCTCAAACAAGTACACAAATGGTAACTTATTGTATGCTTCTATTTATGTGAAACATAAAGAATATTTGAAATTATAGAGGCAGAAAACACACATTGCCAAGCCCAGAGAATGGGGCATGTCTTGCTTAATGAGTGTGGTATGATTTTTGGGGTGATGAAAATATTCTTGGAACTAGACAAAAATGATGGTTGCACAATATTGTGAGTGTGCTAAATGTCACTGAATTATACACTTAAGATGCTTAATGGTTGATTTCATGTCACAAAAAAGTGTTACTTCAAGGAAAAAAATAAAAGAGTAGTAATTCAAACACCATCATGAAGCTATGTGTGAAGCTTTTTCAAACCCAAGTAGAAGAAAAAATTTATAATTACAAAGAAAATATAACAACACAAATAAAAATTAAAGACAATATCATGATTAAAATATTTGAGATTTTAAAGATAAAAAGAATACTAGTGATAGAGAAGATCATGAGGCTTTCAACCCATGTGTTCAGTTTGAGCTAAAGCAAGAAAATAAGACAGTACATAGTATATTCCCAACTGTCTGCAAAGATTGGGATGTTTAGAGGACAAAGTGAAGGAGATGACATGGTTATAAATGAAGGCTATCGAACAGGCAGTAGCCAGATGTGAAAAAGTAGAGAAACATGTGACATGGCTTTCTACCTTGATTCTGCAGATATCAGTAAACTATGGAGCCATTTTGAAAATAAATTTAAAAACAAGTCAAGCTGTAGGATTAGATCCCTTTGATGGCCATTGGAAAAGAAATATTACAGTCCTTTAAAATGCTTTAAGTAGTTTAGGCCAAAGATTACAAAAGTCTAACCTGAAAAATGGAAATGAAGAAAATGGAAAGACAACGTTTGCATGGGTGATTTAATTAGTTTTTCAAATGACTAATTTGAGAGAGATATATGGAATTATTTAAATGGAATATGTCTTGGAGATTTCTAGTTCTATTTTTTCAATAGAAAAAAAGATTTCTTACTGAGAACAGAGATATGGAAAGAGGAGGATAATGGATAAGACTCTTACCTTTGATCACTTCAGAGTATGTAGTAAGTTTAAAGTGTGTTCTATTTAGAAATGAAGGTGTACCAACTATCACTATTCAGGGAGCACAAATAAAGTAGCTTGATTTCAAATATTCATTGGAATCTCCAAGATTGCTTTCAAAGTTCTAGCTCTAAACAGCTATTTTTGACATTGCCTAAGATCATTTTTGTATATATGACAAACCAGTGTTCTATATAATCCACAGGAAATAGTCATCATGAGATTTTTATTTTGAGTTCCATAATTCTACTGTTGAAGTCATTTACCATATTTTCAATGAGGGAGCATCATTGGATTGCAAGAATGTTCTTGCATTACTAAGATTCTCTGTCTTGAGGTTACCAAATAACTAGATGCCAGAGATGAAGCTAGAGATGAGGAAAATGGCACTCTCCTCTCCATAGTGGTAGGCTCTGTCACCTCAAAAACAAACATCTGTGGATATTCTTATTAAATGTTACATCAGCTTTTATTTTTGCACATATTTGTATTAACATATTAAAAAGATAGATTGCACATATATGCATTAAGAATATTAATATGATATATTTTTTCTCTTTCTGACATTTCTTTCTGGATGACAGCCTGTAGGTCTATCCACATCTCTGTAAATGACACAATTCTGTTCCTTTTCATTGCTGAGTAATATTCCATTGTGCATATACACCACATCCTCTTTATCCATTTATCTATTGATGGACATCTATGTTATTACATATCCTGACTATGGTAAATAGTGGTGCAATGAACTCAAGGGTACATGGGTCTTTTTGAATTATGGTTTTCTTAGGTATGTACTCAGTAGTGGGATTATTGGGTCATATGGTAGGGAGGAGAGGGTGGGACAAATTGGGAGATTAAGATTGACCTATATATACTACCAGGTGTAAAATAGATATCTATTTTAAGCCTGTTGTATAACATAGCATTAAATTCAGTTCTGTGGTACCCAGATGGGTGAGATAAGGGAGTGAAAGTAAGGTCTAAGAGGGAGGGAATATAAAACTAACAAAATATTATAAAGCAGCTATACTCCAATATTGCAAAATTCAGACTTAAATTGAAGAAAGTAGGAAAAGCCACTAAGCCATTAAAGTATGATCTAAATCAAACCCTTCACAATTATACAGTGGAAGTGACAGATAGATTCAAGGGATTAGATCTGATAGAGTACCTAGAGAACTATGGACAGAGGTTTGTGACATTGTACAGGAGGCAATGATCAAGACCATCCCCAAGAAAAAGAAATGCAAAAGGCAAAGAGGTTGTCTGAGGAGGCCTTACAAATAGCTGAGAAAAGAAGAGAAGTAAAAGGCAAAGAAGAAAGGGATAGATGTACCCGTCTGAATACAGAGTTCAAAGAATAGCAAGGAGAGATAAGAAAGGTTTCCTGAGCAAACAATGCAAAGAAATAGAGGATAATGGTAGAATGGGAAAGACTAGAGATCACATCAAGAAAATTAGAGATACCTAGGGAATATTTCATGCAAAGATGGGCACAATAAAGGACAGAAAAATAAGGAACTAACAGAAGCAGATGATATTAAGAGGTGGTAAGAATACACAGAAGAATTGTAAACAAATATATATATATAAGTGAACCAGATAACCACTATGGTGGTTATTACCTAGAGCCAGACATCATGGAGTGTGAAATCAAGTGGGCCTCAGGAAGCATCACTACAAACAAAGCTAGTGGATGTAGTGGAATTCCAGCTGAGCAATTTCAAATCCTAAAAGATGACACTGTGAAAGTGCTACACTCAATATGCCAGCAAATATGGAAAATTCAGCAGTGGCCACAGGGCTGGAATAGATAAGTTTTCATTCCAATTGCAAAGAAGAGCAATCAATGCCAAAGAATGTTCAAACTACTGCACAATTGTACTCATTTCACATGTTATTAAAGTAATGCTCTAAATTCTCCAAACCAGGCTTCAACCAACCACTGCTGGATGTTTAAGCTGGATTTAGAAGAGGCAGAGGAATCAGAGATCAAATTGCCAGCATCTGTTGGATCATAGAAAAAGCAAAAGAATTCCAGAAAAGCATATTTTCCTGCTTCATTGACTACACTAAAGAATTTGACTGTATGGATCACAACAATCTGTGGAAAATTCTTAAAGAGATGGGAATACCATACCACCTTACCTGCCTCCTGAGAAACCTGTAAGCAGGTGAACAAGCAAAAGTTAGAAATGGACATGGATCAATAGACTGATTCCAAACTGGGAAAGGAGTATGTCAAGGCTGTATATTGTCAGCCTGCTGATTTAACTTATATACAGAGTACATCATGTGAAATGTCAGGCTGGAAGAAGCACAATCTGGAATCAAGTTTGCTGGGAGAAATATCAATAACCTCAGATATGCAGATGACACCACTCTTATAGCAGAATGTGAAAAGAACCTAAGGATCTTCTTGGTGAAGTTGGAAAGGAGAGTGAAAAATCTGGTTAAAACTCAACATTCAAAAAATGAAGATCAATGCATCTGGTCCCATCACTTCATGACAAATAGATGGGGAAATAATGAAAACAGTGATAGGCTTTATTTTCCCGGGCTCCAAAATCACTGTAGATGGTAACTGCAGCCATGAAATTAAAACATGCATGCTCCTTGGAAGAAAAACTACGGCAAATCTATACGGTATATCAAAAAGCCGAGACATTACTTTGGCGACAAAGGGCCATATGTCAAAGTTATGGTTTTTCCGGTAGTCATGTATGGATGTGAGAGCTGGACCATAAAGAAGGCTAAGCACTGAAGAATTGATTCTTTTGTACTGTGATGTTGGAAAAGACTCTTGAGAGTCCCTTGGACTGCAAGGAGATCAAACCAGTCCATCATAAAGGAAATCAGTCCTGAATATTAGTTGGAAGGACTGATGCTGAAGCTCAAATACTTCGGCCACCTGATGCGAAGAGCTGACTAATAAGAAAAGCCCCTGGTGCTGGGAAAGATTGAACACCAGACAAGAAGGGGATGACAGAGGATGAAATGGTTGCATGGCATCACTGACTCCATGAACATGAGTTTGAGCAAGATGCAGGAGATGGCGAAGGATTGGGGAGTCTGGCTTGCTGCAATCCATGCAGTTGCAAAAAGTCAGATACCACTGAGCAGCTGAACAACAAAATACTTCAATAACGTCTCTTGCCTGGTGGCCTAGCTGATAAATAATCTGCTTGCAATACAAGAGACCCCGGTTCAGTTTCTGGGTTTGGAAGATTCCCTGGACAAAGGACTAGCTACCTATTCCAGTATTCTTGGGTTTCCCGCATGGCTCAGTCAGTAAAGAATCTACCTGCAATGCGGGAGACCTGGGTTCAATCCCTGGATTGGGAAGATCCCTTGGAGGAGGGCATGGCAACCCACTCCAGTATTCTTGCCTGGAGTATCCCCAGGGACAGAGGAACCTGGCGGGCTACAGTCCATAGGGTCGCAAAATTCGGACACAACTGACTGAGTGAGTACAGCACAGCATACTCCAATAAAACAGAAAAATAGTTACATCAACTTTCCTCTCACCTGACTCTCTCATTAGAAATTCAGTGGCTTTCCAGAACCAGAGGTGGCTAAATACTTCTCTATTTCCATGGCATCTATCACACTCAGTATTTCTGATGTGGTGTACAGCTCCAATTTCCTTGTGTATTAAATATGCAACACACAGAGATTTACCAGACTTGAATATCTCATGGTTTAATAAAACTTAAAATAATGCACTCACTTATACCATGGAATAGACAATTTTCCATTTTGTCAAAAAAAAACAAAACAAAACAAAAACAAAAACAAAAAAAAATGTTTAATGTCATAAAAAGGCCATTTACCCCAAAATTTGAAATAATTTTACCTTAGAAGGGAAACAAATTCTTTTAGTGTTAAAAAATAAATGTACTAATGCATCTGGAATGGAAGAACCACTTGCCTAACTAAAATGGCCTGTGAACAGCCAGACTAAATTAGAATGCTCCACCATTAAACATAAATATCAGTTATCTAACTCACAGATAAAAAAAGGAAAGCTTATATTTAATTACTCAATCCTCATGTGAGAATTTTATTCAATTTGTTGCTTCTTGAATTTAATTGCCTACATCTATGTTTCTGGAATATATGAGTCTCTCAATAAGCTGGCTGCATCTTCCTGGAATGTGATTTTTCACTAGAGGTTTTGAGTACAAAAATTAGAATGAATAGGAAAATTATACTTTAACACTCAATTACAAAATTAAGCATTTATAAAATATATGCAAATTTTTCCTTGGGAAAAGGGTGATGTGGGGAAGAAGGTCTGTAGGATTAAAAAAAAAAGTCATTCTTTCTGCCAACAAGAATATTTTGACAGAAACACCTGTGAAACTTTGCTCTTATTTCTGAATTTAATATATATATGTAAATATATATCTTTAATTAAATCTTTATAGAGAAAACTGGGGCATAAGTTCACCCAAACATATGCTATACATTCAGTTATCATAAAAACATTTTTCATTCAAAATTAAAATTATTTCTTAAATTAATATAGAAGTTTAATTTGTGCTTTCATTAAAGAAAAAAAAATGTTTGAAATGGAAAAAAATGCTTTTCAAACTTTAAATCTCAATAGTGATATACATTTATTTTAGATAGATTGCTTACATTATCCAGAAAATTTTACATCCTCTCTACTGTGTTGTTATTGATTCTCTGGCATTATTTTAAACTGCTGGAAATAACTCAGCTTAGGATTTTAAGTTTTATACACTAGGTAGAGAATACTTTATTCGCCCAGATAAAAATTTCATTAGGGGAATTCCCACAAATATTGGACCGAAGAATTGCAAGTGTGAAGGCTCAGGTTACAAAACAGACGTGGTTTATTGGAGAAATTAATAGACCCTGAAAGTGTTCACAGAAAACCTGTGCATTGTAGTTAACCACCAGTGGAGAAGCCACAAGATCTTTCTCTAGGCCATGAAAAGTATAATGCACTTTTCTGTCAAAAGGAGCACAGCCCATGCTCCACAACTGCTAGCAACTGTCATGCTGCAGCAATTATAATTCCTAAGTTCCTCAAAAACACTTACTTCTCCTCCCACTTTAAAAGAGAATAAAACAACAGCACAGTGAGAAATGAATTTTATGAATAAAAAGATCATATGGAGGATGAAGAAGAGACACTTAAAGCCCTTTTGGATCATCCATCATCCAGGGATCTTTAATGTAACATGCTCGCTTCATCCTTCTGTTTCAGGATACCAAAGTCAGCTAACCATGAATACTTAAATAATGTCAGGAATACACAGAATATCATAAGATTCATTCAGAAGTGTGTGTATGATTTTTAATAAAGAATTTAAGTAATTGATGATAACTGGGCTCACTACCAAATGTCTCAGGAAGTAAAAAAGGAACATGTCTTAAAAGCTGTACCAATTTTTAATATCCCAGAGATCATGTGATGGGTGGAAGAGGAGTTCATGAGCAAGCTTTGTATCCACAGTCATAGAATTAGACGTTCCTTCCAGGATTTTTGGCATTGTGGAGTTTGTTCTGTTTTGTCCA
The DNA here is from genome assembly GCF_963930625.1 of Muntiacus reevesi. Lineage (NCBI taxonomy): Eukaryota > Metazoa > Chordata > Mammalia > Artiodactyla > Cervidae > Muntiacus > Muntiacus reevesi. The sequence continues at coordinate 34,125,799 of NC_089261.1, read as the reverse complement.
GCACCATACTTTTGGACTTACAATGTCACAAGAATAAATTATTTTGCCTTTAAACATACACACAGACACAAAAGTTAAAAGTCTGAGACTATATAATTTCAACATAATGTAAAAATCTAAGACTAATTTCAATGTACATTTTTTGCATAAAAAATAGCATGAATTTTAGCAGATATATTAAAAATAGTTCTAGATTGATTATTTAATGCTTGATTTATATCCCTACTTTATAAACTTTATTACTTTTTGAAAGGAGAAGGAAATGGCAAACCCACACCAGTATTCTTGCCTGGGAAATCCCATGAACAGAAGAACCTGACCAAATACAGTCCGTGAGGTTGCAAAGAGTAGAACACAACTTAGCGAATAAACCAAAACCACTAGTTTTAGAAAGTTTATCCGTCTATTTTCTTTTTGTCATCGAATATCTATTAATTTTCAACATTTTATTGGAAATTAAAGCTTGGTCAGTGATTGGTATTTTGTTATTGCATGATAAAAACTTTTTTGATTCAAGGAAAAATAAATACATTACTTTGCAATGCCAATCATTTTAATTACTTATCTGAAGCTCAGTTTTCATGTGTTCCTCATACAAAACTTTAGTTGAAAATATGAACTATGTTCATGTCTGTATAATGTGAATTATGCTATAATAGCTAAGTTTAACTTAGGCTTGCATTCACTTATTTTTAAATTGAGGGCTTTGGACTAAACAGTCTCCAGTAATTTCTAATATTTAATATTAAATAAAAAATAAGAAAATAAGTTCCAATTCTGCTATGATCTATTCTTACATTAGAAGCCTCTTTACCCCATCTTTTCTGATAATACATAAAATATGCATGAAATATTTTTTAAATGACTGAAAACATTCTTAGAAAATCATAACGTTCTAAAGCTGAATCAGGAAGAAATATAAAATCTTAAAAGACCCATCACAAGTATGGGAATAGAAACTGTAATCAAAAATATTCCAACAAACAAAAGTCCAGGACCAGATGACTTCACAGATGAATTCTACCAAAACTTTAGAGAAGAGCTAGCACCTATCCTACTCAAGCTCTTCCAGAAAACTGCAGAGGAAGGTAAACTCCCAAACTCATTCTATGAGGCCATCATTACCCTAATATCAAAACCAGACAAAGATGCCACAAAAAGAGAAAACTACAGACCAAAATCACTGATAAACATAGATGCAAAACTCCTCAAAACAATTATAGCAACAGAGTTCAAGAACACATTAAAAATCTCATACACCAAGATCAATTTGGGTTTATTCCAGGGATGCAGGGAATATTCAACATTCACAAATCAATGAATGCGATCCACCACATTAACTAACTGAAAGATAAAAACCATATGGTTATCTCAATAGATGAAGAGAAAGCCTTTGACAAAATTCAACACCCATTAAAAAAAAAAAAACTCCAGAAAGCAGACATAGAAGGAACATTCCTCAACATAATACTAGCTATATATGACAAATCCACAGCAAACATTATCCTCAATGGCAAAAATTTGAAAGCATTTCCCCTAAAATAAGGAATAAAAAAAGTGTTCCCACTCTCACTACTACTCTTCAACATAGTTTTGGACATCCTAGCCACAGCAATTAGAGAAGAAAAAGAAATTAAAGGAATCTAGACTGGAAAAGAATAAGCAAAATTTCACTGTTTGCAGATAACATGATCCTCTACATAGAAAATCCTAAAGACACCACCAGAAAACTACTAGAAATAATCAATGAATACAGTAAAGTTTCAGGATATAAAATTAATACACAGAAATACCTTCCATTCCTATACACTAACAATGAAAAAGATAAAAGAGGCATTAAGGAAGCAATCTCATTCACCATTGCAACGAAAAGAAGAAAATACTTAGAAATAAATTTACCTAAAGAGACATAAGACCTACATATGGAATACTGTTAAACACTGATGAAAGAAAACAAAGATGTCACAAATAGATGGAGAAATATACCATGTTTGTAGATTGGAAGAATCAATATAGTAAAAATGAGTATAGCACCCAAAGCAATCTATGGATTAATGCAATCCCTATCGAGCTATCAGTGATATTTTTCACAAATCTAGAACAAATAATTTCATAATTTATATGAAAACACAAAAAACCTTAAAGAGCCAAAGCAATCTTGAGAAAGAGTAATGGAACTGGAGGAATCAATCTGCCTGACTTCAGGCTATTACTACAAAGCTACAGCCATCAGGACAGTATGGTACTGGCATAAAGACAGAGACAGATCAATGGAACAAAACAGAAAGCCCAGAGGTAAATCCATACACCAATGGATACCTTATCTTTGAGAAAGGAGGCAAAAATATACAATGCAGAAAAGGCAATCTCTTTAACAAGTGGTGCTGGGAAAACTGGTCAGCCACCTGTAAAAGAATTAAACTAGAACACTTTATAACACTATACACAAAACTAAACTAAAAATGGATTAAAGATCTAAATGAAAGACCAGAAAATATAAAACTCTGAGAGGAAAACATAGGCAGAACACTCTCTTATGTAAATCACAGCAAGATCCTCTATGACCCACCTCCCAGAGTAATGGAAATAGAAACAAAAATAAACAAATGGGACCTAAAACTTAAAAGATTTTGCAAAATAAAGGAAACTATAAGCAAGGTGAAAAGAATGGGAGAAAATAATAGCAAATGAAACAACTAACACAGAATTAATCTCCAAAATATACAAGCAGCTCGTGCAGCTCAATACCAGAAAAATAAATGACCCAATCAAAAAGTGGACCAAAGAACTTAACAGACATTTCTCCAAAGAAGACAGACAGATTGCTAACAAACCCATGAAACGATGCTCAGCATTATTCACTATCAGTGAAATGCAAATCAAAACCACAATGTGGTACCATCTCACACCAGTAAGAATGACTTCCATCAAAAAGTCTACAAACAGTAAGTGCTGGAGAGGGTATGGAGAAAAGGGACCCCTCTCTCACCATTAGTGGGAATGCAGACTAGTACAGTCACTATGGAGAAAAGTGTGGAGATTCCTTTAAAAAAGCTGGACCTAGAACTGCCATACAACTCAGCAATCCCACTGCTGGGCATACATACTGAGGAAAGCAGAATTGACATATGTACCCCAATGTTCATTGCAACATTGTTTACAATAGGGAGGACATAGAAGCTACCTAGATGTTCATCAGTAGATGAATGGATTAGAAAGTTGTGGTATATATACACAATAGAATATTACTCAACTATAAAAATGTTTACATTTGAGTCAGTTCTAAAGAGGTAGATGAAACTAGTGTCTATCATAAAGAAAGAAGTAATTAAGAAAGTATATTAATGCATACATATGGAATTTAGAAAGACAATAATGACAACCCTATATGAAAGACAAAAAAAGAGACATAGATGAAAAGAGCAGATTTTGGGACTATGTGGGAGGTGAGAGTGGGATGATTTGAGAGAATAGCTTTGAATCAGTACATTACCATATGTAAAATAGATGACCATTGCAAGTTTGATGTATGAAGCATGTCACTCAAAGCCAGTGCTCTGGGACAACCCAGAGGGATGGAGTGGGGAGGGAGGTAGAAGAGGGATTCAGGAGGAGGGGACTCATATGACCTCATGGCTGATTTACGTTGATGTATGGCAAAAACCACCAAAATATTGTAAAAGTAATTAGCCTTCAATTAAAAAATAAATTAATTTAAAATAAAAAATAAGTGCCTGAAAACTTTAAAGACTAAGCAAAAAGATTTGATTGTAGAAGACTGTCAAAACTCATAAAAGGATATATATTTCTTTATCACTGTTTTTCTCCCAGGCTTTACCTTAAGGCTAGAACTTAGTTGCTGAGAAGAGAAGCAGTGTGGAGGAAATAAAACAATATAAATTCTATCTTTCAGTTCAGAGGAAGGATCCTCTGCATGCAGAGAGTAGGATAGTTCCAGAAGGAAGACAGCTAGAAGAGATGCCCTAATTCTTGGTGTGCTACAGTCCATGGTGTCGCAAAGAGTCAGACATGACTGAGCAATGGAACAACAGAATTCTTGATATGAATCCATATGTATTAGCCTAACACCAAAACTGCATAGTATGGAATAGACCCAAATAGCCTTCAAAAGGGGAACTATTTGAGCTACCCATGTAAGTCTCAGGATAACCTCTGAATAATGCATAGTTGCACAGATCAACAGTAACACAACAAAGACTTAAAGCAGCAAAGAGAAGCAAACATAAAATTAAGAAAAAGAAAAGAAAAATTCATCAGTGGAAAAAAAAACTATAAAAAAGTCAATTGAGAAATTTGCAGGTGTATAATATAGTATTTGGGAAGGAAGAAAACCTCACTGAATGGGATTAATAGTGAGTGTATATGAAAGAAGAGTCAATTAAGATTGACCAGCATAATTTTTGGACTTTAAAAACAAAAATATAAAAGAGATTGATAACAAATGAACAGATTTTAACACACCTATTACAAGTCAAAAATGTCTAACATGTAATTAGACTCCAAAAATGAAATGAGAAAGAGATGGGTGACAATTATATGTATGTATATTTATGATATGTTTATTTGTATACATGGGAAATTTTAATATACCTATGTGAAATAATGGCTAAAAACTTTGCAAGTAGAGTAAAATTACACAGTTACATATTCCAAAAGCTCAGAATTTCTAACAGGATATACCAAAGAATATCAAAGAATACCACACCTAAACACATCATAATCAAACTGCTAAAAAACAAAGAGGGGTTAAAAAAAAAAAAAACTCCTTTGAAAACAACTAGAAAAAGATAAAAAAAGTTACAACGATTGTGAATATCTCATCAGAAGCCATCATAGATAGAGAGAGTGAAGCAACACTGTTAAAGCACTTAAAAAAAGAAAGAATTATAAACCTAGAATTCTATATTCAGTGAAAATGTCCCATAAATGCAAAATGGAAGTAAAGATATTCTCTGATGAATATGCTTCTTAAAAAATCTTCTCTATTGGTAATGCAAATGACAGTCCATCAAGATGAAAGTAAATGGTATCAGAGGGAATATTGATCTTCAAGTGTGAAGGGAGAGCAACAGAAATAGTAGAGAGCTGGGTAAAGATAAAAGGTACTACTACTTATGTTCTTCAAACTATGGATGAAAGGTTAGAATAAAAATTATTAAAAAAAAAAACTTCTTGTGGAGTTTTAAATGTGTGTCTATATATTATATGAAGAAATATAAAATTAGCTCTTAGTAGACTGTGAAAGTTTGTGTGCATATTGCAATCTCTACAGCAACAAGAAAAAAAAATTCAATATTTACTGAACACTAATATATAGATGTGTGTGTGTGTGTGTGTATCTGTATATATATGTGAAGTGTGAATGTCACTCGGTCACATCTGGCTCTTTGTGACCCCATGAACTATAGCCTGTCAGGCTCCACAGTCCATGAAATTCACCAGACAAGAATAATAGAGTGGGTAGCCATTCCCTTCTCCAGGGGATCTTCCCAACCCAGGGATCAAACCCAGTTCTCAGGCATTACAGGTGGATTCTTTACCATCTGAGACACCAGGGAATATATACACACATATATTTGAATAAAAATGATGAACCCAAAATAAGATCTAAAACAGTACAGAAGTACACAAGGTAGGAAAAAAAAAAATAAAGCAAACAATAAAATTGTAGGTCTAAATCATATTCTACCCATAGTTACATTAAAGTTATTACCCTTAAAATCCCATTTAATTGCAAAAAATAAAGTGAATAAAAAAGTGAGACTGTGAGATGTTACCTTAAAAAGACACACTTACGTATAAAGAAAAATACACATTGTAAGTAATTAGGTGAAGCATAATAAAATTAAATTTATCTTTAATAGTGACTGTGAAACTACATTATTATGTTAGGATGCTAATTATAATTAACTCTTAAAAACACTCTTTTTTTCAGATTACTACATGGAAAAATATTAAATCATACAAAAACTAAAATATAAAGTGACAAATATCATAGAGTATAAAAAATAAATAAAAGTTTCAATTAAATACATTCAGTTCAGTTCAGTTCAGTTCAATCTCTCAGTCTTGTCCGACTCTTTGCGACCCCATGAATCGCAGCACGCCAGGCCTCCCAGTCCATCACAAACTCCCAAAGTTTAGTCAAACTCATGCCCATCGAGTCAGTGATGCCATCCAGCCATCTCATCCTCTCTCATCCCCTTCTCCGCCTGCCCCCAGTCCCTCACAGCATCAGGGTATTTTCCAATGAGTTAACTCTTCGCATGAAGTGGCCAAAGTACCGGAGTTTCAGCTTCAGCATCAGTCCTTCCCGATGAACACCCAGGATTGATCTCCTTCAGGATGGATCTCCTTGCAGTCCAAGGGACTCTCAACAGTCTTCTACAACACCACAGTTCAAAAGCATCAATTTTTCGGTGCTCAGCTTTCTTCACAGTCCAACTCTCACATCCATACATGACTGCTGGAAAAACCATAGCCCTCACCAGACGGACCTTTGTTGGCAAAGTAATGTCTCTGCTTTTTAATATGCTGCCTAGGTTCATCATAACTTTCCTTCCAAGGAGTAAGAGACTTTTCATTTCATGGCTGCAGGCACTATCTGCAATGATTTTGGAGCCCAGAAAAATAAAGTCTGATGCTGTTTCCACTGTCTCCCCATCTATTTTCCATGAGGTGATGGGACCAGATGCCATGATCTTAGTTTTCTGAATGTTGAGCTTTAAGCCAACTTTTTCACTCTCCTCTTTCACTTTCAGCAAGAGGCTTTTTAGTTTCTCTTCAATTTCTGCCATAAGTGTGGTGTCATCTGCATATCTGAGGTTATTGACATTTCTCCTGGCAATCTTACTTCCAGCTTGTGCTTCTTCCAGCCCAGCATTTCTCATGATATACTCTGCATATAAGTTAAATAAGCAGGGTGACAATATACAGCCTTGACATACTACTTTTCCTATTTGGAACCAGTCTGTTGTTCCATGTCCAGTTCTAACTGTTGCTTCTTGACCTGCATACAGGTTTCTCAAGAGGCAGGTCAGGTGTTCTGGTATTCCCATCTCCTTCAGAATTTTCCACAGATTATTGTAATCGACAAAATCTAAGGCTCTGGAGTAGTCAATAAAGCAGAAATAGATATTTTTCTGGAACTCTATTGTTTTTTCAATGATCCAGCGGATATTGGCAATTTGATCTCTGGTTCCTCTGCCTTTTCTGAATCCAGCTTGAACATCTGGAAGTTCTTGGTTCACATATTGCTGAAACCTGACTTGGAGAATTTTGAGCATTACTTTACCAGCGTGTGAGATGAGTGCAATTGTGCAATAGTTGGAGCATTCTTTGGCATTGCCTTTCTCAGGGATTGGAATGAAAACAGGCATTTTCCAGTCCTGTGGTCACTGCTAAGTTTTCCAAATTTGCTGGCATATTGAGTGCAGCACTTTCACAGCACCATCTTTCAGGATTTGAAATAGTTCAACTGGAATTCCATCACAGCCACTAGCTTTGTTCCTAGTGATGCTTTCTAAGGTCCACTTGACTTCACATTCCAGATGTCTGACTCTAGGCAAGTGATCACACCATTGTGATTATCTGGGTCATGAAGATCTTTTTTGTACAGTTCTTTTGTGTATTCTTGCCACCTCTTCTTAATCTCTTCTGCTTCTGTTAGGTCCATACCATTTCTGTCCTTTATTGAGCCCATGTTTGCATGAAATGTTCCCTTGGTATCTCTAATTTTCTAGTCTTTCCCATTCTGTTGTTTTCCTCTATTTCTTTGCATTGATCACTGAGGAAAGCTTTCTTATCTCTTCTTATCTCTCCTGGCTATTCTTTGGAATTCTGCATTCAAATGGGAATATCTTTCCTTTTCTCCTTTGCTTTTAGCTTCTTTTCATTTCACAGCTATTTGTAAGACCTCCTCAGACAACCATTTTGCCTTTTTGCATTTCTTTTCCATGGGGATGATCTTGGTCCTTGTCTCCTGTACAATGTCACGACCCTCTGTTCATAGTTCATCAGGCTCTCTATCAAATCTAGTCCCTTAAATCTATTTCTCACTTCCACTGTATATTCATGAGGGATTTGATTTAGGTCATACTTGAATGGTCTAGTGGTTATCCTTACTCTCTTCAGTTTTTCTGAATTTGGCATTCAGGAGACCAGAAAGGAGAGTGCTGATGCCCTGTGACAGTAGCAGAGCCCAACAACAAGAAGAAAATCCTTGTCTTTCCAAGCCAAGACTCAGCCAATGAAGTGCCAGGACTGTTTGTTTACTACAGCCCTTAAGGCTTCCTTGTTTCTTTTATAAAACTGTTCTCCTTTTCTTGCCCTGCAGAGCCTTAGGTGCAGCTTTCTATGGTTGCATAACCTTTGTTGTAATTCTCTGCTAATCCTGAATAAACCCTTCTTCCCTAGAGATATATCTGGCACTCTGTTCATTTCAAGTCAACAGTAGGGCATAAGAGACAGAGATCTACAATGTACCAATTACTTGGTAATTAAAGCAGAAATTTTACATTTTGATAGGGAAACATTAAAAAAAAAAAATTCTAAAATAGTCTTCCCAAACTCTCTAAATCAAAGTCTGAACATTAGTAAGTTTGTGAAAAAAGATTGAGATAAATTTAAATAAATGTAAATTCTAAGACAATTTTCACAGTGCAGAGGAAAATAACACTGACTCAACTAAAAGTATTGACTTAACTGAAATATAGGGACAATCAATTTAAAGGTGTGGAAGTACTCTTGTGATGATTTCAAATGTGATATTTAACACAAGAAATAGAATTCAGTATACAAATCTGAATCTTATTCTTGACTCAGAATCACTGACTAAAAAATCAGAACTGTTGGGTTTTGTTAAAATGGGAAGAGCAATCATCAAAATTATTTCAAAACATATAGTAGATATTTGTTTTACAGAAGTAATATAATGAAAAACTTGATTAAGTAAATCATTAAGCCTATTTTAAAGTTGTTTTTAAGTTTAAAGTTGATATCACCTTGGAATGAAGCTTAAACAATTGAAGAACTTTTATTAAATCCATAGGCAAAAGCTATGGGCAAATGTATTTAAGGTTGAAAAAAGACAGCCAAGCTTGAAAATGTGCCCTTATGTAATGAGTGTCAAAGTATTGTTATAAATTTCTCAATAGTCATACTATAACAAATAGAATGAGAAAATGATGCTAAGCTGTCAATTTTCTTAAAAGTTAGTTAATAAAATTAGAAGCATTAATGAGAGTTATTTGTCCAATCTCATGTCTTTTCTCCCCATAATTATAAACCCACAATAACTGTAGTTTGCTTTTTTTTTTTTTTCCCTTGTCAGTATTGGCTGGTAAAAATAAAATTATGAGGGCATTTTGAAAAGGAGATGTAAAGTTGTATGTATGGCTTTTATTCTGTAACATGGTATTGATTGCAAAAAAAAAAATTTAAGGCCAGTGTATGTGTAGGAGGGCTGAAGTTTCATTTTAGCAAAAGTACGTTTTAAGTAGACAGTTACATGTATTGATCTTGGGTCTTGACTTAAGATAGTAAATTTGGAGAATGGGGAATTTAGAGGTGAAGACCAATGGACTGAAAGTCAAACTAGTGTAAAAATGCAGAAAAACAAGAGCACAGGGGAAGCTCAAAGTTTAGAATTCAAGGAAAAGAGAAAATGTGAAGGAGACTGAAAGATACAAGCCTGGGAGGCTGGGGACGCTGCAGGAAAATACCATGAGACAGGGTGACAGAGATACAAATGAAAGATGTAAGGAGGAAGAAGGGTGGCTTAAAGCCAATTTCAATGTCTCTTTTAGTTAAAAAAAAAAAAAAAAAGATATATATGCATAAATAACTGATAAAACAAAGAAAAATATGTTAAGAATAATCACAGTATATGGATTAACCAGTAAACGAAACAAAACAGAACAAGAGAGAGAAAATTATTCAGTAATCTTCAGGGCTGGAATTGGGGCAGGTCCATTTTTTTTTTTTTTTTTTTTTTTTTTAATTTTATTAGTTGGAGGCCAATTACTTCACAACATTTCAGTGGGTTTTGTCATACATTGACACGAATCAGCCATAGAGTTACACGTATTCCCCATCCCGATCCCCCCTCCCACCTCCCTCTCCACCCGACTCCTCTGGGTCCTCCCAGTGCATCAGGCCCGAGCACTCGTCTCATGCATCTCACCTGGGCTAGTGATCTGTTTCACCATAGATAATATACATGCTGTTCTTTTGAAACATCCCACCCTCACCTTCTCCCACAGAGTTCAAAAGTCTGTTCTGTACTTCTGTGTCTCTTTTTGTTTTGCATATAGGGTTATCATTACCATCTTTCTAAATTCCATATATATGTGTTAGTATGCTGTAATGTTCTTTATCTTTCTGGCTTACTTCACTCTGTATAATGGGCTCCAGTTTCGTCCATCTCATTAGAACTGATTCAAATGCATTCTTTTTAACGGCTGAGTAATATTCCATGGTGTATATGTACCACAGCTTCCTTATCCATTCGTCTGCTGATGGGCATCTAGGCTGCTTCCATGTCCTGGCTATTATAAACAGTGCTGCGATGAACATTGGGGTGCACGTGTCTCTTTCAGATCTGGTTTCCTCGGTGTGTATGCCCAGAAGTGGGATTGCTGGGTCATATGGCAGTTCTATTTCCAGTTTTTAAAGAAATCTCCACACTGTTTTCCATAGTGGCTGTACTAGTTTGCATTCCCATCAACAGTGTAAGAGGGTTCCCTTTTCTCCACACCCTCTCCAGCATTTATTGCTTGTAGACTTTTGGATAGCAGCCATCCTGACTGGCATGTAATGGTACCTCATTGTGGTTTTGATTTGCATTTATCTAATAATGAGTGATGTTGAGCATCTTTTCATGTAATTACTTTTTAATTGAAGCATATATTTAACTAAGGAAAACTTCATTTTGTCGTTAAATCTGCTTTTTATAGGACCACTACATAATGAAATAGTGAAAGTGAAGTCGCTCAGTCGTGTCCAACTCTTTGTGACTCCACGGACTGTAGCCTGCCAGGCTCCTCTGTCCATGGAATTTTCCAGGCAAGAGTAGTGGAGTGGGTTAACATTTCCTTCTCCAGGGGATCATCCTGATCCAGGGATGTAACCCAGGCCTCCTGCATTGCAGGCAGACACTTGACCATCTGAGACACCTGGGAAGCCCATGTAATGAGAAGTGATGTGCAAGTTCCTAAATATCTCATCAACCAAGAGTACATAATAGGGCCAAAGAGATCACCAAAACTAGGAGCAAAAGAAAGAAAAATTTTAGGTCTCCAGAAAAAAGCATGTGCAAATGGAGAAATACTCATTCAAGAAAACTTACTACATCTCAGTGAAAAGTGGAATTTTATGGTATTTGAGCCACAAGTTTGACTGGTTAGATTCCCACCCCCCCACCCCCCCACCCCGCCCCTCGCCACGGGTGAGGTTTTTTATTAGGGTTTTATTTTATTTTAGGAAGCAAGGAACACTTTCTAATTGGCTTTTAAGGACATGTGGCAGTTTTTGCTCACTTGTCTGAGTGTAGCTCTATTCCTGGGGGTTTTCTAGGCTGGGAAAAGTTTCATGGATTTTTCTGTTTCAATGAGAAGAATGCCTGACCCATGACTTTGGGACATGTGTCTGCCACAAGACATTTCTCAGTTCATACTTTGGTCCTCCTCTCAACTGGATTTGAGAGGTTGATCATTGTTTGGGCTCTTCTGGTATCTCCACATAAAAAATTCTCAGTCACCCTTGATAATATACATGTTTCGATGCTGTTCTCTCAAAACATCCCACTCTTCCCTTCTCCCACAGAGTCCAAAAGTCTGTTCTGTACATCTGTGTCTCTTTTTCTGTTTTGCATATAAGGTTATCATTACTGGGAAGACCCAGAGGGATTGGGTGAAGAGGGAGGTGGGAGGAAGGATATGGATGGGGAATACATGTAAATCCATGGCTGATTCATGTCAATGTATGGCAAAAACCATTACAATATTGTAAAATAATTAGCCTCCAACTAATAAAAATAAATGAAAAAAAAATTAAAATTCTCAGTCAGCTAACTGGATTAAAATTCAGGAAAACTGGGTTCTAGCATTGGTTTTCTAATACTGACTTTTGCTACAGTGGGACATTTTAGTAATTATACAGGGTTCATCTAAAATAATAAAGTGTTAGGATAAACTTATCTCTTCAAAATCCTGAAGTTAAAATTCAATGAATTTATCATTTGACAAATTCAATGAAAACTTGGCCTTAAATTTCCAAACTTTATTCATCTATTAAAGGCATATGTAAAAACTAAGCTTTTACTGCAGTATTTTCAAGCAGACTTAATTTGAGCATTCTAGGTTGTATAGCCAAGTAATCTTTCATCTAAAATTTTCCACTTCATCCAATGATTCAACATAACTTAACTCTAACTTGTTTGTCAGTGGCTAACAAATCATCCTAAATTAGCAAGTAAGTCAAGATGGTTATTTTTTTTTATGACTTTTGTTTATTATTTCTTTTTGAAACTCTGACATCTTTTATATACTTTCTTATTTTTGCTCATTACATACTTCTAACATGAGCAAAAAATGTAATAAAGACATTTTTCATGCTAATGAGCAATTCTGATGATGAATCAGTACAAGGAATGTTTCCAATTTGACATCTAATTCAGTGAGTCCAAATTTTCTTCTATTGAACAATGTCAAAAATGTATTGCTTTTTAAAGAGCCCTGTTGAATCTATTTGGTTGCATTTGTTATTTTTGGGATCATTGTTTTTATATGAATGTTTAAATTATGACAAATCATTTCTGTATAGCTTATTTAATTGATATGAAGTTTGAATACTTAGCCTGCTTAAGATCAAACTAGCATGGCCATCACAGATGAAGACATTCATTTAAGTATTAAAATTATTTTTCATACTTGAAGATAGAGTATGAAATTAAAATATTTTCTATTTTTATGAATTTTTAACTAACATTCTTCACAATATAAACTCACAGGCAGCACATAAAACTGAAGCTTCTCTTGCCATCATCTATTTTTAATAATACACAAATCTATAATTCTTATAATTATAGACTTAAGTAGAGTCAATCAATTTTTTTCTCAGAGAAATGTGTATCTAAAGAGAACATCAATCCACATCCATTTAAGAATTTTTCCCCTTTTAAGTCTAAGATTAATTATTAAAGTGAAAGTCAAAAATTCACCAAAGGCTTGTCAAATTGAAACTGAAAACTTGCTGTATTCCACAGAACAGAATTTATATGTTGGACTTGGTTTCTGCTTTCTTTGAACATTTAAAACACATTTATTTTTTTGCCCTTCAGAAAATAAGCATAAATGTAGTTTTCCCAGTAATAAGCACAATACTGACTATCAACATTTTTATTTATGGAATAATATAACCTATGTCTCACTGAGACTCATTCACTTGGAAAATGATAAAAATTATTTTGAAATATTTCATCAAAACTTTTCAATTTTGTAAGGAATTCTAACCTTATACTCTTCCAATATTTTGATTCTTTCTATTCCCTCAAGTTCCTCATTTCATGATTAAGTTATGTATTGAACTGAACACTGATATTTTACCTGAAATCTAAGGAGGAAAGCTGTTTGGATTAAAGCAATTAATTTAAAAAGTCATGAAATGGGAAAACTCAGTTTATGGCTATGTGATGATATGAGTCCTAAGGTAACCTACTCTGAGACTCATCAGGCAAATATTTCAATCAGCAGGTTAACATTTAGTTCCTTCTCTAATATCGTGAAAACTGAGCCTGGCAGGGGTGACCTCTTTGCTGCTTTCAGCTAGACTCAGCTATGCTATGCTGTTTCTCAGTCATGTCTGACTTTTTGCAAATCCATGGAATGTAGCCCACTAGGCAAGATACTGGAGTGGATAGTTATTTGCTCCTCTAGAAGACCTTCCTGACCCAGGGGCCAAAAAGGCATCTCCTGTGTCTCTAGCATTGACAGGTGGATCCTTTACCACTGAGCCACTTGGGAAGCCCCAAATCCTATTGCTGCTGTTTAGTTGTTAAGTCGTGTCCAACTCTTCGATGCCAGGGACTGTAGACCATCCCTTTGTCCATGGGATTTCCTAGCAATACTACTGGAGTGAGTTAGTTCACAAACAAAATCACTGTTTCATTAGAATTAGAGTCATCCTGGAACATACCAGCACATCTCTTCCTCTTGGAATGCACGTGTCTATGAAAGTAACCTTAAAATCTGAAACCTATTTGACCGTTACTTTAGATAATTATCTAAAACAAACAACTGGTTGGATATTAACAACCAATTCTTTGTAAGAGGCAGATTTCAATATCTTCAATGACTTTATGCCCAAAAGGTCTCTTTTAGGCAAAATCATAAATAACAATTTAGGATAATGTTCTAACAACCTCCACATACTTATATATGCTCTTTATCCTTTATGATCCCCATCCATTTTGAAAGACTGACACAGAAACAATTACATTTACAGGCATAATTCCCTAGAGTTTGTTGAGATTTTAATAAATGACGGGGAAATTGATTCTTTTTTCATAACCAAATTTTGAAAAAAATGAAAGCTAATCAGGAGTCAGGCAAATTGAAGACTAAAATGCCAGTGAGTTTCTGCTTTTTTTTTAAAGTAGTATTTGTATATGCAGCAAAACTGCATTACTGATGGTGAACATCAGAGTCCCAGACTTTCCCACTCAGTCACAAGTAGTTCCAGTCAATGTAAAGGCTTTCTTCAAAGTGTGTGTGTGTTGTGTGTGTGTGTGTGTGTGTGCATGCATGTGAGTGCTTGTGCTCAGTCATGTCTGACTCTGTGACCCAATGGACTGTAGCATGCCAGGTCCCTATGTCCATGGAACTTTCCAGACAAGAATATTGGAGTTGGTTGCCATGTCCTTCTCCAGGGCATCCTCCTGACCCAGGGATCAAACCGGCATCTCTTGAGTCACTTGTCTTGGCAGGGGGGATTCTTTACCAGCACTCCAAAAGGTAGAACTATCTAGCTGCTAAATTTACTGCAAGTTTCAGAGGAACATAAAGCACATGATATCTGCAGACAGAAAAGTCTGAGAATCTGAGACATATCTGTTGTGAAGCTTGAATTATTTTCACTAATGAGGTAAGTCAATACCTTAAAGAACAGAGGGAGTTGAAGAGTCTTTGATTAATGGATCTCCCTCCACTTGGAAGCAATCATAAGTGAAAAAAGACACACCCCTTCCAGAAATCCCAATTTTTTGTCTTTTTAATCCCAGGGTGCCCAATCATTAACACTCTGATCAAAGAGGCTGATTCAGTCTATTGAGACAGAGAAAAAAAGGATCCCAAAACAAAGACTGTTCTTTTATAAATGCTGCTGGAAAACAAAAGAGCCTGAAATGACTTACAATGCTGTGTTAATTAAGTTAGCTACAGGGTCATTCTATTTCAAGGCTGAAATTTTATTTCTTCTTTTGCTTCCTGTTTTAATTTTTTCTAGATATATTTTTCAACAAACCCTTCAATAACAACAAATAACTTCACAAAGACACTCCAGTACCATGCACTAAAATATTACCCACATTTGAATTAATTACCTCCTATTGTCAAATTCTACTGTAGAAATTAAAGCTAGTTAAAGTCTCTTGAAAATTAAAGTCGAAATGGATTGAACTGCAAAGTCAAATTCTCTTTCTGTGTTGATTTGAAGTTAAAAACTCTAAAGCACAAAGTGTAACCTACCTGATTTATTAATAAATTTTTGTCTTCTAGAAAGATTATCAATGCTTAAGTAGATTTTTTGTATTTTTGTACAGCTCTGCTAAGCTGTCTCTAACTGAAAGGGAGGTGGTTCAGTTAAAGCCTCAGGAGTAGTATTAGTCTAATGGTAAGACTCTAACATACTCTTCATTAAAGAACAAATGCTGACAAAAGGAACCAGGACCATCAAGGAACTGGCAGTACATGCACTGAATTCTGAAAACAAGCTAATCTCTGGAACCTAGAATTTGTGTTACCAGGATTGAATTATCCTATACTGTGTCACTAGGACCCACCCACTGTTCAGTGATTTCAGCTTTGTTAGTATGCTGACAGTCAATGTAACTTAACCAGAATCCAACACTATGATATTTGAGAGTGTGTGTGTGTGTGTGTGTGTGTGTGTGTGTGTGTGTGTGTGTGTGTGTATGTGTGTGTGTGTGTGTGTGTAAGTGCCCATGGGTGTAGAGTTGAAGGCTAGCTTTCAAAGTATGTACTAGAGGCACTTCTACTTTCTTCTGAAGTTTAGAAATGTAATATGGATTCAACTCCAGTTACCAGGCCTTAACTGGGATGTATTTCCTTTTCTGTATCTTCAAATATCTAACTTGGATTTTCTGAGTCCTGTATTTCTGGCTCTCAAGTGTGCAATCTCAATGTTTGTGTTAGCTTAAGAATTATCCTCAGGGGTTTCTAGCTCTGAATCTTGTACTGATGATTCTGAAGTCTATTCTTCAGAGTCCTAAGGAGAACCAATATCCCTGCCATGCACTACCTGAAACTTTTTAATCTGGGACTCTAAACTTCAATGCCATGATCACACATTGTATAGTTAATGCAAAATTCAACTACAAGCCATGTCATAAGGGGTCAATCTTGAGCCCATGAACAAGTCACAGAAATTTGATTAATTTCATAC
This sequence comes from Muntiacus reevesi, assembly GCF_963930625.1. NCBI lineage: Eukaryota > Metazoa > Chordata > Mammalia > Artiodactyla > Cervidae > Muntiacus > Muntiacus reevesi. The sequence goes on along the minus strand of NC_089261.1, from coordinate 34,109,098 downwards.
AGTATTCACACATGTACCTGAATGAAAAGCATAAAATGTCAATACCATCTAAACAATTTGAAGCTGGACACTTGCCCATGCTCTGTGGCTCAGGCAGAAGTCACATGCCTTAATATTTGATATTCCATCCTGTAGATGTGGTTGATATTAAAGGAAAGCAGTAGATTTTTGCTAATGTGATCAAAATATTACTGCATCCAAGTCACTATCCTTTTCAAGAGTCCAGGTTGTGCTTGTTCATTTAAGATCCACCTACGACAGTCTGCACTGTAAGCCCCCAAGTCTTTCCACTTAACTCTCTCCTAATTCATCCTTCTCTTCATAAAAGTAAACACTGGAGCATATAAAAAAAGTCATGAAGCATAGGGAACTACCAACATCAAAATCTTATGTGGTCCACTTGCTTAAATTCTAACGTTTAAGGCTGCAGCAGTTAAAAGCCAAACAGACGACTGAGAAAACAGTCAAGTGGCACAATATGGGACCCGGTAAACCTTCCAGGTAAAACAGGAACCACTTTAACAACAAATCCCATTGCCTTTCTTGGTTCATTGCCATCAGTCCTCAGAGTCCCTTCTCTGGCAGCACCAGAGCCTCAATCATGCCAAATCACCTTGATCTATGCAATGTTCCTTTTAAGCCTCAAAGTTCTTTGATCAATATATAAGTTACTGACACATCACCTCTGATTTGAACTTATCTTCCCAAACTTCAGGTCTTCCCTGCTGAAGACCTTTCTGTATAGACTCTAAAGCCCTAGAGAACAAACAAAAATGAGATCAAAAAAGGACGCTGAATCCTGCCCGGGCACCAGGCAATTACGGACTTCTAGCAGTGAACCGTGAAGTTAGACAGACAACCCACCCAGACCCGGTCGTGCTGGGAACCCCCAGGTATCTCCCAATTAGATAGAGCCTTGACTCTCAGCCTCTTCTGGTTGGGAGCATATCAGAGGACCTGTTCTCTGCATGCAGGAGGCTTCACAGAATGGAGTAACTGAGATATCTGATTCTTTGTAAAACACTCAAAATAGCCCAACACTCCCCTCTTTTCCCTGAGCAACGAGTGAGTAAAGTGTGAGGCAGCGACAGAAACAGATGCTCTTCTACATGGGAGGAAATATCAGTAATTGAGAATAAGTGATTCCTCTAATAGGACTCAGGGAAACATGTCACGGGCCAGATCTTTAAATTCGGATGGCAATGACCACACAAGGGGAGTTCACTTCACATAGTATAGACTTCACAGAGCTGCCATAATCAAAGGGAGCCGACTCAGTTAAACAATATAGTCCCACTTAACACTCACCTTCCTGTATTTGTTCTTAAAACATTGTATTACTGGGAGCTGGTGATCCAAAGATGAGTAAGGAATGGTCTTTGATCTCCAGGAACAGTGCAAGACAAAGATGTGGGAAACTCGTGTGCAGTCAAAATAAAATGTCCTAAGATATGCAAGAAGCATGTCTAAAAGCCATGGGAGCACAAGAGGGGAACTCAGGACGGGAGCAGGTGGTTAATGTCTTTACAGTAAGAAAGCCTTAGCAATATTTTGTGGCATGTGTGTTAGTTGTGTCCAACTCTTTGTTGGCTCATTTATCCATGGAATTCTCCAGGCAAGAACACTGGAGTGGGTTGCCATTTCCTTCTCCTTTAAAATATTACAGTAATATTTTAAAATAATGATACAAGAGAACATTGAATCATAAAAGAGTCATTATAGTTTTTCTATGAACATTTTATATCTAACACATAAAATGGTTGATGCTATAAAACACATCCTAATTATTTTATGTCAGCAAAGTCATTTGCAAATATTCCCAGTGTCACAAAAGTGGTACACAATTTAGATCTTGCCATGTTACAATTCTATGAGTAGGGTGTCTGCCTAATTCTCTGGTTCAGTATTAGAGACTGATAGCTATTTTATGTCTAAAGCACATCTTCCAAGTCTGTAAAAAAGATAAATAAAAAGGAATATAAGATATTGGAACACTAAATAATAAAAGTCATAAAATAATTTTTGGAAACAGTACCATCATAAAGACTAGATGTATAGATATTACTGTTTCATTAGTGTTTAGGTCCAAAAGACTTCTCAATACTAGAATCATGTAGTGATTACATTATTTATTTTTTGTCTATATAAGCATGTTTAAGGTAGTTGTTAATAAATCATATATTCTATGGTATACTTATATTTTATGATTTTTAAATGTCAATCCTAAAGAAAATCAATCCTGAGTATTCATTACAAGGACTGATGCTGAAACTGAAGCTCCAATATTATGGTCACCTGATGCAAAGAGACAACTCACTAGAAAAGACCTGGATGCTGGGAAAGATTGACGGCAGGAAGAGAAGGGGATGACAGAAGATATGATGGTTGGATGGCATCATTGATTTTGCAGAGTTTGAGCAAGTTCTAGGAGATAAAATGACAGAGAAGCCTGGTGTGCTACAGTCCATGGGGTTGCAAAGAGTCGTACATAACTGAGAGACTGAACAACAGAAAATGATTTTTAAAAATTTATTTTTTGAAGTATAATTGATTTACAATGTTGTTTTAATTGCTTCTGTACAGCGAAGTGACTCAGATATATATATATATCTACATATGTATATATATACACACACACATATGTGTGTGTGCGTGTGTGTGTGCGTGTGTGTGTGTATGAATTATTTTTAAATTTCTTTTCCATTGTGGTATTTATCAGAGGGTATTGAATATAGTTCCCTTTCCCTGTACTATACAGTAGGACCTTATTATTTTTATCCACCCTATATATAATCATTTGTGTCTGATAATCCCATACTTTCAGTCCTTCCATTTCCCGCACTCCTCCCCCTTGGCAACCATAAGCCTGTTTTCTGGGTCTGTGAGCCTCTTTCTGTTTCATAGACAAGTTCATTCATGTCATATTGTAGATTCGGCATGTAAGCACATGGTATTATATTTTCATAATTTTGAAGTTTTACAATTCTTAATAATTCTTTTGTTAAAAGGATGACTGAATGAAAAAGAAAAACTAAATAACCTTTCTAACATGCCAAGTTGAATTTACATCAGGTAACCAATCATCTTTTGCACTGTAGTAAAATTGATTCTCTTTATGGTTAGTAACATGAAAAAAGACAATGAAAACTTCATATAGAAGATCAATACTTAAGAAACAAACAAACAAAATTTCCTGCCTAGGGAAAAACCAGATGTATTTCTAGAAAAATTTCAAGAGACAAAAATGGTATCTGTGAATCTATGCCCAACCATTGTGAAAAGAACTTGACAGGATCTTTCTCTTCAAGTCAATTGAGTCTCATGCTTTTTCTTTGTTTTTTTCTGTATGTAGTCAGGACAATTTTAGATATGGGAAAAATCAATATTGGCAGCAATCATTTAATAAATGTTTGCTGGACATTACCTAAAACAGCAGGAGTAGGAGAAGTTGCAAGGACAATTTTACAAAAAGCCAACTTTATTGCTCTCAAGGTGCTTTAACTATATAATGTCATTCAGAGAAGAGCTCTATTAATTGGCAGAAGGGGTTGCAAAATCACATGTCTCTGTGATGCAGGCAGGTTACATAAAAGAGTGAAACAGCCAGATGCCACACACAAGGAACAGTGGGAAATGTGAAAAATGTAGAGTGTGTGCCCATTCTAAATTAATAATTTTTGTTTGTCTATGTTGCATTAGCTGAATAAACACATCCGCATGTTCTTGCAGGTTGTAACTCTGGATACCAAAGCTCTGTTCACTAATGATTAGACTCAGAAACAAAGATCCGATGGACAAGGAGAGTCTTCTAGGCTTCTGCATGCAGGACAGATTTAAAACTCTGATACAGAAGCAGTCATAAGGAGAGTCAGGATTTAATAAAAGTGTACAAATTGTAGTCAATTAGAAACAAGTTCAAGCAGAGACTGATGCACTGATGTGTTTCACATAGATCTGTCCCTTTTCCAGCCTTGCCACAGCTGAGGTGCCTCAATTCAGGCTTAGATAAGCTACTCTAGGGAGCTTAATTGATACATCACTCTAAATCCTGGTTGCAAAGTCCTAGGAGATAAATCCCCTGGATAAGGAAATGACAACCCACTCCAGTACCTTTGTCTGAAAAATTCCATGGACAGAGGAGCCTGGTGGGCTATAGTCCATGGGGTCGCAAAGAGTCGGACACGACTGAGCGACTTCACTCAGGAGATAAATAGATGCTAACTGATCATTTAACCTACTGTGGTCAGACTTACTCTAGTTAGGACAAAAACAATTAGAGATGGGTTTCTTTAAGAAAATTGGAAACATCAAGGGAACATTTCATGCAAAGCTGGGCACAATAAAGGACAGAAATGGTAAGGACCTTGCAGAGGCAGAAGACATTAAGGAAAGATGGCAAGAATACACACAAGAACCGTACACAAAGTCTTAATGATCTGGATAGCCATGATGGTGTGATCTCTCACCTAGAGGCAGACACCCTGGAATGTGAAGACAAGTGGGCTTTAGCAAGTATTACTACAAACAATGCTAGTGGAGGTGATGGAATTCCAGCTGAGCTATTTCAAATCCTAAAGAAAGTGTTGCTCTTAAAGTGCTGCACTCATTATAGCAGCACATTTAGAAAACTCAAAAGTGGTCACAGGACTGGAAAATTTCAGTTTTCATTCCAATTCCAAAGAAGAGCAGCACCAAAAAAAATGTTCAAACTACTGAACAATTGCACTCATTCCACATGCTACCAAGGTTAGGCTCAAAGTCCATCAGGCTAGACTTCAGCAGTATGTGAATTGAGAACTTCGAGATGTGCAAGCAGGGTTTAGAAATGGTGGAGGGACCAGAGAACAAATTGCCAACATTCTTTGGATCATAGAGAAAGCAAGGGAATTCCAGAAAAACATCTACTTTTGCTTCACTGACTACACTGAAACCTTTGACTGTGTGGATCACAGCAAGCTGCAAACAATTCTTAAAGAGATGGAAATACCAGATCACCTTATCTATCTCCTGAGAAACCTGTATGGGATCAAGAAGCAAGAGTTAGAAACTTACATCAAACTGATTCAAAATTGGGAAAGAAGTACTACAAGACTGTGTATTTTCACCTGCTTATTTAACTTCTAAGCAGAGTACATCATGTGAAATGCTGGACTGGATAAATCACAAGCTGGAGTCATAATTGCCTGGAGAAATATCAATAAGCTCAGATATGCAGATAATACCACTCTAATGGCAGAGAATGAAGAGGAAAAAAAAACCTCTTGATGAGGGTGAAAAGAGGGGAGTGAAATAGTTGGCTTAAAACTCAGCATTCAAAAAACTAAGATCATGGCATCTGGTTCAATCATTTCATGGCAAGTAGAATGGGGAAAAAAGAGGAAGCAATGGCATTTTATTTTCTTGGGCTCCAAAATCACAGCAGACCATGACCACAACCATGAAATTAAAAGACACTTACCCTTTGGAAGGGAAGCTCTCTGTGACAAACCTAGACAGCTATTAAAAAGCAAATATATCACATTGTTGACAAAGGTCCATATAGTCATTTATGACTGTTAGAGTTGGGCCATAAAGAAGGCTGATTGCTGAAGAATTGATGCTTTTGAATTGTGGTGCTGGAGAAGATTCTTGAGAGTGTCTTGGACTGCAAGGAGATCAACCAGTCAATCCTAATGGAAATCAACACTGAATATTCCCTGGAAAGACTCATACTGAAGCTGAAGATGCAATACTTTGGCTGCCTGATGTGAAGAGCTGACTCGTTGGAGTAGACCTTGATGCAAGGAAATATTGAAGGCAAAAGGAAAAGAGGGTAGCAGAGGATGAGATGGCTAGATACCATCACCAAGTCAAAGGACATGAATTTGAGCAAACTCTGGGAGACAGGGACAGACAGGGAAGCCTGGTGTGCTGCGGATCATTGGGTCACAAAGAGAGGGACATGACTTGGTGACTGAACAGCAACAATGTGAGAAAAGTACGTTTTTAGCATGTGACTCCTTTTTCTAGACTTCCTTCGGAAGGGAAGGATTTAAGAGAACATTACTCCAGTAAGTTTTGTTTGTTTTCTCACACCATGCAGCATGTGAGATCTTAGTTCTCCAACCATTGATCAATCTGGCACCCACTGAATTGAAAGCTCAGTCTTAGCCACTGTACTGCCAGTAAAATTTTGCCAGTAAACCTTCAATGAGTTTTTGAATTAGTGAGAATTAAGTATGCATAATGAATGAAATGCATAAATAAAACATCAAATTCTGAGCTATAATGTATGGTAGGATATCTTAGCCAAGGCAAAGTGATAAATTACATCACTAACATGAAATTTCTATTGCTGACACTCTATTTTTTATATTTAAAGAAGATAACTTCTGCCCTTTGACTTCTGTTTTGGAATGGCCTCTTGAAGTAGATAGTAGAACTTATACCCAAAATGCTATAAAAATTGAAGATTGTTTCTGAGAAACTTAATAGTGATACTTAAACATTAAATATGGTCATGGTTTCAAATAGACTAAAACTGGTATAGTTTGTTTCTTAAAATGATAACCCTTAAAAAAAAAAAAAAAGTAGCTCTTCCCTGACTGCATTAGTTTCCAAAGGCCAGTGTAACAAACTACAAAAACTTAGTATCCTACAACACAAATTTATTCCCTTATAGCTTTAGAGTCAGAACTCTAAAATCAAAGTCTCAGAAGGGTTGCATTCCATCTAGAAGCTTAAAGGGAGAATCAGTATCCATGTGTTTTTCAGCTTCCAGGGGCTGCCTTTAACCTTGATTGTTGGCTCCTTCCTCATCTTTGAAACTCATCACCTGGTTCCATCTTCTTGTCTTCTTCCTCCAATTCTTATCTATTTGCCCCCTCTTATAAGTACTCTTGAGATTATATTGAGCCCACCCAATAACCCAGGAAAATTTCTCTGTCTCAATAATCTTAACTAATTCAGATCTGGTCCATTTTACCATGTAAGGAAACACATTCACAAGTTCTGAAGACTGGACATGGACATCTTTGGAGAGCCATTTTCAGCCTACTGCACTACTGCTATAGACAGTTACCTTCGTCACTGTTTTATTTTAGGAACTTGCAAAGTGGCTGGAAAGTTCTTACTATTTCTTGACTGAATGAAGTCAGCCATATTGCAGGGGGTGCAATGGTTAGCATCATCACATGTGATGGAATCCAAGGAGCAGAAGGACTTTGTCAATAAGACTCTTTCATTAGGAGACTCTGATATAGGAAAAAGGATTGGATGGAGACTGCATCATAACATCTTAGTCAAGCTTACTTACTTATCTCATCATAGTGCAAATGTAGGACACATTTTATGTTATTACTTTTAGGATATAAAAAATAATAATAAATATGATGAAACAATGGATCTGAAGGAAGGACCACATGGTCAGTCAATTTTTACTTTCCTTCAATTTATTTATTTGAATTTATTTTTTATAATTATAGAAATTAAAAAAAAAAAAAAAGATGAGAGAGAGTCATGTTTGCTGATTCGAATAACCCATATCCTCTAAGATCACTTCCCTTTTTCTGTACTTTTCAATATGAATATAAAATAAGGGTATTTAAAATAGCAAGGAACTTTCCTGGTGGTCCAGTGGCCAAGACTCCATGCTCCCAATACAGGGGGCTTGGTTTTGGTCCCTGGTCAGGGAACTAGATCTCACATGCTGCAACAAAAATCTGACTCAGACAAACATGATAAGTCACTTCAGTCAAGGCCGACTCTATTGTGACCCCACCATGGGCTGTAACCCACTAGGCTTCTCTGTCCATGGGATTCTCAGGCAGGATCCTGGAGTGGGTTGCCATGCCCTCCTCCAGAGGATCTTCCCAACCCAGGGATAGAACCCAAGTCTCCTGTGGTTTCTGCCCTGCAGGCGGGTTCTTTACCGTCAAGACACTGGGGAAGTCCCTTCAGACAAGTAAACAAAATTTAAAATAAATAAATATCAAAAAATAAAATGACAAATTGTATAGAAATGTATGAAGTAAATTTAATTAAATCAAGTGCTTTGCCCTCTTCCTGGTGTCAACAATCACAGTTAGTTATTTGGTTAGTATTCTATAATATTTTTTCTATCTGTATATGCAGACTTATGCCATTTTTATTTTTATAACAATAGGAAAATGCAGTACTTTTCTATTTGAAACACTGGAGTTCACAATGATCAATTGATTTTGACACTAATCTCACCCTGGTGCACATAGAATTACTTTATTCCATTTGTGGAACATCTAAATGTATATGACATGGATAGAGAGTGTTATATTTTATTCTATGATTTTGCTTCCCTTACTATATTTGGATATAATTAGATTAAAATAATATACTTTATAATGTATCTCACTTTGCATTTTTTCTTTATCAGAGTTTGAACCTTATGTGTGGTGTATGTATTTGCTTTCAGAACAAAATAAGTATAGGTGTTAAGAACCTAATTTAATACTTGCTGAAAGTGAAATCCTGTGAAAAACAATTTTCTGGAAGAGAAAAGGGCTTTGCAGACCTGTGGAGATGGAAATTGGTGACTAACATTCTGCTTGAACTGTTTCTACACGTTGTTGCCTATTAAGGAGAAACGGGGGAGATGATTGTTTGCCAGGTAAAGGGCATAATGTTGCAACCAGATGGTGCTTGTTTTTTCATATTTCCTCTTGAAGGAAGGGAAAAGGGTCTGAGAGTTGCCAGAGCTGGTATAGGGCTCTGGCAGGATAAGAACACTACACAATTCTGCTATTCTTTCCTCTGCAGGAGAAATTGTTTTAGAATCCCCAAAGCCTGGATGTGCCAATATTATCAGTTATGTGTGGTATTCTCTCCCTCAGGTGAAAAATAAAGATTTCATTGGTGCTCAAGCCTGAGTGAGGGAGTGGATAGGGCAGCCAGTATGCTTCCTGACCCTGAATGTACATGAGTTACGCTGACTGGCATGTGACCTTCACTGGTTCCATTAATTTCTGAGTCTTAGATGCTCTGACCTCAACTGCCTTAAAATTCAGGATGGAGCTGAGGTCAAACTTCACCAAAGAACCAGCACTTTTATCCCTTCTGAATATGCTAAGGAATGTCAAGGAGGCTAGAGATTTGACAGAGAGATTTGAAATTACATTGCTGTTGGACATGGACACTGAAGTACCAAGTCCCATGGGGGAAAATGGTTCTAGACTTCAGAGGGGCCCAAGATGCTGAGAAATGTAAGGTAGAACCATGGTAACATGGGAGGGGCTTAAAGAGAGAAGCCTAGAGTCCTGGGTACTTCTCCGACTGTGGGAAGTGTCTAGGGGAGAAAGTAAGTCATTCAGCTAGAAACTAAAGAGGAAAAAAAAAAAAAAATCTGTCCAAATATTTACTTTTTATTTATTTTTTTTTATTGGAGCATAGTTATTTGCAATGCTGCACTAGTTTCTGCTCTGCAGCAAAGTGAGTTAGTTATATGTGCACAGGCATCCACTCTATTTTAGATTATTTTCCCATATACTTCTTTACAGAGTATTGAGTAGAGTTCCCTGTGCTATATAGTAGGTTCTTATTAGTAATCTAGTCATTTAGGCCACCTAATTTCTTTTCAGCTTCACCCCTGCAATAGATTTCCACCGTTGAGATAATAGACAGCTATGATTTTGACCTTTGAAATGCTGACTAAACAGTCAGAGATTTGAGTAAATGTGCATTGAAAACAACAAATCAGATTAAAAGGATTATGTGTTGTTTTGTTTCTTTCGTTTGTGAATGCTTGGTAGAAATGAATGTATGCTGTATGCTTGTAGTTTCCCAAATTACAGTAGCTGAATGGGTCATCCCAATTGGGAAATCTGCAGATAGAGAATTATGTTATTGGAGCAAACTATTCTATTGTTGCATCAGTGGATGTGCCAGAATATAGCACAGTTGCCATTAAATTTCAGTCAGCTATACCTTTATGAAGTGTTGGATGTGGCTACTATCTATGCTTTTTTGAAAAACTGTCTACTGAGCTTGAACGGAAATAAAATTCTTCACACATAGAGACCGTGTGATTCCCCATATGAATATACATTCAAAGGTACACTCCATAGCTGACAAGATAGAAAACAACTAAAGAAAAAAAAAATCAGATAAGTGTTTTGCTTTTTCAGTGGACTTGTGTTGATGCTGAAAGTTCAATGGTGTCAAATTGAATCTCGGAGACAGTTTTGGGTGAAAAGCTTTATTGCTTTGCCACCCTTAGGGGGACATAGCGGGTTTATGCCCCCAAAAATGATGTGTCCCAACCCAGGGGAATTTTCTGGGGATTTTTGTTTATTTTTATTACATTGACTGATTTGCAAATATTGAAGAATCCTTGCATCACTGGAATAAAGCTCACTTGATCATGATGTATGATCTTTTAAAAATGTTTTTGGATTCTGCTTGTTAGAATTTTGTTGAGGACTTTTACAACTATGTCCGTAGTGATACTTGCCTGTAGTTTTATTTTTTTGTGGCATCTTTGTCTGGTTTTAGTGTCAGGGTGATGGTGGCCTCTTAGAATGTGTTTGAGCGTTTTCCTTCTTCTGCAATTTTCTGGAAGAGTTTGAGTAGGACAGGTATTAGCTCTTCTCTAAATGTTTGGTAGAATTCACCCGTGAAGCCATCTAGTCCTGGGCTTTTGTTCATTGGAAGGCTTTTTATTACAGTTTCAATTTCTGAGCTTGTGATTGGTCTGTTCAAATTTTCTATTTTTTCCTGGTTCAATTTTGAAACATAATACTTTTGTAAAAATTTGTACATTTCTTCCAAGTTGTCCATTTTATTGGCATATAGATGCTAATAGTATGATTATATTTTTGTGTTGTCTGTTGTAATTTCTCCACTTTTGTTTCTACTTTTGTTTATATGAGTCTTCTCCCTTTTTTTCGTATTGAGTGTGATAATGGTTTGCTTATTTTGCTTAGCTTCTCAAAGAACTAGCTTTTGTTTTCGTTAATCTTTGCTTCAGTCTCCATTTCTTTTTCATTTATTTCTGCTGGCATTTTTATGATTTCTTTCCTTCTACTAACTTTGGCTTTGTTTTATTTTTGTTGTTGCTGTTGTTCTTTTTCTAGTTGATTTAGGTGCAAAGTTAGGTTGTTGTTTAATATTTCTCTTGTTTCTTTTTTTTTTTTTTTTTTTAATATTATTTTATTAGTTGGAGGCCAATCACTTTACAACATTTCAGTGGGTTTTGTCATACATTGACATGAATCAGCCATATAGTTACACGTATTCCCCATCCCGATCCCCCCTCCCACCTCCCTCCCCACCCGACTCCTCAGGGTCCTCCCAGTGCACCAGGCCCGAGCACCTGACTCATGTATCCCACCTGGGCTGGTGGTCCGTTTCACCATAGATAATATACATGCTGTTCTTTCAAAACATCCCACCCTCACGTTCTCCCCCAGAGTTCAAAAGTCTGTTCTGTACTTCTGTGTCTCTCTTGTTTCTTGAGGTAGGCTTGTATTGCTATGAACTTCCCTCTTAGCACTGCTTTTCATGAATCACATGGGTTTTAGGTTGTCATGTTTTTATTATTATTTGTTTCTATGCACATTTTGATATACTTTTTGATTTCTTCAGTGATCTGTTGGTTATTCATAAGTGTGTTGTTTAGCCTCCATATCTCTAGTATTTTTATACTTTTTTCCAATGGTTGATATCTAATCACAGCATTGTGATCAGAAAAGATGCTTGAAATCATTACATTTTATTTTCTTTTTTTAATTCACCAAGGCTAGACTTGTGGCCCAGGATGTGACCTATCCTAGGAAATGTTCCATGTTCACTTGAGAAAAAGGTGAAATCCATTGTTTTGGGGTGAAATGCCCTGCAGATATCAGTTGGTCTAAATGATCCAATGTATCATTTAAAGCTTATGTTTCCTTGTTAATATTCTTTCTGGATGATCTGTCCATTGGTGTGAATGGGGTATTAAAGTCTCCTGCTATTATTGTGTTACTGTCAATTTCCCCCTTAATAATAGTTAGCAGTTGCCTTATGTAATCAGGTGCTCCTATGTTGGGTGCATATATGTTTATAATTGTATCTTCTTCTTGGATTGATCACTTGATCATTATGTAGTGTCTGTCTTTGTCTCTTATAAGGGTCTTTATTTATCTTATAAGGGTCTTATATGGGTCAACTCCTACTTTCTTTTGGTCTCTATTTGTATGAAATATCTCTTTCCAACCCCTCACTTTCAGTCTGTATGTGTCCCTAGGTTTGAGCTGGGTCTCCTTGCAGACAGCATATATAGGGGGCTTGTTTTTGTATCCATTAGACAGTCTCTGTCTTTTGTTTGGAGAATTTAACCCGTTTATATTTAAGGTAATTATTGATAAGTATGATGCTGTACCATTTATTTTATTGTTTTGGGTTTGTTTCTATAAACCTTTTTATATATTTCCTATATTTCTATATATTTCTTATCTAGAGAAGAAAGATACTTTAGCATTTGTTGAAGACCTGGTTTGGTGGTGCTGAATTCTCTCAGCTTATGCTTATCTGTAAAGCTTTTGATTTCTCCATCAAATCTGAATGAAATCCTTGCTGGATAGAGTAATTTTGGTTGTAGGTTTTTCCCTTTCATCACTTCAAGTATATCCTGCCATTCCCTTCTGGTCTGCAGTTTCTGTTGAAAGATCAGCTGTTATCCTTATGGGGGTCCCCTTGTAAGTTATTTGTTGCTTTACCCTTGCTGCTTTTAATATTTTCTCTGTGTGTCTAATTTTTTTTTTTTAATTTGATTAGCATGTGTCTTGGAGTGTTTTAGCTTAGGTTTATCCTTTGTGGGACTCTCTGGGCTTCTTGGTCTTGAGTGGCTATTTCTTTCCCCATTTTAGGGAAGTTTTGGACTATTATCTCCTCAAGTATTTTTTCATGCCCTTTCCTTTTGAGTTCTTCTTGTGGAACACCTATTATTCAAATGCTGGGGGATTTAACATTGTCCCGGAAGTCTGTTAGGCTGTTCTCATTTCTTTTCCTTCTTCTTTTTTTTTTTCTTTTTTTCTTTTTTCTGCTCTGCTTCATTTATTTCAACCACTCTATCTTCTAACTCACTTATCCTTTTTTCTACATCAGTTACTATACTGTTGGTTCCCTCTAGAGTGTCTTTAATCTCAGTTATCGCATTGCTCATTATTGATTGACCATTCTTTATTTCTTCTAGATCCTTGTTAAAAGTTTATTGCATCTTCCCAATCTGTTTCTCTAACCTATTTATCTGCAACTCCATTTTTGCTTTCAAGATTTTGGATCATCTTTATTATCATTATTCTGAATTCTTTTTCAGGCCGACTCCCTATCTCCTCCTCTTTGGTTTGGTTTGGTGGATTTTTATCATGTTCCTTTACCTGTTGGATATTTTTCTGCATTTTAATTTTGTTTAGTTTGCTGTATTTGGGGTCTCTTTCCTGCAGGCTGGAGAACTGTAGTTCCTCTTAATTGTGGAGTCTGTTCCCTGTAAGTGGGGTTGGACAAGTAGCTTGTGAGGGTTTCCTGGTTGGGGGAACTTGTGTTCATGTTCTAATGGATGGAGCTGTGTCTTGTCTCTCTGGAGGTCAGTGTGGTGTCCACTAGTGAGTTTTTTGTTGTCTATGTGTTTGATATGGCTTTGGGTAGCATGTCTTTTAAAGTTTAGGATTGTGTGCCTGTTTTGCTGGATGGTTAGTATGGTGTGTCTTGCATTGTGACTTGCTGGCTCTTGGGTGGAGTTTGGTCTCAGTGTAGGTATGGAGGTTTTGGGGTGGTTTCTTGTCTTTTAATGTTTCCTGTGGTCAGAAGTTCTTTGAATATCCAAAGTTCTGGAGTTGAACTTCCTGCCTCTGGGTTTCAGTCCCCCTCTTACATTAGCATCAAGACTTTTCTGTCCACACAGAACAGAAGACAAATATCCTAGGCTAATGGTGAAACAACTCTCCACAGCCAGGAACAGCCAAAGAGATTCACAGAGTTATTTAGAGAAGAGGGAGGAGAGAGACAGAGGTGACCAGGAGAAGCTGGAGAGTCAAAAGTGAAGAGAGTGATCAAGCTAGTAATGAAACCCCTAAGTGAAAATGGATACTAAAAATTAGACTCTTAAAGGTAAAAAATTAATAACAAAAATAAAAAATGACAAGCCTAAAATAGAAATAAGACTCTCAAATGTTCAATATAAAAAAGAAAACAAAATTGAAAATAAAAACTTTAAAAATATGAAATTTATTCAAAAAAAAGCTTTTTTTTTTTTTTTACAGAAAAGTAATATAGCCTATAAAAAATGAAAGGTAAAGGAGTGATAAAGAGCCATATTAGGAGAGTATGATGGGAAAAAAAGAAAAAGGTGGGAATGAAGGAAAAAAGAATTTAAAAATAATAAAAATTTTTAAATTAAAAAAATAAAAATATATCTAGGAATTTCTCTGGAGCTGTTATGAGCAGTGTGGGGTCTGTTCAGCATGAGAGGATCCCTTGCTAAGGCTTTTATTTATCCTCAGAGTCTACAGTTGCACCTCAGATGCACAGTCTCAGCTTAACTGCAGGATTTTAATCTGTTGCACCGGCCACTTCTGGGGAAGCTCCCCCTCCTTTCCTTTGCTTAGGTTGGCCTCCTCTGTTTGCAAGCCTCTTCGGGGTCTAATCTCTGCCCTGACCTGAGGAGGCAAAAGTGGCCACTTATTAGGGCTCACTTGTCCTCTTGTGCTATGGAGAAGGAGGGGCACGGTGAACAAACACCGTTGCCGTGTGTGGAGAGTGTTCGCAGTGGATGGACCACATGGGGGTTTGCTACAGCGCAAGGCAGCACGCATTTCTCAGGCCTAAGCTGCTCAAGCTTCCAGGTGCTCCATGAGTGCACAGTCCCCGTTGGGGCACGCATCTAGTGCACTTCCCAGGTTCAGTTGCTCAGGCTCCCTGGTGCTCTGCAAGGGCCCAGCCCCAGGTGGGCCATCTCCTCCGGGGATCTGGCCTCAGGCTGTGACTCTCCTGGCACATATGAGCCACCCAAGATCCCAGGAAGATATGATTAGTGGTGGCAGCCTTCTCATAGCTTGGCAGGAGATGTGGTCTCTGGGGCTGAGACTGCAGGGCCCCCTTGCCTTCTGCTTCTGGCTGTGGAGCACCTGCCTCTCTGCCTCCAGGGAGGGTCATAAGCAGCAGCCAGATTACTCTCCTTTGGTATTCACTAGGGGGTGATCCTTTGTTCTGTTTGTGAGTCAGGGGTCACATTGTAGCATTAGAGCCTTCCCACATGGAAATGTCCTTTGTTTTTCTTTGCTTCTCTGGTGTTCCCATGGTTTGAGTTACTATGACACAGTATTCCCCTCAGAGTGTCCTCAGAGCATTCAACACTAGTCCTTACCCTAAGGACCAACCCTCCACTCATTGTGGGCAGATGTGGGTTTGCGGGTTGCTTTTCTGCTGGTAATTGCCATTCAACATGAATTATGTGTTGATTTTTTTTGTTTGTTTGTTTATACTACCTTCTGAGATCCTAAAACTGCCCCCATTGACCCCATTTGTGAGAGGGTTTACTATTCTGTGGAAACTTCTTCATGATTCTGTCCCCGGGATGGGTTTCCATCCCTAAATCCTTTGTCTCTCTTTTTGCCTTTATCTTTTGTCTACCTCATTTCAAAGAGACTTTTTGTCTTGCTGGGTATCTGGAGTCCTCTGCCAACGTTTAGAAGTTCTTTTGTGGAAGTTTCTCCACATGCAGATGAACTTTTGATGTATTTGTGGGGGAGAAAGTGATCTCCCCATCTTATTCCTTTGCCATCTTGGGACTGCCTGCCTGCCCCAAATAAATTTTTTGAGACAGTGGGCTATACCTCAAATGATCTGTTATTGGCAGTTTACACAAACAACATCTAAATGCCATGTGACCCTTTATGAGATCAGGAAAAAAATGTTATCTTTAAGGAGTTGTCTTGCTCATCCTAAGAGAATGTTTTCCTTTATGGTTTTGCAGGTAATCCTGCCAAGGAAGGAGGTCTGGTCAATCCATAATTCAGATACACAGTGCACAGTGGGGGAAAGAGTGAGCTATAAGGCAGAGAAAAAAAATATGGCTAAATTTTTCTTGTCTTGCCATAAAATATGAACTTTATTTCACAGTATATTAAAGAATTAAATTCTGTCTCACAGTTATTTTGTCTTTACATAAGAAGTTATCACAAAACATGTGGGAGGGATTTATCTGCCACCCTAATACCTGAAGCAGTAGCTTGAACATTCTTTGGCATTACCTTTCTTTGAGATTAGAATGAAAACTGACGTTTTCTGGTCCTGTGGCCACTGCTGAGTTTTCCAAATTTCCTGACATATTGAGTGCAGCACTTTCACAGCATCATCTTTTAGGATTTGAAATAGCTCAATTGGAATTCCATCATCTCCACTAGCTTTGATCATAAGATTCTTCCCAAGGACCACTTGACTTTGCATTCCAGGATGTCTGGCTCTAGGTGAGTGATCACACCACTGTGGTTATCTAGATCATGATCTTTTTTGTAGAGTTATTCTATGTCTTCTTGCCACCTCTTCTTAATATCTTCTGCTTCTGTTAGGTCCATACCATCTCTGTCCTTAATTGTGCCCATCTTTGTGTGAAATATTCCCTTGGTATCTCTAATTTTCTTGAAGAGATCTTTAGTTTTTCCCTATTGTTTTCGTCTATTTTTTTTTGCATTGATCACTGAGGAAGGCTTTCTTATCTCTCTGTGTTATTCTTTGAAACTCTGCATTAATATCAGTATATCTTTCCTTTTCTCCTTTGCCTTTAGCTTCTCTTCTTTCCTCAACTATTTGTCAGGCCTCCTCAGACAACCATTTTGCCTTTTTGCATTTCTTTTTCTTGGGTATGGTCTTAATCACTACCTCCTGTACAATGTCACAAACTTCCGACCATAGTTTTTCAGGCACTCTGTCTATCAGATCAAATCCCTTGAATCTATTTCTCACTTCCACTGTATAATTGTAAGGTATATGATTTATGTCCTACCTGAATAAACTAGAGGATTTCCCTATTTTCCTCAATTTCAGTCTGAATTTGAAAGATCAGTTTTCATTTCAATCCCAAAGAAGGGCAATGCCCAAAATGTTCAAACTATCACACAGTTGCACTCTTCTCATATGGTAGTCGAGCAATACTCAAAATTCTCCAAGTAAGGCTTCAACAGTATGTGAATTGTGAGCTTCCAGGTGTTCAAATTGGATTCAGAAAAGGCAGAAGAACCAGAGATCAAATTGCCAACAAAGTTGGATCATTGAAAAAGCAAGAGTGTTCCAGAAAAACATCTACTTCTGCTTTATTGACTACACCAAAGACTTTGACTGTGTGGATCACAGCAAACTATGGAAAATTCTTAAAGAGATGGGAATTCCAGACCACCTGACCTGCCTCCTGAGAAACCTGTATGCAGGTCAAGAAGCAACAGTTAGAACTGGAAGTGGAACAACAAACTAGTTTCAAATAGGAAAAGGAGTATATCAAGGCTGTATATTGTCACCTTGCTTATTTAACTTATATGCATGCAGAGTACATCATGTGAAATGCCAGGTTGGATGAAGTACAAGCTGGAATCAAGACTGTTGGGGGAAGTATCAATAACCTTAGGTATGCAGATGACATCACACTTACGGCAGAAAGCAAAGAAGATCTAAAGAGCCTCTTGATGAAAGTGAAAGAGGAGAGTGAAAAAGTTGGCTTAAAACTCAACATTCAGAGAATTAAGATCATGGCACCCGGCCCCATCACTCATGGGAAATAGATGGGGAAATAATGGAAACAATGAGAGACTTTATTTTGGAGGGTTCCAAAATCACTGCACTTTGTGATTGCAGCCATGAAATTAAAAGACGTTTGTTCCTTGGAAAAAAGCTATGGCCAACCTAGACAGCATATTAAAAAGCAGAGATGTTACTTTGCCAACAAAAGTCTGTCTAGTCAAAGCTATGGTTTTTCCAGTATTCATGTATGGATGTAAGAGTTGGACTCTAAAGAAAGCTGAGCACTGAAAAACTGATACTTTTAAACTGTGGTATTGGAGAAGACTCTTGAGATTCCCTTGACTGCATGGAGATCCAACCAGTCAGTTCTAAAGGAAATCAGTCCTGAATATTCATTGGAAGGACTGATGCTGAAGCTGAAACTCCAATAAGTTGGCCACCTGATGCAAAGAACTGACTCCTTGGAAAAGACCCTGATGCTGGGAAAGATTGAAGGTGGGAGGAGAAGGGGATGACACAGGATGAGATGGTTGGATGATTCCACTGACTTGATGGACTTGAGTTTGAGTAAACTTTGGGAGTTGGTGATGGACAGGGAAGCCTGAAGTGCTGCAGTCCATGGAGTCATAGAATCAGACACGACTTAATGACTGAACTGAATACCTGAAGCAAAACTAAAGCCACTGGCTATTCTTTGAGTGAGGTTCTCCTGAAGTCATGGGGGTCTCCCAAATATATCAGTTAAGCTTAAACACCATATTATATCCCATAGCTGTTTTAGACTTTTGAACTAGCTCTGATTTGTGTCTAGGGGCTTCCCAGGTGGGGCGGTGGTAAAGAGTCCACCTGCCAATGCAAGAGATGCAAGAAACTTAGGTTCAATCCCTGAATTGGGAAGATCCCCTGGAGGAGGCAATGGCAATCCACTGCAGTATTCTTGCCTGGAAAAGCCCATGGACAGAGGGTCCTGGCAAGCTACAATTCAGGAGTTTGCAAAGACACAACTGAGCACATAATCACTGATGATCACTGTAGTTTTCAGAAACACTAAAGTATTTAAGAAAATATGTCATATTCTGTGGGCAGTTTTATCTACATGGAAGTTATTTTACTTGAAAGGGTAATGTGAAATTTGACCCTAACTTTAGCTGAAGTGATAAATGACAGGATCTGTACCCTTGAAGGTATGCAGGTCAGCCTCAATTTACTAGCCAGTTTTGCTCTTGGTGACAGTCTTGTTCTAAACTTCTTTATTGTAGGTCAAGGTGATATCTGTGTGAATTATGATGATACCTTGTTGTATTTGGCTTTTCTGGTGGCTCAGATGGTAAAGAATCCTCCTGCAATGTGGGAGACCCGGGTTTGATCCCTGGGTCAGAAAGATTCCCTGGAGGAGGGAATGGCCACCCATTCCAGTATCCCTGACCGGAGAAACCCATGGAGAGAGGAACCTGGTGGGCTACAGTCCATGAGGTCATAAAGAGTCAGACATGACTGAGCAACTAGCACTTTATTTGGATTAATACTTTGAACCAGACAGATAGCTCTAACAACCAGGCTTTCTCTGGTAGGCTCTGAAATTAACAAAATATCCTTAGTTCTTTGAATCCAAGTCCCTGATATCCACACTATGTGGTCGTCTTGCACTATTGCCCTGAGTTCTGCTGCTACAGCATTGATAAGTGCTGTACCAGACAAAGGAAATGCTTGGTGCTCTCCCCTATTGGAAACAGTAATCAAGATGGCCTATGAAGTGGCAAAAAAATGAAAAATAATACCATGTAAAATAAAGGGCAGAACTTTAGGACACAATTTTTCTGTTTTGTAATGGTCAGGGCTTTCAGAATAAAAATTCCTGACAATCTGACTTACAGGATGCTTGAATGGTAAGCACTCCTTGCAAATGGAGCCTTACAGAGAGATTTATAGGTTTATTTTTCCCCAAGCTTTTCTATTTGTTGTAAACATTTAGAGGCCTTGCCCAATTCTCCCAGAGAGGATTTTTTTACAATAGCAGGAAGAGGATTTGTTCCCTCTCTCAAGGCGGGGCAGAGCTGCTGTGAGACAACAGTTGTGTCAGCTCTGAAATCAGTGATTTCAGGCTTTTTCTCCATCTGTTCTCTACATGGCACCCCTAGAGGGGGAAGTGTGGAAGGGACTGGAGGAACAGACAAGATTATTGGTAGGTAGAAGTAACAATAAATTTGATCCGTGGCCCAGAAACTTCATGTAGATACTAAAACTCTTCATTCAGTTGTTTATCCCTGCACACCTAAGTGGCCTATTAATGAGAGGGCCTGTGAAACACCACCTTAAAATTGCCTAGGTATTATTAGGTTGCTCACTGGATTTGAGTGAGGCCTTTCTTAGTTAGAGAAATTTTTGCTGCCTGGAAATGTTGGAAACAAGAAACAGTTTTATTTTCCAATTCAATAAGTTACATAAAATGTTCTTGAGAAGGAAACCCAATTCTTTGTCTCTTATTTCTTTAGCAATATCTTATCTTTCTCCACTAAAAGAAGCCAATTAGCATTTTCAAAATCCTGCCTGTAAGTCTTCTTAGGTCCACAAGTTCACTGAGTAGATTTTCCATCTCCCAAGTAACCATAGGTAACATTCTTGCAATTGAGACATCGATATAGAAAGCATATCTGCTCCAGTGTGCAATATTAACTTATTCATTGTACTTCCTAGTCTCTTTCCACCATTCAGACTTCAAACTAATGCTGTAATTTTTGTAAGTGGGACATACTCTTTACATGCTTTGGAGAAGCTTTAATTTCCTCTAATTTTTGAGTGATTTCTTCTCACCTATTAACTATTTTACTATTTTCACTGTTTCCTCATTGATATGTGGTGGCTGAGTTTCCCTTTATACAATTGATTTATATTCTTTCTTCAGAAAATAGTTTTTTTAAAAAGTTATTACTCAAGTACTGCTTGGATATTTTTACCAAGTAAAAACATGTTCAGTAGAAAAGCCATCCAATAGTGTTGGTTATTTGATTAATTTGAAGTTGACATTCAAACAATATTTTTAACATTTAGAATTTGTATTTTATAACAAAAATAGATATGTTAAAGAGCTATATTTTATATTTAGCAATCAAAAATATATCTAGCTATATGGGTTACAGAAGTTAAAAAAGTGAGTTTGTTGTTTGAGAAAGAATACTTCCATTCTGGGGGAGGTGGTTAATGAAAACTTAGAGCTACAAATCTAGTATTAGAGCTCAGAGTTGACTAACATACTTACTTTCTGAAATAGTAAGTTTAGCCAGCTCATGTCTATGTTTAATTGTTCAGAATTTCTCATGCTTATTTGTAGCATATCAACAAATATTTAAATTCCTTTAAAACCCCCAGGACTATTTTAAGTTTTATGGAAGTAATTGATAACCAAAATATGTGCATATTTACATACATAAGTATTGTAAATGTACTTTAAAATGTAAAATGTATGCTCCTGGCATCATCTCTACAGTCAAGATAATTGATACATCCACCGTTATCAAAGTTTCATTCCCCTTTGTTTTTTGTTTCCAGGGGTGGTGTTTAACAGCACATAATATGAGATCTATTCGCTCAACAAATTTTTAAGTGTCCAATACAATATTGTTAACTATAAGCAGTATTGTGTAGCAGATCTGTAGTGTATACTCATCTAGTAAAACTGAAATTTTATACCCACTGAACAACAAATCCCCATTTTCCCCTCCCTCATGCACTGGCAACCAAGATTCTATTTTCTGTGTACATGGAATTTCAAGGAATATAAATGTATACCACAAGATGCCAGTAACTTGAAATCAAACTAGCCATGTGTAACAAATACATAAATAGATAAGGTGAAATGTCATTATGACAGATATGGACATAGTCAATTAAAGGCATAGACTCATTCTAAAAGAAAGATTAAGTGAAGTGTCAAATATTGTAATGAGTTGTAAAGCAAACAGGTGTAGGTATACTCTTTATACAATAAGGAACAGGCTGCTTGTTCCAAAGCAATCTTCATTAGCCTTATTCACAAGCCATGTATAATTGGAAAGGAAACTTTATTAGCATCCTAATTTTTCCTGAAAGCTTCAATATAATAATGCATTTGGCATTATTTAGCTTTTGTGATCTATGTCATGATTATCTTCAATGTTATACTTCAAGATTTAAATAAAAAACTTATAGAAGTGAACCCAGGCAGACCTGGGTTCTATCTGTGTGTTGGGAAGATCCCCTGGAGGAGGGCATGTCAACCCACTCGGGTATTCTAATTTCTTAAATATAAATAGGAAACTTCTGATTCAATAGACACAGGAAAAAAGGAGACATTAAATACCACTTATGGTTTAAAATGTTAGAAAACTAGGAACAGAGAGATATTTCTTACGTTAGTTATCTTGTGGTGCCTTGAAAATTTCCTCCAAATTTCCAGCTTAAAAGAACAGCCATTCATTGTCTCATGTAATTTCTAAGGGTTCAGAATCTAGAAGGAGCTTTACTGGGTGTTTCAGCTTAGAGTCTTTCCCAAGATTGTGGTTAAGCTGCAAGCCTAGTTCCACAGCCATCTCAAGACTTAACCATAGCTGTAGAATCCTCTTCAAGATCACTCACACAGGTTTTGGCAGGTCTTACTTCTTTTTTGGCTGTTGGCTGGAAGCCTCAGGTTCTTGACGTATGAATCTCTTCATAAAGTTATCATGGCATGGCAGCCGGCCTTGTGTGGAGCAAGTAATCCAGTAGAGAGCAAATCCACCTTTTACATCCACATTTTAAGTCCCTTCTGTCATATTCCATTAATTAGAAGTGAGCCAACAAGCCTAGCCCACACTCAAAGGAGAAGTACTTAAAATTAATCATGTGTGGGTAATTCAGAGTCTTCAACTTGGAGGCAAGTAAACACATCCTTTAATTGTACAAAGACAAAATGTTAGAGCAAAATCACATTCAATAATGAATTCATGAATTTTTGTCTCTGTGATGGTTAACTTTACGTGTCAAACTAGTTTGAAGGATACTCAAACGGCTGGCAAATAATATTTCTGGGTGAGTCTGAGGGAGTCTCCAGAAAAGTTTAGAATTTGAATCGATAGAAGATTACCCTCACCAATACTGATGGGCATCATCCAATTGGTTGGGACCTGAATAGGACAAAGAAGTTGGAGGAAGGGAAAGGCTGCTCTGTCTGCTTGAGCTATTTTGCCCTTGACATCAGATCTCCTGGTTCTCAGGCCTTCAGACTGAGACTGGGATAAAAACCACTGGATCTTGACTCAGACTGAATTACCAGGCATTTCTGGTTCTTCAGCTTTCAGACCACAAATCCTGGGACCTCTAATACTTTATAAATATTTGAGCCTATTCCTGTAGTAAATGTATCATCCACCTGTCTATCTATCTATATATCCTATTGGTTCTATATCTCTTGAGAACGTCAACTAATATATCCCCTGGAATCAAGATGGAATTGTGATGCCCCTAATTATGACTTCTACCCAATATTGTACTGGAAATTCTAACCAGTGTGATAAAGAAAAATAAACAAAAGTAAGAGGCATGAGGATTTGAAAGAACCAAACGAAATGGAGATATATGTGTATATGAAAGTGAAAGTTGCTCAGTCGTGGCCAACTCTTTGCCACCGCAAGGACTATACAGTCTATGGAATTCTCCAGTCCAGAATATTAAATGGGTCAGTTCAGTTCAGTCATCTACAACTCTTTGTGACCCCATGGATTGCAGCACGCCAGGCTTCCCTGTCCGTCACCAACTCCTGGAGTTTATTCAAACTCATGCCCATCCAGTCAGTGATGCTATCCAACCATCTCATCCTTTGTCGTCCACCTCTCCTCCTGCCTTCAATCCTTCCCAGCATCAAGGTCTTTTCAAATAAGTCTGTTCTTCGCATCAGGTGGCCAAAGTATTAGAGCTTCACCTGCAGCATCAGTCCTTCCAATGAATATTCAGGACTGATTTCCTTTAGGATGGACTGGTTTGATTCCCCTGCAGTCCAAGGGACTCACAAGAGCTTGAGTACTCTTCCTACTCAAGAGTCTGAGTGCTGGAGTGGGTATGTATTCCTTTCTCTGAGGGATCTCCCCAACCCAGGGATAGAGCCCAGTTCTCATCCATCGTGGGAGGGTTCTTTACCAGCTGAGCCACGGTAGCCAATCCTTTCTTCAGCAAATCTTCCCAACTCAGAAACTGAACTTGAGTCTCCTGCATTGCAGATGGATTCTTTACCAGCTGAGCTATCAGGGAAATCATATATATACATATATACATATACATATACACATACATATATATATATATATATATATATATATATATCACAAATGGGTCATAAAATATTATTAAAGTACATATAAATCTAGAAATAAAGCTTTTAAAAAATGTTTGTGATCCCCGTGTGCATGCTAAGTCACTTTAGTCATGACCGACTCTTGACAACCCTATGGACTCTAGCCCATTAGGCTCATCTATCCATTGGATTCTCCAGGCAAGAATAATACCGGAGTATATCTCCTGTGGCTCCTACATTGAAGGCAGATTCTTTACCACTGAGCCACTGTGGAAGCCCCTTGTGATTCCTACAATAATGCAATCTATTATGGAGAAAAATTAAAGGAAAGCTAAATAAATGGAGGAATATATTATTTCTTTTCATTTAAAAACTTAATATTGTAAAATATAATTAATATATTTCCAAATTGATTTACCTGTTCTATGCAGTCCCAGTCAAAATATCAGAAGAAGTTTATTTCTTTAAAAATCAACAAGCTGATTCTATTATTTAACACATGGAAATACACATGTTCAGTCATAGAGTCATGTTCAGCTCTTTGCAGCCCCATGGACTGTAGCCCCCCAAGCTCCTCTGTTCATGGAATTTTCCAAGCAAGAATATGGAGTGTGTTGCCATCTCCTTCTCCAGGGGATCTTTCCAACACAGGGATCTAACCTTCATCTCCAGTGTCTCCTGCACTGTCGGGTGGTTTCTTTACTACCAGCACCACCTGGGAATATAGGCAAATTTAAAGAAGAAGATTAATATGACCTCTAGACTAAGCTAGTCATATTGACTTATTCAGCAATGTAAATTAAACAGTGTAGTATTTGCACAGGATAGAAAATAGTTCAAAGTCCAGAATAGGGAGTCTGGATATGATATTTCACTTGATTGATTATAAACACGATGCTGAATTACAGCAGAGTTTTTTGGGTCAATTGGATAGTCATTTGAAAATAAACTAAAAAGCAAGAATATTGACCTTTACCTAACAACAAAAGACACATGCAAGTTTTTCATGGCAAAATTATTTTTAAGAATGAATGAAATTAAATACATAACCCTGAATCTTAGAATGAATTACTACATTGAAATTAGCAAAGCAGGATGTTATACACTGCAATAAATACTAATGAAATAAGACTATGTGTAAGACTGACTCTCATAACATATGCTGAGTAAAATAAACCAGAAACAAGAATGTACCTTGTTTGATTCCACTTGTACAAAGTTCAAAAACAGACAATATTAATCTGTGGTGCTAGACAAAGGATTGTGGTTATTCATGTCCCAAGGGTGGAGAATGGAAAGAAACTCAAAATGGGCTTCTGGATTTCAAATAATTTTTGTCTGACAGTTAAAATCATTCTAGATGCTTATTAGAAAGCATGTTCAGTCTCTAGTTTTGATATGCATGTTTACATATGAGTATTATCCTTCAATAAATTTAGCAAACTAGGCTCCTTTGAAAAGGTTGGAAATGGAAAAAATATAAATAGAGAATAATATAGTTTAAAGGTCTTATCTTTTGAAGTAGTTTGGATATTTAGTTTGTGTTTTACATAAGAAAAAAACTTTTACTAATAATTATAATTTGAGAAAATCTAAAACATTCATTTTTTTTTGCTTATGTCATCAGGTAAAATTAAAAAAATTTTGAGTAGTTGTTAAGTTAATGTGTCATTATCATCTTTGAATAAGCAAAAAAAAAAACCTTCTGAAATAATAAGTAAAAGAGATGACTATGTCACTTTCTTAGTGTTCTTTTCTTGATGTCATAAAGATCTTCAGGCACTTTATAAATTAATTGTTATAACACATGAGGTATTCAGTTTTGCAATTTGACTATTAGAAATTGGATTCTGCTAATGGAAGAATATGCTTAATTTAAATAAAGTCAGTACTAGAAATCTAAAGATACAAAGCCAATAATCAAACCTACTTGCACATAATGGAAAGAATTATAGTAGTTTGAAATTATAATAATTATGGAAGGAAGTATAGTATTTGGAAATTATTAGGTTTAGCAAAAGATTGTGGGAGATTATTTGATGGAACACAGTAAAAAAGCACAAAATCCAGGCAAATTGGTATTCAATATTTGAATCTGGTGAAAATTTCCACTTCTTAAGCAGAAGGATAGGAGTTACAGCCAAGAAAATATTTATAGATGAGAATACAATGAAAACTAACAACAGAGGAGCAACAGCAAGTTCAAGTGAAACTAAATCAAGAGAGGAAATAATTGTCTTATTTTTTAAAAATAATCATTAGGTTGATGCCATATCTTGAGAAATGTCTTATCTTACGTATTGCAGTCATGTGACTCCAACAGTGGAGATAAGAAGACTTGTAGGTCCAAGGTTTGGATGGTACAGATTCAGCTGGGTTATGACACTGACTTGGGAGAACTACTGTCAGTGGAGAACTACTGACCACCCTGCATTCTTAGCCCAAATGCAATGTGCCACATACAGATACTGGTTAGTTTACTTTGAAATCTTTCTAGATAACACGTTCTTTAAAGTTATCTATATTTTATATCAGAATTGTCTTAACACTCATTTATAAATATGATGGTCTGTCTACTTTCAAGTGATTTCATGAAGTAACTACATTTCATATTGCAGCAAAGTTGCTAATGACATTAAATAATTTGCTGTTATTTTAAAAAGCTGAGCATCTTTTGAGAAAAACTATGTTTAGGGGCTTTTCATATTCATAAGTATAGCACTAATAACTAGCTTGTATACTGAATTAAAAACTTTCATCTTTACCTTGAGAATAAATATCTTTGCCAAAATTTCATGGTAGATATATGCTAAGAATAATTTCAGTTAAAAATTTAGCTTTTTTGTTCAATCATATTGTGCAAAGAAACAGCAATATTTTTCTTTACAATTGCTCTAAATCGGAATATTTTCTTCAATGAACTTGACTTCAAATGTAGTAGCAAAGTAAGATACATTCCTTATCCTGTAGCCCAAGGCAAATCTCAGCTCACCTGACTGATTTTAGAATTAAATCAGTATATCTACTTACAAGCAACATGCCAGAACATTGATCTGGCAATAAATAATGCAGCTTATACTTGAAGGCCATGGAAGTTTCCTTTTGCAACATCTTAAAGTATAATTTTCTTAGTCTCCTAGGAAACATGATGGGCAAATTGCTCAAGTGAAAAAATAGTTAGTTAAAGTGGAGGTAAAATAGAATAGATATTTCACACAATTTATCAATGTCTTCTTTTACTCAAGACCTGAGAATACCTTTACATAAGTTGTGTAATCAGTAATTTTCCTAAACTGTAAATATCATACTAATACAAGCTAATTCCCAAAACATAAACCTATTATGTATTTAAAAGATAAAAATAAGCAGCATAATAATAGAGCACCCTTCTTGAGCACTTACAGTGTATATCTCCTATACAATGACTCTTGAATTCTCATGTGCTAGGCAGAATTCTAAGGTAACCATCGGTGATTCTGCCCTTGTGTAATGCCCCACACACAATGAGAATGGGATCTATACACATGATGGATATTGTAATAGGAAAGAACAAATCTAACCCCACAATTGATCTCTTTTACTTTAATTTTTGTATTCCATTGATTTTGCTACAAGAGTGTTGCTTTCAGTATGCAATATACATGTAAATAACAGGCAATAACATGTAACATGAAATATACATGACAGTCAAAGTTCTCAAGGTTCTGACCTTTAAAGGTATAACACATTTCCATTCATGCGTGTGTATTAAGTTGCTTTAGGCATGTCCAACTCTATGTGACCCTATGGACTGCAGACTGTCAGGCTCCTCTGTCCATAGGATTCTCCAGGCAAGAATACTGGAGTGGGTTGCCATGCCCTCCTCCAGGGGATCTTCCCAACCCAGGGATCAAATCTGTATCTGTTGCATCTAACTTTCATTGTCAGGCCAGTTGCTTATCATTAGCACTACCTGGTAAGCCCTTTCCATTCATAGAGAGACAAAAAGTTGGAGAAAGAGAATAACATTAGTCTTGTTGGAGGCTTACAGGAACATTGTGACCTGACCTATGTGGTAGCTGTAACAACAAAGAATTCCTACATCAAGAAGTTTATGACAAATGACCACACCCCTTCCCCCTTTTAGTATAAAAAAAGTGTGAATGTTAACTTGGGAAAGGTGATTATTTGGAACACTAATCTACCATATCCTTGGTCTGCTGGTTTTCCAAATAAAATCATATTTTTTGCCTCAACAACTCATGTCTCTATTTATTGGCCTGTTGTGTGGTGAGTCTGTTATGTGGAACTTGGTACAATATTTCCTTCATGATTATGGGATATGGTAAAATAGATTTTGTAGAAGAAATTAAGTTCCCTAAATCAAAGCTATCGTTTTTCCAGTAGTCATGTATGCATGTGAGAGTCAGACTATAAAGAAAGCTGAGCTTTCTTTAAAGAAAAGAATTGATACTTTTGAACTGTGGTATTGGAGAAGACTCTTGAGTCTCTTGGACTGCACAGAGATCCAACCAGTCCACCCTAAATCAGTTCTAAATATTCATTGGAAGCACTGATGTTGAAGCTGAAGCTCGAATACTTTGGCCACCTGAAGACAAGAACTGACTCATCTGAAAAGACCCTGATGCTGGGAAAGATTGAAGGTGGGAGGAGAAGGGGACGACAGAGGATGAGATGGTTGGATGGCATCACCAACTCAATGGACATGAGTTTTAATAAACTCCTGGAGTTGGTGATGGACAGGGAGGCCTGGCGTGCTGCTGTCCATGGAGTCACAAAGAGTCGGACACAACTAAGCAACTGCACTGAACCGAATCACTTGACTTCAAGTCAATCCAAAGGGAGATTTTGCTGTGTGAGCAAGACCTGCTTAAGTGAATCCTTAAGAGAGACAAGCAGTAATACACACTCTGCATCTGGACTAGGTAAAAGCAAACAGTCTTGTGAACTGCCTCTAGCGGGGGCCTTGCAGCCAGGGGCTACAAGTGATATCCAGGAGGTGAGTGTGAATCCCAGCAGACAACCAACAAGAACAGAGACACCTCAGTCCTACAATTATAGGGAACCAGATTTTACCAGCTTGAATGCTAAGAGGAACCAGAGATCTAGATGAGAATCTCAGTTCTGGGCAAATTCTTGTTTTCAGGTTTGTGAGAAATGAACAGAGACCACACTGATCAACAGGAGCTGTGAGATAACACACTTGTGTTACTCTAAGACATTAACTTAGAGGTAATTTATTTCAAAGCATAGAACACTAATATGTCTCACAGCAGCCTTATAATGTGGGACTTACTATCCTCATTTAGGGCAACAAGAAAACTGAAGCTCAATGAGGTTATGTGAAGAGTTGAGATTAGCAAAAGCTCTGTGTTAAATATACATATGCATACATAAATACATATATACATACATACACACATATATAACTTATATTCCCTCAAGAATCACATTACTGCCTAAATAGCTCACAAAATTTCATTTTACTCAAACATGAATTGTGTTACTATAATGCTATAATTCATAAGAGAAATAAAACAGCAAAAACATTCCCTGTGTTTCAAGGGATAGAATTAATCTTAGAGATTTGTAAAATAGTACAATAATTTTTTACTGATTCCATACATTTGCTTTTTCCAATATGTCATATAGTGGGTTCACATAGCTTGGCTTCTTTCACCTAGTAAGATGCATTTAAGTTGTCTCCATGTATTTTCCCAGCTCGATAGCTCATTTCTTGTTAGTGCTGAATAAACTTCCATTATCTGGATGTACCACAGCTTATTTATCCATTTTTCTACTGAAGAATATCTAGGTTTTTTCCAAGCTTTTGCAACTATGAATAAATCTGCTATAAATGTTAGTATGCAGGATTTTCTGTTGACATATGTTTCAGTTCCTTTGAGTACATAAATACTAAGTAGAATGTTTGCTAGATCATATGGTAAGAATATGTTTAGTTTGGTAACAAACTGCTAAAGTGTCTTCTAAATTGACTATACTATTTTTCAATCACACGCAAAAATATATGAGAATTCTGGTTGCTCCACATCCTTAATACCTTTGCTGTTTTTAGTGTTCCAAATTTTGGCATTTCTAATAGATGTGTGGTGGTATCTCATTGGTGTTTTAATTTGTATTTTGCTGAAGACATATGATATCCTGTTACACACTCCTCTTTACATATGCTTTGCTTATTCACTATCCATGGATCTTTTTTAAAGTCTTTGGCCTATTTTATAATTAGGTCCTTTGTTTACTTACTGTTGAGTTTTAAGTGTTTCTTAAATATATTTTGGAAAAAATCCATTATCAGATGTTTGTATTAAAAATATTTTCTATCACACTGTGGCTGGCCTTTTTATTATCTTGATATTAACATTCACAGAGTAGAAACTTTCAGTTTTAATGAAATCAAGCTTATTAATTATTTCTAACATAACTGTATTTTTAATATTATATCTAATGAGACTTCACCATACACAAGCTCATCTAAGTTTTCTCTTATATTATCTTCTAGGAATTTTATAGTTTGCATTTTATTTTTAGGCCCAGTGATTCATTTGGCATTGATTTTTTTTTTTTTTTTAAGAATTCGAGATTCACATTTAGATTATTTTTTTTGTGGGGGGAGGGGGTGAGAAAGTCTAGTTGTTACAGCACCATTTGTTGAAGAGACTATCTTTACTCTATTGTATTACCTTTGTGCCTTGTCAGATCAGTTGTATATATGTATGTGGGTCTGTTTCTGGGATCTTGATTCTGTTACATTGATCTATGCATCTGTTTTTTCACCTGTATCTTCATTACTGTAGTTGTACAGGAAATTTTGAATTCAGGTAGCATCAGTCCTGCAGCATTTGTTCTTTTTTTTTTCCCCATCATTATTGAATTGCCTATCCTAATCTTTTACCTCACCATATAACCATAGAATCCGTTTGTTGACATCCATGAAATAAATTGCTGATATTTTGATTGGGACTGCATTGAATCTGTAGGTCAACTTGAAAGAACTGACATATTGACAATATTGAGAAAGAGTTAACTTTTAGTCCAGAATGTAAGAGAGAAACTTCAATTATAAGGTGATATTTGAATAAGAATATGAAAAACCTAAAGACAGATTTTTAAAATTAGGATTTCTGGTAAAATTTGAATGCAAGGGTGGTGGGAAAATGCTTGTCATGCTTATGGAATTTCATAGGATTCAGCGTGGTTGTAACCCAGTGAAAAGTGGTGAGAGAAGCAAAAGTTAAGGTTGGAGAAGTGATGAAGGTTCATACACTTTGGACTAAAAGGATATTTACTTTGAAAAAAACAAGACGCCACTGGAGAGACTGGTCAGAGGGGTAGCATTATTTGTTGGATATTTTAAAGTTTCATTCTTGTTTCTGTGTTACAAATGGATTGGTGGAAATAGAAAGAAGAACGCAGAGGAAGGAGGTAAATTAGAAAGCTATTGTAATTCAAACAAGGTGTGATGGTGCTTTGGACAAAGCTGAAAGGAGAGGAACAGGTGAAAATGCCTGAGCCCCAGGGGATATTTGAGAGGAGCATCAGCAATAAACAGACTGAAGATGAGAGGTTAGAGAAAAATGAATCTTGCTTACTCTGAGTTGCTTGTCCTGAGTAACTGAAAACATGAAGTATCTCTTTGCAGAGAAAAAGAGAATGTGGAGACACATGTTTGGAGGTTAAAAAAAAAAAAAAGAATATGAAGACAATCAATAAACATGGACTCCAAGGCAGGGAAGGGAGGATGAGATGAATCAGGAGATTGGGACTGACATATTTACAATGCTATGTATAAAATAGATAACTAATGAGAACCTACAGTATAGCTCAGAGAATTCCACTCAGTGCTCTCTAGTGACCTGATGCATATATATTATGTATATGTGTATATATATATATATATGACATTTATCATGTTTGAGTGTAAGACATCAAAATAGAGATGTCAAGTAGGCAGGGTGTAAACATATCTGAAGTTCAAGGGGCAGGTAAATAAAATTTTTGAGTCCTGGTGTGTGAGTCATTGGTACAAAGAAGATATTTAAAGCCAAAGACTCCAAAGATGTGAATGAAGAGACAGAAGAGAACATCTGGGGTCTGAATCCTGAGATGTCAAAATGATGAAGCAAAGTCAGCAAAGAAAATTGAGAAGGAACAGCCAGTGCTGTAGGGAAACTAGCAGTAGTTTTGCAAAAGTCATGATGGGCACATCTTGATTTATCAATATTCATCGACAACTGCCAGGTGGAGCTGTCAATGGTGTAGCAGAAGCTCTGAGACTTACGGGCAGAGAGTAAAAATATGGGGAGAACTGAGAGCAAGTAAGAACAAGCCAACTAGGAAAATTTATTTCTGCATTGCAGCTGGGGTACATCTCAACATTTACCAGCACTCACATCTGTTTTGCTCTTCACATTTAAAAAAGACAATTTTGCTTTCTATTATTTATAATGCTGAAATTTGAAGACCTTATTTAGAAGTATTGTTAACTAAACTCTGTCACAAGCTATTCTGATGTCCCTGTGTTATAACTTTGAGGATTACCATTATTTTGATTCTAATTTCCTATCTGGTTTGAATGAAAAGTCATGGAAATTGGCATTGATTTTTTTGATCAATTATCTAAGAATGAACTGAAGGTTATGTGCAAGTCTAAGCAATGAGCTCTTTCTATTTTACACTCCTCATTTGAACACTGATTCTTCAAGAATACAACAAAATGAGGATAAAAATAATGATACATGCAGTTGCACAGAATGGCTGATTTAAGCTATAGAACACATATTTATAGTGTTATAATCTAGTCAAATAACAAATGTATATGATTTTTTAAAAAACACATGAACTCAAATATTTAAAATCATCTGAACTTATAGTAGATAAGGTTAAGTAGGTATCTAAAGCATTACATTTACATCTCACTGTGAGGCATGATTTTGACTTTTAAAATATTGTTGTCCTTCTAATATGAAAAAATAGTGTAGAGTTGACATGGGAATTAGCAATTCAGAATAAAACTTAAACAAGCAACAAGTTTATGCTGTAATCCTGAATAATTCACTAACCTATTTCAAGAAGAATTGAGCAAAAGCAGATACCACGAGTCACAATTTTGCAAGTACCTGGAGGTATGACTCTATGTATATGTGCATGAGTAAAACATTTGATGTTTTAAATCTACAGAAGCATATAAGTAGATTAATGAATTAAAAATTGAAATTCTAGGTACACCACAAGTCTTACAATTACAAATAGCCTAAAAGCATGTTAAATATCTTCTTTAAAAATGTATAAATGTATGTAGATACCTGCATACATTAAGGAATTGCATTGCAAGAGGCCTTGAGTTTGGGGAGCTCTGTGCTTCAAGTGCACACATATATTTTCCTGATATTATCTGAGTGAACTCTCCTCATCAAGTGCCTCAAATTTGTAGCTTTCTATCTCAACAATAAACCCTCTGATTCACCAGAGTGAGCTGATTATTTTCAGTACAGATCAGTTTGCCAGTTCGAGAATATAAAAGAAATTGAACCATATGACTCTGCTTTACTAGCTCCCTTCACAGAGCACACTGTTGTTGCAGGTAAGAGCGTTTACATACCACAATTTGTGTATTCATTTCAGTAAATGGATTGTTTGAAGTTGTGGTCTACTAGAAATAATCTTGCCTGGGGAATCTTCATGGACAGAGGAGCCTGGTGGGCTACAGTCCAAAGGGTCACAAAGAGTCAGACACAACTGAAGTGAAGTGACTGAGCATGCATGCACACGTTTTTATTCCTCGTGGATTAAAACACATAAAAGTGGAATGTCTTCCTCAATTTGTAAGTTCATGTTTAAAGTTAAAAAAAAAAAAAAACAGAACAAAGCTTCCAAAATTTTTACAAAAGTTTCATCATTTCAGTTTTGTCATTTCACATTCCTGTCAACTATATATATTTTTGTTAGTTCCATATCTTACCCAGGAGTGTGTGTTCATCAGTGTTTTATTTAAATAGCTTTACTAAGATGTAATACATGTACCATAAAATTCACCTATTTAAAGTGGTCGGTTTCTTCGTTTTGGGTATTTTGTGGAGTTGTGTGTAATCAAGAGAAGAACTCCATTTTGGATGTTTGACCTGAACACAACTATTTTTGCCCTTCATCTTCCTCTTTGGTCCCACATTTGGGCAAGGCAATAGCACAGCCCTGTACATTCCTTCCCTGGCACCTGTTCAAAGTTCTAACCACAC
The DNA here is from genome assembly GCF_963930625.1 of Muntiacus reevesi. Taxonomy (NCBI): domain Eukaryota; kingdom Metazoa; phylum Chordata; class Mammalia; order Artiodactyla; family Cervidae; genus Muntiacus; species Muntiacus reevesi. The sequence goes on along the minus strand of NC_089261.1, from coordinate 34,074,826 downwards.
AGACCCTGAGCCACATCTCAGTCAGAGTAAAAGACAAAGTCACTTGTCTCTCTTCACTTGTTTCACATGGACTGGCTTGTGCCAGTACTCATGAATGGGTGTAAGAGTTGGGCCATAAAGAAAGCTGAGTGTGGAAGAATTCGTGCTTGTTAGCTGTGGTGTTGGAGAAGACTCTTGAGCGTTCCTCGGACTGCAAGGAGATCCAACAAATCTATCCTAAAGGAAATCAGTCCTGAATATTCATTGGAAGGACTGATGCTGAAGCTGAAGCTCCAATACTTTGGTCACATGATGCAAATAATTGACTCATTGGGAAAGACTGATTTTGTGAAAGATTGAAGGTAGGAGGAGAAGGGGATGACAGAGGATGAGATGGTTGAATGGCATCACTGACTCAGTGAACATGAGTTTGAGCAAGCTCCAGGAGTTGGTGATGGACAGGGAAGCCTGAAGTGCTGCAGTCCATGGGTTGCAGAGAGTCGGACATGACTGAGTGACTGAACTGATATATATATACACACATATATATACATACAATGGAATATCACCCAGTCATAAAAAGGAGAGAAAATTCTGCCGTATGCAGCAATGTGGACATTTAGGTTGCTCCCAGGTCCTGGCTATTGTAAACAGTGCTGCAATGAGCACTATGCTCCATGTTTCTTTTCAAATTCTGGGTTTTATCCAGATGACATGCCTATGAATGGAATTGTTGGTTCTTATCATAGCTCTACTTCTAGTTTTTAAGGAACTTCCATACTGTTCTCTATAGAGTCTGTAACAATTTATATTCCCAACTAACAGAGCAAGTGGATTCCCTTTCTCCACAACCTCTCCAAGATTTACTGTTTGTAGATATTTTTGATTATGGCCATTCTGACCAGTGTGAGGTGATAACTCACTGCAGTTTTGATTTATATTTCTTTAATGATTAGTGATGTTGAACATATTTTCATATGCCTCTTGGTCATCTCTGTGTCATTTTTGGAGAAATGTCTATTTATTCATTCTGCTCATTTTTTTATATGGTTCTTTTCGTTCATTGAGCTTCATGAATTGTTTGTATATTTTGTAGATTAAACCCTTATCAGTTGCTTTGTTGGTAAACATTTTCTCCCAGTCTAAGTGTTGTCTTTTTATCTTGTTTTTGATTTCCTTTGCTATGCAAAAGCTTTGAAGTGTAACTATGTGCCAATTGTTAATTTTTCTTTTCATTTTCACTACTTAGGCAGTGTATGAAAAAAGATCTTGCTGTGACTTATGCTAAGGAATTTTCTGCCTATGTTTTCCCCTAAGTTTTATAGTATCATAGTATCCAGCAATTAATTTAGGTTTTTATTCCATTTTTAGCTTATTTTTGTATGTCATGTTAGGTAGTATTCTAAGTTCATTCTTTTACATGTAGCTGTCCAGTTTTCCCAGCACACATTGAAAAGACTTGTCTTCTCTCCATTGTATATTCTTGCTACATTTGTCATAGATTAGGTGACTAAAAGTCCATGCAGAAATGGATAAATTTCTAAATTTAGGTGACTAAATGTCCACAGAGAAATGGATAAGACTTTGAATGCAGTGGAATATTACTCAGTCACAAAAATGAAAGAAAATAGTACCATTTCTAAAGACATGGATAGACCTAAATATTGTCATACAGAGTGAAGTAAGTCAAAAAGACAAAACAAATATACTTGTCACTTATGTGTGGAATCTAGAAAAATGGTAAACATGAACTTATTTGCAAAGCAGAAATAGAGTCAGACAGACTTAGAGAACAAATTTATGGTTACCAAGGGGGAAAAGTGGGGAGGATGATCTGGGAGATTGGGATTGACATATATACATTGTTATTGTTTAGTAACGAAGTAGTCTGACTCTTTTGCAATTCCATGGACTGTAATTCACCAGCATCCTCTGTTCAGGGATTTCTCAGGGAAGAATACTGGAGTGGGTTGCCATTTCCTTCTCCAAGGGATCTTCCCAACACAGGGATCAAATACGGGTCTCTTGCATTGCAGGCAGATTCTTTACCATCTGAGCCACAGGGGAAACTCTAGAATATCTCAATGAAGTTATCAATATCCTTGGATTTCCAATGAGAAGAGTTCATAAACTTGGATAAACAAAGCTTCCAGAATGTTTGTCTTACTGTTTAACTTAGGTGTTTTATGTTGTATATAAATGCTAGACACAATACAGAAAGAAAATACATTCTGTCTTATACTGCAAGCATTCAGAAATCAAAGTTGTACTTATATATGAATATCTTCTGACATTTATCACATTATTAGAAATAGAAAATAAAATTAATGTAAGTCTCAATGGGATTGCAAGCTTGTTAAAATATTAAAGTATTTACAAAGGTGAAAGTCATTTGAAATGTAAGTGTATCATTTTCTATTTTTAGTTATGGTTGGACATTAAAATTTTTATGCTGTCTAATGTACTTAATTTTATTCCAGGGGTATAAATTCATGCCTTAGAATCTGAGGAAATTTTTATTTAACAATCTGATTTATAAATGAGCACTGAGTTTTAACTTACAAAAAGGTTGTTAGATTTAGTACATTTATTACACTACTTTAGTGGTTTTTCAAGAAAAATATTGTGATAAATCAAAGTCAGGGGATATTGCTTATTGGTCATATGGTAATAGACATTGACAAGATTGATTTTTAAATTAGTAGCAGATGAATACCACCACATTTGACTTTAAATTCAACTTTTGTTTCAAGTATTTTTTCCACAATGAATGATATTTGTTTACATAAGAACAGTGACTATATATTTTAAATCAAAATTATGTATATATGTGTGTGTGTGTGTATACAGTCATGCTTGTTTTACCTAAGCACATTCAATTTATAATAAAAGCAATTTTTTCTTTTACTTTTGTCATGTTGAAGTTATGAATAAAATCTGATGGATACCACACAATACACTTCCCTACAGAGGGTACCAAGTACTCTTTGATCAAGCAAGAAATGATCAAAGTCTAAGCCTCTTTTAGAAAGCCATGAAAATATAATATTCAAGTGCTTTCTTTATATTTCTCTTTGAGTTGGCCTTTTGATGATCCATTTTACTAAAAAGGAAAAAAACTCTTCTAACATAGAGAATAAAGCCATGGAAACATCATATGGGTGATATTTCGTTACAGATGGATTTATCCTGACACTGAAAAATCAGCATTTTGAAGTGAAAGTCACTGGTGATCTAAGGCATGTGTTCCCCTCAGATGTCGCAGTTGCTCATTTATGTCAGTTAAGGATTTCATTTTTTATAGTGTAACTTTATTACTATTTAGATCTGAGTTTGATTGGAGAAAATCTTAAATTTAGCTTAACGTATCACTGATAAACTAGTTAGAAAGATTGTTTATTTCCACAAGGAAGGACAAAATAGCATATCTAAGTGCAGATCAGTATCAGCAGGTATAAATTCACAAAATTATCAAAAGCAAGAATTATCCGAAATTGTTTTTGCTAATGTTATACCACATTTTTATGTCATCAGCAAACCAGATCCTGTTTATAGATAGCATTCACTAATGTACTGTTGCAAAGCCTACCCACATTGGATTTATAAAATCTTTGATCCAATTCAAATTTTTTTCTTGCTATCAAAACACTATCTTGTCATGTCCCTAAAAGACAAATATGCATCTTTAATCATATAGATTATATTACAGTGTAAGGAATATTTCTCACAACTAAAACAGAAACAGGGGAGCTATTTGTAACATCTTAAGAGACAGTGCTAAAATAGAGTTGCTTCCAATGCTATAATTGACTTATGCTTTCCTAATGAAATATGATGCTGTTAAAGTGCTGCACTCAATATGCCAGAAAATTTGGAAAATTCAGCGGTGGCCCTAGGACAGGAAAAGTTGTTTTTATTCAGATCCCAAAGAAAGTTAAAGCTAAAGATTGTTCAAACTACCACACAATTGCACTCATTTCACACACTAGCAAAAAAATACTCAAAATTCTCCAAGCAAGGCTTCAGCAGTATGTAAACTGAGAACTTCCAGATAGTCAAGCTGAAATTAGAAAAGGTAAAGAAACCAGAGATCAAATTGCCAACATCTTTTGGCTCATAGAAAAAGCAAGAGAATTCCAGAGAAACATCTACTTCTGCGTCATTGTGTATGGTAAAGCCTTTGACTGTGTTAATAACAACAAACTGTCTAAAGTTCTTCAAGAGATAGGAACACCAGACCACCTTACCTGCCTTCTGAGAAAGCTGTATGCAGGTAAAGAAGAAATAGTTAGAACTGGACATGAAATAAGGGACTGGTTCCAAATTGGGAAAGGAGTACTTCAAGGCTGTATACTGTCACCATGCTCATTTAACTTATATGCAGAGTACATCATGCAAAATGTTGGGTTGGATGAAGCATAAGTTGGAATCAAGATTGCAGGGAGAAATATCAATAGCTTCAGATATACAGATAAAACCACCCTTATGGCAGAAAGCAAAGAGGAATTAAAGAGTCTCTTGGTGAAAGTGAAAGAGGAGAGTGAAAAAGCTGGCTTAATACTCAACATTCAAAAAACTAAGATCATGGCATCCAGGCCCATCACTTCATGGAAAATAGATGGGGAAACAATGGAAACAGTGATAGACTTTATTTTCTTGGGCTACAAAATCCCTGCAGATGGTGACTGCAGCCATGAAACTTAAAAGATGCTTGCTTCTTGGAAGAAAAGCTATGACCAACCTAGATAGCATATTAAAAAGCAGAGATATTACTTTGCCAACAAAAGTCCATCTAATCAAAGCTACGTTTTTTTCCAGTACTCATGTATGGATGTGAGAGTTTGGCTATAAAGAAAGCCAAGAGCTGAATAATTGATGCTTTTGAACTGTGGTTTTGGAGAAAACTCTTGAGAGTCCCTTGGACTGCAAGATCAAACCAGTCAATTCTAAAGGGAATCAATGCTGAATATTCATTGGAAGGACTGATGCTGAAGCTGAAGCTCCAGTACTATGGTCACCTGATGTGAAGAACTGACTCAGTGCAAAAGACCCTGATGCTGGGAAAGATTGAACGCAGGAAGAGAAGGGGACGACAGAGGATAAGATGGTTGGATGGCAAACTTGATGGAGTTTGAACAAGCTCTGGGAGTTGATGAAGGACAGGAAAACCTGGCATGCTGCAGTCCATGGGGCTGCAAAGAGTGGGACATGACTGAGCAACTGAACTGAACGGAATGACAGAAACAATGTATATGGCTTTATCATTTATTATGGGGGAATGAGAAAATCACAAATCTCATCTATCCAGTTTCTTAGAATAAATAGGGAAAATATTAACCATATATAAGTTGATGGAATTCTATGAAATATCTTATTTCTGACTTTCTGCTTACCACTCTTTTCTTCTGTGCCCAAGCACACAGTGTAGTATTCATTATAAACACCAGCACTAATAACACTAGCTCCCACTTACAAAGCAGTTCATCTGTTCCAGCACAGTGGAATGGATGTACTTGTGTATGTTTTTGAGGACCCAAGGGCAAGTGCTGAATTTCATAATTTTTCTCCTACAAACACTTGGATATTATCAACTTTATTCTTTAGATCAGTGAACTCCTAATACTATTCTTTGAAGACTCCATTTCATGGAAGAGTCTTCAGGACACTGAGAGCATTTGTGAAATATGTACTAATTCATGCAGCCTGGATAACAGACTGTCTGTTTTCACTTTTCACAAAACAAACTTATTTTTAACTCTTTCATATATAGTTGTACCCCACATTTAATTTTCAAACTGTTTTATTGTGAATAGTCTTAAACTTATTGAAAAAAAAAAGTGACAATATGACAGTAGTGCAAAGATTTCCCATTTGCACCAGACCCAGTTTCCCCTGGTTTCCCTGGTGGTTCAGAGAGTAAGACTATACCTGCAATGCGGGAGATCCAGGTTCAATCCCTGGGTTGGGAAAATGCCCTGAAGAAGGAGAATCAAGGGAATCTTATCCATGAGATCACAGAGTTGGACCTGACTGAGCAACTAATACATACATACATACAGTTTTTCTTAGTATTTACAAGATGGTAAGTTTGTCACAACTAATAAATCAATCTTCATACATTCTTATTCATTAGAGTCATACATACATACATATAGACATATGTTTTCTTGGTTTTTGCTTAGTGTTCTTTCTCTGTTCCAGAAAGATATCCAGGATTCCATATTAGAGTCACTATTCATGAATCCTTAGGTTCCTCTTTTATTCTGACAGTGTCTCAGTTTTTCCTTATTTTTGATGACCTGATAGTTTAGGGAAGTATTGATCATTGTCTAGAATGTCCTCAATTAGGTCTATCTGATTGTGCTTCCTAATTGGCACTCATGGTGTATAATCTGCCTGCCAATGCAGGAAACACAAGAGAGGCAGCTTCAATCCCTGCGTCGGAAGATCCCATGGAGAGGGCTTGGTAACCCACTCCAATATTCTTGTCTAGAGAATCCCATGGACAGAGGAGCAAGGCAGGCTACAGCCCACAGGGTCACAAAGAGTTGGATATGACTGAAGCTACTGAGCAGGCACACATTCACAATTAGGATGAAGTTATGTGCTTCTTGGGCAGAAGATCAACTAAATAAAATGCTGTGTTCATAACATCATGTCAAGAGTAGACATTAATTACCAACATCTTGTCAGTATTGATGTTAAACTTGATTACCTGGCCCAAGTTGTGTTTGTCATGTATATTCATTATAAAGTAACTTTTTCTTCCTTTTCACTGTTTATTTTTTGGGAGTAGCCCATTTAAGGAGGGCTCTGTCTTTTTGAGAAAGGAGTACCTACATTAATTATTTGGAATTCTGTGTGGGTTATCTATCTATTCTCTTCTATTTATTCAATTACTTTATGTGATTTTCTATTTAATGTGATTGACATACAACATTATACTAGTTTTGGGTGTACATCACAATATTTTATATTTGCATATGCTGCAAATACATATAATCAACTATTTATATAGGTAAGGACTCATGGATATATATTTATACTTTGGGTTATAAGCCAATAGTACTTTAAATTTTTGCTCAAATTTTTCCATCTTTGGCCACTGAGAGCTGTTTCAGTTGGCCCTTTTATCCTTTTGACATCTGTCTTGAGGAACTCTTGGTTCTTTGCACTTCAGAATAGTATTATAAACCCCATATATCAGTGTTATATGTGTTTGTTGCTACTGAGAGTTTATATTTAAATTTAATAGAAGAAACTCACTACTGCTAATTCAAAAGTTAAATTATTTCTCTATGTGAACTTGCTCTGTTTCCTCTCTCTCTCTCCTTTTTTTCATTTCTCTCTCTGAGTCAGATATCCAGTTTTATAATGTCTGTCCCCACTGCACCACAACTTCTGGATCCAAATATGATCTATCCTCTACCTCTAGATTTTTTTCCAACCTCTTATTTTTCTAAAAATGTCAAGCTCTTTTCCTTCAGGGGTATGTTTTCTCCTAGAGGTCAACTAATATTATGGAAGCAAGTATGTATTTATATAAATATCATGCTAATATATTACCTAAACTACTTAGAGATGGCTAATTTCTATATTTTACATAGAACTAGAAAAATGGTTTAAAAGAAATTAAGGCAAACTTATCTGGTTTAAAAATGCATCCAATAACTCAGAGAGCAGAAAGAACATCTATTTTTCTACAAATATCAGGAAAAGCACTAAAATAATTGTAGCACTGAAATTTGGATTTTTATTAAAAGGAAATTTGGGAGGGGAGAAGGCCCCCTAATCTATTTCTTGATACAAAATGTTAGACTTCTCAATTTCTTATACAGTACTGCTTTTTTTTTTCTTTTAAAACTAATATTCAAATAACTTCTACTCTCCTCTTCACTTTCTACTTATTGACATAACTTAAATTTATTTTACTTTGTTCCTAAAAAATCACTAGGCTCTCTACATTGCAATCATTGAATTGAAAAGGATGATACGTCTCAATTTCAGTTCACAAGAGCTTAAAATCGTATTATTAAGCTGCAATTTTCAGTGTTCCCAAACTGTTCATCTCTTCCTTCAAATTCTTGGTTAAAAAAAAGTCTTACAACCTGGCAAATCAAAGAATTCTCTAGTAATCTGATGGCTGTAATAAACCAGTTATTGCATACAGACAGTTTCCCCCTAGTTTCTTAGGAGTCTAACAGCTAGAAGGTGTTGTCCATATCTTGTCCCCTTCTTTCACATTTGAGCAGTAAGAACAACTGCTACATATCACAGTAGTTTAAAAATATATTCCATTATTGTTCTCATGTCTATCGGTCACTGAGGTAGTTCTGCTGATGTAGACAATATTTGTTTGATCCAGGATGTCCTTGTTCATAAGTCTATGATGAACTCTTTGTCTGACCAGAAACCAGCTCTTTTAGGTTGGTTTCTTTTATATAGCAGACAATTATTTGTCACTCAGCTGGGACAACAGATAAACTACTTATCCCTTCATCCAGCAAGCTAATCCAGTCTTGTTCATGTGATGGCCATAATTTTTCCACAAAAAAAGTGAAAGTGTGCAAGGTCTCTAGTGGCTTAGACTCATAAATAGCACAGTACTATTTCTGTCTCATTAAAGACAATGCAGACTAAAGCAATTAGGAAATAAATCCTACATTTTAATAGAAAGAGCCACAACACGATGCTGCGGATGCATGAATTCAGGTGAGGGAATAAAGAGAATTCTTACAGTCAATCTACCACACTATCCAAACAGGGAATGAAAAAGAGTCTAATATCCATGTACACCAGTATTTAAATGTCAGAATAAAGTGCGTATGTATGTGAAAATTGCTCCATTATGTCCGACTCTTTGTGACCGCATGGACTGTAGCTGAGCAGGCTCCTCTGTCCATGGAATTCTTCAGGCCAGAATACTGGAGTGGGTAGCCATTTCCTTCTCCAGGGAATCTTTCCCAGCCAGGGACTGAATCCAGATCTCCTGCATTCCAGCCAGATTCTTTACTGTCTGAGCCACCAGGAAAGCCCAGAGAAAGGTATAAGAAATATCAAAGGAAGTTGAAAAACTGAAACCAGTGAGATAGAATAAAAACAGAATAATAGTTGTGCCTCCGTCTATGGGGTCGCACAGAGTCGGACACAACTGAAGCGACTTAGCAGCAGCAGCAGTGATGAGTAAAGAACGTCTTTCAAGAAGAGAGAAGTGGTCAGCCTCTCAGATGATGCTGGCAGATCCAGTTAGATGTGGTCTAAGAAGTAATAGTTGAAACTAGCTATGTAGAAATCAAGACTTGGGTAAAGCCTGGTTGGAGTAAGTTTGAGAATGACAGCTGAAGAATAAAAACTATTGTTCAGACATAATTACTAATATTATTAACTATTATTTTTATTCTCAAGCAGATGACACAAAATATAGCTCTACACCCAAATTTCAATGTGTGGAGAGGGGATTTTTCCTACACATCAAGAAACTGTCCAAACCAGAGTTTCCTAAAATTTAACTCATTCCTTACACCATCTCTCTGGAGATAACATCAGATTCCACAGGTTAAGGGTTCAATAACCACAGGATTTCCCCTCACTCCCATTCATATGAAAGTCACAAGTCCAGGTTATCATCATCTGCGCTTCCAACCAATTACTACAGATCTGAAATTCAACAATCCTTACCTTGGGTTCAATTAATTTGCTAAAGTGGTTCATAGTATTCAGAGGAACATTTTACTTACTAGAACATCAGTTTATTTTAAAGGGTTATGACTTAAGAACAGCCAGATAAAAGAGAAGCATAGAACAAGGAATAGGAAAAGGGCACTAACTTCCTTTCCTTCTCCAGGCATGACACAATCCCAGAATTTCCACCTACTAACCTACCTGAAATCTTTTCAAACATTGACCTTCTGGTTTTTTACAGAGCCTGCATTTCATAAGCATAATTGACTATCTTTGGCCATTGGTGTTTGAAGTCAATCTACAACCCTTTTTTCCTCCCAGTTGGTGGATGGTGTGGGTGGGACTGGAAGTTTCAACACTTTAATTATAGGGTTGGCTCCACTGACAACTGCCTCCCATGCTTAGGTTCTGGCCCAAAGTTTACCTCATTAACACAACATAAGACACTTTCTTAGCTCTCACTACTTAGGAAGCTCTAAGGAGAGCTTTGTCAGAAATGAGAATGAAGACCAAATATATATATTTATCATTATAAATCACAGCATCAAATGGGTAGATCAAGATGGTGGGGTATGGGGCTGGGCTCACCTACTTTCGTGAGCACATCAAAATCACTTGTGGAGTGATTCATATTGAAGTCAAGCTGGGAACAAGCAAGGTGACTCTTCTACAACCAAAGCTATAAGTGAAGTTCAAACTGATTCTGGTAGAAAGGGAACAGAAGGGATCTGCTGGGACCCACACCTCTATCAGGAGATTCAGAAAACTAGAGGGATATTACAGGCTCAGAAATTCTCCCTGGGGAGCAGGGGGTTCAAGACACACATAAGACATCTTAGCCCTGGGCCCAACATCAGGGTAATCAACTCCCTTAGGTGGTTTGAAAACCAGTGGGATGTATAAGAAGGCTGTAAGAAATTGACGATCCGTCCTTGAAGAGTACATACACAAGTTTGCTTACTTCCAGTCCCAATACAGAGTAACAGATTGAAAACTACCCAGGTATCTGCTTGGCTTGCCAGGACTGCCCCAGCTTGTCTCCTTCACACATTGGGCTTCTTCTCCATTCTTTTTCCTTTGGAACTGCTCTCCACTAAGTCAGAGGCTGTCATTTCCAATGACTGTATGTACACTGGGGTTATGAAGCTGGTTCAAATCCTGCCCTGTCTCTGACAAGGTAGAGGCAGAGCCATACCAGTTCATACATCCCTGCACACATTCCAGAGGAAGCAAAGGTAGCTGCCTGTGGGAGACCACCACTACTGAAGGGTGTGCCTGTATGCACACTTGAGAAGGGGAAATAGCAGCCAAGTTGTGTGACACCTAACCCAGACTCTAACCAAAATATCCACATGGGAGAAAAAGTAAAACCAGCATAAAGTTCAACCTGAAGCCCTTAAGCCTCAGCAATGTCCCAAACCAAACTGGAGACATCCATCATACCTGGAAAAAACCTAGCTCTCTCTGGGTTCCTACTCCAAACCATGGAACACTTAGCTCACCCTTGATAGAGTGATAAAACATTGAGCATAGAAGTCCCAGCTGCAGCTCTGGCTCTAGCCCCTGCAACTATCAAGGTGGTGCCTAACAGTGCACTCCCAGGGAAGACATAGCTCCCTGCTCATTTCAGAACCCAGCTCCCACAAAAGCCACCAGGCCCACAGACACTGCATAAAGATACTCCCACATGAAGATATGCCTTTGAGATGACCCATACTGTTAAAGCTATAAGCCATTGGTGAAGAAAACTGAAGACAATACAAATAAATGTAAGGCTGTCCCACGTTCACAGATTGTAAGAATTAATGTAGTTAAATGTCCATACTACCCAAAGCAATGTACATATTCAGTGCAATGTCTATCAAAATACCTATAACAGTTTATTCACAGAATGAGAATAAATAATCACTGAACTAAAGCAATCAAAAAAGTATGGTACTGGCAAAAAACAGACTTACAGATCAATAAAAAATAATAGCAACCCACAAATAAACCCATGCAATTAATCTAGAACAAAAGAGGGAAAATACACAATGGAAAAAACTTGGTAGCTACACATAAAACAATGAAACTATAATATTTTCTCACAGCAAATACAAATATCAACTAAAAATGAATTAAAAAGCCTAAATGTAAGACTTGAAACCGTAAAACTCCTAGAAGAAAACATAGGCAGTATATTATTTGACATATGTCTGGAATATTTTTTTGGATCTGTCTTTTTACACAATGGCAGCAAAAGTAAATGTAAACACATGGGGCCTAATTAAACTTAAAAGTTTTTGCACAGTGAAGTGATCCATTAACCAAACAAAACAGAAAATCTTCTCAATAAGAAAAGGTATTTGCAAATGCTGTGTCTGGTAAGGGGTTAGTATCTAAAATATATAAAGTTCTTGGATAGCTAAAAAAAAAAAAGCAAAACAAAAAACCACAATCTAATTTATGGACAGAAGACCCCAAAAGACATATTTTCAAAGAAGACATACCAGTAGCCAACAAGTGCATTAAAAAGCAGTATTATTAGTCATTGGAGAAATGCCAATCAAAATCCCAGTGAGATATCATCACACAACTTTTATATGGATATTGTCAAAATAACAACAAGTATTAAATGTTGAAGAGGATGTGAAGGAAAATGGACTCCGTTCATTTTTGGGAGGGATTATAAGTTGATGTGAGATATATGGAAATCAGCATAGAGGTTCCTCAAAAAATTAAAAATAGAACTACAACATAAGTCAGCAATTTCATCTCTTATATATCCAAAGAAAATGAAAACACTGATCTGAAAAGTTATATGCAACTCAGTGATCAGCAGTATTATTTACAGTAGCCATGATATAAAAGCAACTTAAGTATCCATCAACAGGCAAACAGATAAAGTAGATGTGACACAGATATATGTGATGAAATATTACTCAGCCATAAAAAAGAATTCAGTCTTTCCATTTACAGTATCATGGATAGACTTGTAAGGTATTATGCTTAGTGAAATATCATACTATAAGTTTTCACTATGTGAAATGCAAAAATAAAGCAAACAAGTGAATATAACAAAACAGAAAAGACTCATAGATACAGAGGACAAACTACTGGTTTGTGAGGAGAAGGTATATGGAAGGACAAGCTACAGTTAGAGGATTGAGAAACAAAATACTAGGAAAAATTAAATAAGATACAATAAATAATAAATCAGAACAAGAGTGAGTAGAAGACAGCACCCAGGAAAGATGGTGTGGCTATAAATTGATGATAAGAACATTGGATCTGAATGTTAGGAAGGAGTAGGTTAATTATCTGGAAATGGAAATGAGAAGAAGACAGATCACTCTTCTAGCTACCAAATGACAGGGACATAGGGAAAGCACAGACTTCCAATAAGAAACAGCTTTCTTGTTGAGTAACAAAGTGAAGAAATGATTGGAAGAAGATAAACAAGGTCTTACTGTTGATGGACTATGAATTGCAGGGACAAAGAACACTTTAGTGTTTGAAAAGAAATAAGAGAGGGGACAGATTAGAAATTGAAAAGGTATTTGGGAATGAGAATTTGAGTGAGAATTTACCTGGGATCTTTGGGACCCTTATTTTTCTTGATGTGAACTAGGATGATGGCTGTAATAGAATTCATTCTGATAGCACATGGAATTAAATGGTAGTGAGGATATGAATAAGAGGTGAAGGAAGGAAGGACATATACTCTTACAATAACAATTTCTATAAATTGTGTTAAATAGAAATGGTTCAAGATGAAATATGAAACTAATTATTCTACTTTCTCATATGTAACCACTGAAAACAGTATCTTACTTTGCAAGCAGGCTTTCCAGGTGGCACTAGTGGTAAAGAACCTGCCTGCCAATGCAGGAGACATAAGATATGTGGGTTTGATTCCAGTTGGACATGACTGAAGCAACTTAGCACAAATGTATGAACTTACTTGCAAGAATACATTTAAATATACATGGATTATACAGATCCCTGTCTAACTTGATATATTTTGCATATGCATAGAAATTCCTGAATTAATTCATTTGATTTCTGTGTTGGAAGTATCCCCTGGAGGAGGGCGTGGCAACCCACTCCAGTATTCTCAACTGGAGAATCCCCAAGGACAGAGGAGTCTGGCAGGCTACAGTCCATAGGGAAGCACAGATCTGGACATGACTGAAGTGACTTAGCATGCACCCATGCATAAGTAAGCACATGAAAATTACCCCTGTTTCTGTTTTTTTGTCTCTGTTTATCCCTTTAAAAATTTTGCAAGTATACTGACATAGAAAATAATCACACTACCTATTCTGTTTTATCTCACTCAATATTTTATCTTAGCAATTTTTCTTCAGTAAGCACATATGGATGCACTATTCTGCATTATATAACTTTGCATTAGTTTTTTAGTCTTCATTCTACTAATGAACATTTAGACTATTCACAGTTTTCTTGGACTTGTAAGCAATAAATATTGGTGCATATTTTATTTCACAATTTGTAATTTGTGTAACATGTAGTATGAAAATTTTAAAGCCAACTTATTAAATAAAATGGCATTTTCACTTTAAATTTTAGTACTTATTGCTAAATTTTCCCTCTTAAAAGGTGTTAAAGCATACAACAGAAGTACATGATTACACTATGCAGTACAAATGCTATCAAATTTATTAAACTTTGTCACTTTTGTTCTCTGAAATAGAAAATTGCATTGTTTTAATTCAAAAGTTTCTAATGTTCAAGGTGGAAATGTGGGCAACCAGACACCACACACACACTCACTCACACACACACACATACACACACATTTTAAGATAAGTTATTTGGTCAAGTTGACAGCATTTGGTATTCTATAAATCACTCCACCTAAACAGTTTCTTATATCTTTTCATATAACCAGCCTTGCATCTGTGCAGGAAATAGCATCCTTACCACTGGCTATGAAAGAGAAACTATTTTGTATCTACGTTGGATATGCACAAGCCAATTAGGGAAACTGTTGCAATGTGGTGTCAATAACTGAAGCCTTTTTCTCTTCTCTCCAGCATGAAATATTGAAACATTTAGCACATGTCAAAGAGCACTTTACATCTGGCAACCTGACCAGGTCCTTCAAGGGATGCTTAGTCTGGAACCCAGCCCTGATGTCACATCATTATAAACTCAATCTCCAGCTTCTCAGTTATCCCTTGGACATGCACTGAAAACTTCAACTTCCTTCTCTTAACATAAAGTGTCTTAGTGATATATTTCAATTTTTTCCAACTATTTAGGATTTCTTATTTTCCATTTCACTGTTTCTTGTTATATTTAATCAAGATGGATAATTAGAATAAAGAAAAATTGCTTAATAAAAACACTTCTAAATTTTAAAAACTGGTTAACCTTTCTATCACCACACATAGTTATTTATCACTCCTACGATTATTATTATTTTGAGAATGCTTAAGATCTACTCTCTTAGCAAGTTTCAAGTGTACTATTCAAGTATTATTAACTACAGTCACTGTACATTTTTTTAAAAATCAATTAAAGGAGAGAATCATAGAAGAAAATCTAAGGTGTTCATAAAATATTTCACACAAAAATGCTTTCATTGTAATTCAATTTATATAAGTAGATGTGCTATTCTCCAAACATTCCGTACAAAGTCAAGGAGCATTCTTAATTATGCAACCTGTGATGGACATTCCTGATATCTTTCTATCATAAACCACATCCAAGATACACTTAAAGTTATTTCTGATCTGCAAACAATATTTCTTTCCCAAACCCAAATATCTCCTCTTTTTAAGTTAACTCATAAATTCTGCAAATGGACCAAAATCTTCCACCTTCGTATTTCAGGACATTCTAATTTAGAGAAAAGCTTCAGAGACTGAAGAGGAGAGATACAGGAAAAGGCTGAGGGCAGGGGAAATGAGAGAGAGAGAAGAATTAGAGGAGAATATATGACATACAAATAATACTGACACTATGTATAAAATAGATAACTGATGAGAGCCAGAAAAAACATCTACTTCTGCTTCACTGACTATGATAAAGCCTTTGACTGTGTGGATCACAACAAACTGTGGAACTTTCTTAAAGAGGTGGGAATACCAGACAACGTTACCAGCCTCCTGAGAAATCGGTATGCAAGTCAAGAACATTTAGATCCAGAAAAAAAGACTAGTTCAAAATTGGGAAAAGAGTACATCAAGGCTGTATATTGTCACCACACATATTTAACTTATATTCAGAGTACATCATGAGAAATGTTGGGGTGGATGAAGCTCAGCTGGACCATGAAGAAGGCTGAATGCTGATGAATTGATGCTTTTGAGCTGTGGTTTTGGAGAAGACTCTTGAAAGTCCCTTGGGCTACAAGATTAAACCAGTCAATCCTAAAAGGAATCAGCCTTGAATATTATGGAAAGGACTGATGCTGAAGCTGAAAGAAGCTACAGTACTTTGGCCACCTGATGCAAAGAGCCGACTCATTAGAAAAGACCCTGATGCTAGGAAAGACTGAAGACAGGAGGAGAAGGGGACAATAGAGGATGAAATGTTTGGATGGCATCACCAACTCAATGAACATGAGTTTTAGTAAGCTACCATAAAGGCATTGAGTTATTTGGATGTATACTTTATTCCTTCTACTGAAATGTTACTGAAATGTAACTTGTTTAACATAACTTTTTCAGTTTTCAAAACAATGTTTTCTGTGTTTTATGTGATATAAGGATTTATTTCATTAAATATATGTTGAATTAATACAGTTACTAATAAATTATAGTGTTCTCATAATTATTCTCAAAATATGGAGACAGAGTAAAAGGAAAAAAAAATTAACATAAATGAGCCTTGGCTCAATGGAGTCATGCACTAGAAATAAATTATAATGCTTCTGTGTACAGCACTAAGTAGAAAGCACAGATAGAGCAGGTTTAATACTTGTAATAAGATAAAATAAGGTAAAATTTTATTCCTGTTGAAATTACTCTTATTAGTGATTACAAACCCACTGTTTTTATGACTGTTGTAAATTTTAGTAAAGAGTTACAGCTCAGTGAGTAAAGCTCTGTTTCAGGGAAGACTAGAAAAGCAAAGATGCCAATTTGAAACTTCTGGATTAAAAACTAAGAAATGTAGTCTATAAGAAAAGAATTTGATGTGATTCTTCACAATAAAGAAAACCTTATTTAAAAAGGAGAAAATAAATTTAATGAAGCTCTTAAATATGAAATTGTTGATTTGAAAGGAAATTTCAAAATTGAGGAGCTTGAAGAAAAAGGATAATTTAGAGTTTAGGTAAGACACATGATATCAAAATTAAGAACAAGATTTTTTAGTAAGTTACAATCCAGTCAACACAAAAAGTATGAAATGGAGATAAAGAAGATATCAAACCCTACAGCATTATATACTACTAGATGATAATTTTCTTCCAAAATTTATTAATTTAAACAATCCTGCCTCATTTTCATTTGTTAAACAAAGAGTAATACAGTGTCACTTAGAAATTTAAGATGGGCATATTGCATGTTTAATGTTTTTAATAACATGATCAAAGTAATTAAGGATTTCAGAAGGTCCCTTTTGTTTGGATTCACAGCTCTCAAAAACTCTCCCTATGAAGAGCAGTGAAGATAGATACAATTACTTTAGATTCCAAAATTCTATATATTGTTGCAATATTTAGCTCACTAGACATGTTCTGACACATAAAATTCACTTTTACAAGCTAGAAGGTATACAAATATTATTTACTGTATAACAAATAGCCCCCATACTTAGCATCATAAAAATAAGCACACCTTTATCATATCTCACTGTCTCTGAAGATCAGGAATCCAGAGTCTAGGATCCAGAGTCAGAGTAGCTAGCTAGGGCTAGCTGGCTAAGGTTCCCTTGTGGGATTGCAGTTGACTGGGACTGAATTTATCTGAAGGCTGGACTCAGACTGGAGATCCTCTTAGGCAGTGCTCAGCTGCATGTGTAGACAAACGAGCTCCGTTTCTTGCTCCAAGTTGGCTAGAAGTCTCAAGATGGTCATGTGGACATCTCCAGAGGACAGTTCTTAATATGACAGCTCTCCTCCCCCAGGGTGAGTCATCTAAAAGCAAACAAGGAAGGAACACAATGATTTTTCAGATGTGACATACCATCACTTTTGCCACATTCCATTAGCCACACAGACCAATTCTGATACAACGTGAGAGAAAGATAGAGGAGGCTATAAGTATCAGTAGGACAACACCATTAGGGGCCGTTTTAGAGGCTTCTTATTACAGATGTTTTATGTGAAGAGGTACTTTATCTGAATAAAGATAAACCTCACTTTAAAAGAAAAAAAAAAAAAAAAAGAAGTAAGATACTCGTATCTCAGCTGTCTGAGGGCAAGAAACAACTGCTGAAGCCAGCTGTGTTCATGATTACCAGTCAGTCGTTACTCAATGTGCGATCTTTAGACCAGCGCTGCTCCACAAATTCTTTGTCACCCAGTCCAAAATAAGCTGCCCTAAGACCCAGGGTTTAAAATTCTGAGAAAGCATGTCACCCAGGTATCAGTGGTGTCTCTAAGAAAGATCGGAAAAGGCAATGGCAACCCACTCCAATACTTTTGCCTGGAAAATCCCGTGGACGGAGGAGCCTGGTAGGCTGCAATCCACGGGGTCGCTAAGAGTTGGACGCGACTGAGTGACTTCACTTTCACTTTTCACTTCCATGCATTGGAGAAGGAAATGGCAACCCACTCCAGTGCTCTTGCCTGGAGAATCCCAGGGACAGGGGAGCCTAGTGGGCTGCCGTCTATGGGGTCGCACAGAGTCAGACGCAACTGAAGCGACTTAGCAGCAGCAGCTATGATGAGGTTGGATCTGGGAGTATGTTTTTGAAGAAGCTGGAAATCAAAACCTACTGCCTCTGATGATGTAAAACACAGTGTCTGAGTAGACACTGGCACAAACAGGAAACCAACAAGAGGAACATGTCTCTTCTTCCTCCTGTCTTCCACTATTCCACTTGCCTTACTTATAGGTAGAACCTAACAGGATGTCAGCAAGCAAAGAGAGAATGAAGATTTACACCCCAGCCTCATGGTATATTCACCTGCCTAGTCAATATCCATAAATATGCTCTATGCTATGAGAAAGTCAGTCCTTCCAACCACACAAGGATGTTTAAGGAATAACCCCAAAAGAGGGATTCACATTTCAACAGTCAGGTTACTCAAATTCTATTGATGTTAATTATTTCTCAAGTTGAATACCAATTTTGTTTGAATATTCCTTAATCTAATGTCTACATTGTAAAGTTAATCACCAACAATAATTTTTATGTGAAACAAGAAGGGGAAACACTAATAAGAAGAAAAGGAAAAGAAATGTACATACATTTAACAATTGAGGAAGACAATATGTGTAAGTGCTGCAATTCTGTAAGTGCCTTTACAGTGCATTTCTTTATTATTTCACCGTCCATCCATGTTCCTTTTCTCTTCAGATACAGTCTCCATTGTTGGGGATTTTTTACCTGTTTAAGTGGACCAAAATTTTACTCCTGAAGAGCTGGAGTCTTCAGCAGTCCTCTTTTTTTTTTTTTTTTTTTTTCTTTTTTAAACTGTGGCTTTCCTTTAAATTAATTATTATTATTGGACACAGAGGATCTAAGACACAGCCCAGGAATCACCTGTATCAAAAAAAGGAGACCTCTCTGTCACCTTTACACAACAGAAGCCTGATTTCACTTGGTAACCATCATAAGCAGTACAGTGACACTCATATTTTCCCATAGAGACAAAGGTATGAGATCCCACTAAAGCCAGATGTTAGTCAAAATATTCAATTTCATGGAACCAAAACTTATTTCCTTTTGAGCTAATACTTCCAGTTCATTCATGTGTGCTAAGTTGCTTCAGTCATGTTCAACTCTTTGAGACCCTATGAACTGTAACCTGCCAGACTCCTCTGTTCATGGGGATTCTCCAGTCAACAATATTGGAGTGGGTTGCCATGCCCTCCTCCAGGGGATCTTCCCCACCCAGAGATTGAAACCATATCTCTTATGTCTCATAAATTGTCAGGCGTGTTCTTTACCACCAGAGCTGCCTGGGAAGTCCCACTTCTAGTTTACCAAATTCCAAAATTTGCAACACTAGAAACATAATATTTTTGAGTGAATGATAAGGAATAATAGTGAAAGTTGCCAATCTTCTTTCGATTTCTTGTTTCCTAGACTCATGCACCATGGGTTTTTTAGACTCAGGAGTAACACCATACATTTGGTTCAAAAAAAAATACTACATCATGTGGTAGAATCTGAAACTTTCAGTAAATTCAATTTTTTCTTCAATAGAAAGACTCTAATCTGTAAAATGATTTAGGGATGGAAAAATTGAAAAGTGGGCTGTGATTCTTCTTTAACAACTCAAGGATATGTTTCTGGCATTGGACCTGGAGTATTTCCTTGTTATAGAAGATGAGAAATATTTTAGGCTGCCAGTCTGTTTCATTCTCAGGGACACCATTTTCAATTATCCACTAGCACAAAGTCCCAGTAGGTCAAAACGTTATGGGGATGATGGTAGTCCAGTGGTTAAAAATCCACTGCAGGGGGTGCAGTTTCCACCACTGTTCAAAGAAATAAGATCCCTCATACTGTACAGTGTAGCCAAAAAAACCCAAAACAACACAACAACAGCAAATTCTGATCATTATTGTCTTCCTGCTTCATGTTATGGTGATTGTGATATCTTGCCTTTAAGAATTAAGTATATTCACTTGATTCTTGCAGCTCTAAATTCATATTATCTACATTAAAATAGGGGAGACATCTTTATGGCAACAGTTTTCACAGTCACATCCAGCTTGCAGGGGACCATCACGGAGCTCTCCATGTTCTGGTTTCCCCTTCCCTAATGTATTTATCAATGTCTTAGTGAATGGAGTGTCTTCTAGACTCTATTAAGGATGCAATGGAGGATGGTATGCTGGTCACACATGATAAATGCAGTCCAACATTTCTTTCTTCCAAAGACATTATTTCTGCCTTTGAATTCCTTATAGCATTTTCATCATTGTAAAACCAAATTTAAGTCAATTAAACAAGTAAAGAATTGGAGGCAACTCTAGGTGCTTGAGTTAACTCATTAAATGCAGAATCCACAGTAAGGGCAACTGTATCAATGTATTTAGAATATGAAAGCTAAAACCAACTACTGCTGAAGAGAGAAAGAGCTATAATTAAGGAGTTACAAACCAGGAAGAAGCAAGGACTTTACTCGTCTTCAAATCCTGTCATCTCTCTCTTGCACTTTCTGTAGGCAGAACTTATTAACAGATTAACTAACCAGGGAGGATTTAGGTTGAGGTACCTCAATCCTTCCTTGACAGAAGAGAGTAAGAATGGGAAGACATTGAAATGAGAGACA
Source organism: Muntiacus reevesi (assembly GCF_963930625.1). NCBI lineage: Eukaryota > Metazoa > Chordata > Mammalia > Artiodactyla > Cervidae > Muntiacus > Muntiacus reevesi. Next base: position 34,053,759 of record NC_089261.1, on the reverse strand, counting down.
GTAGCTTAAATAATGATGCAGCTTCTTAAAATAGCTTAAAGCAATTAGATAGTATTTTACACATTATTAAGCTTACATTGGAAAGTTTCATCATCTTGAAACGTATTTAGTTTTGTGTTAATGTGTTAGGGCTCTTAAACATATTATAAGATTAAATATAATTCATCTACAACTGGCATAAATTTGTGACAAAATGCTTTACAAGAATAAGCTTGAACTATGCTATTGTATGTCTCATAGTGGATTAAACTTATCATCAAAAGTAAAATTTTATTGTAATAAAGTTATATATCTGGAAAACATTCTAAGTTTTAAAAGTGCTAGCTGCTCAGACATGTCAGACTCTTTGTGACCCCATGGACTTTAACCCACCAGGCTCCTCTGGTTCATGGAATTCTCCAAGCAAGAATACTGGAGTGGCTAGTCATTCCCTTCTCCAGGGGATCTACTTGACCCAGGGATTGAATCTGTGTCTCCCATACTGAAGAAATATTCTTTACCATCTGAACCACCAGTGAAGCCCTAAGTTTTAAAAAAAAAAGTTAGGTTCAATACTTAAACTAAAATTTTTGTTTTAAATTCAGAACATTTCAATATAGGCGAATAAACATGAATAAAAATTATGGTAGAAATGTGGATAAGAGAAAGTCAAAAGTACTATGAAATTAAAATGACAAAATTAATTAAAGATGCTACCTAAAGCAAATACTATACTTTGAAATACCTATTTAAGCTTGTACTTGGGATATCCTTGTCTTTGGGCACTGTACCACAAAGAGATTCAAGATCAGTGAGGAGTCTGGCTTCTGTGCTAGATCCTGTTATTGTCTCCTATCATGAATCCCTGCCAGTCTGTATGTGAATCATAGATTTTTATGTAGAAGAAGAACTTCTGTTTGTCCCATGTTCAGACTTCGACTAAAGTCATTTTTGACTTTAGTCAAATACACAGGGAGGTGACATTTGACAGGAACACACAGAAACTTTGAAAACCAGTGAATATGTCCATGAGCATGCTTACTCCTTCCACTCTAGGTCCCAAACATGCATTGCTCTTTCAGCCATGATCACAGAACTAAGAATACACTTAAGGAAAGTTTGAAGATGACCTTTACTCCGGAGAGTACCCATAGCTAATCAGAAGCCAATGTGTACTTTGAGGACTAAATATATTTTTATTGTAAGGTACTTAAACCAGGAAGATGTTTTTGCTACAGTTTAAATTAGTAAAAGCTAACATTTCTCTTTTTATATACTTGGAGAGAGGAGATTTTGAATGTAAGAAAATTCTAAAAGCATTTTCAGAAAAAACACATATACAAAAGTTGAAGATGTGAAAATCAATTCTCTCAAAACTAGCTGGTTGGGACTTCCCTGGAGGTACAGTGTTCAAGACTTCACCTTCCAATGCAAGGAATGTGTGTTCAATCCCTGGTTGGGGAACTAAGATCCTACATGCCTCTTGGTCAAAAAACAAACCAAACCAAAACATAAAACAGAAACAATATTGTAACAAACTTGATAGAGACTTTAAAATTGGTTCATATAAAAATAAAGAATCTTAAATGAAAAACAACTGGCTGGCTGCACTTACTCCTCAGAAAGACTTATAGACTTTCAGAAGTTGACATCTTAATTTGAAGATGACTTAATTTCACAATACGAACTAAAGAACAACATGGATCCAATTTTACGTTATCACACACCAAAGCAAACAGACTATACTCCCTCATATTCTTGTTATTATTTAAATTCATTTAGCAAAGAGGATATATTTCATTATGTTTTTTAAAAAGACAAATAACCAAGAAAGCAAACATGTGACACAGTAATATTATGAAATAACAAATCATCAACCAATAACAGCAGATAGATTTTGATTGACCGAAAAATGTCTTAATTGCATTCTAGAAGCTTGCTAATACTATAATTGGAAACTTGGTATTCAAAAAAGGCTTTTCTTTTTTTTCACATTTTTTCTGATATTTGCTGCAGAAATCATAGTTTCTATAGCATTATTTAACTCTAAGTTGAGAGACTATTTTTTAACTATGGGGGAACATTAATATATTCATAAGAATATTTCATAAGATAATCTCAGTTTCCATTGCTTCCTCATTCTGCTACAGTCTAACATTCACTACTGACCATGAGCTTTTTCCTATATGATATATCCAGTGTCAGGAAGTAAGAGACAACAGTAAAATGGAAGAAGGATCAAGATGTCAAAGTAGGAATATGCTGAGCTTGCCTCCTCCTATGAACACTTCAAAACTATTACTACGTGTGTAATGACAATCTCCAAGAATAATCTGAAGACCAGAGGGATAGATGCTCTACAACCAAAGATATAAAGAACCACATATAGTCTGGTAGGGAGGGAGGAGAAATCTAAGGAAATCTAGAAATTTTTAGAAATCTCTGGTAGGTGATACTAAAGAGGAGAGAAATATCATAGGCTTGGGAACCATCCCTAAGGGGCTAAGTGTTTAAGCCCTACATTAAGCCCTATGACAGCCCTGGGGCCTGGCACCAGAAAGACAAAATTCTAGACTGATTTGAAAACTGATGGAGTTTATCCAAGGGTTCTAAGAAAACAAGACTATGCTCTGAAGAATGTGCAGCCTTGCTTACTTCCAATCCCACCACAGCAGGCAAAAACTCAAAAATGCCTGACACTCTGGCCAGATCACCAAGACCAGCCCAGCAATCCCCTTATTCTGTACTGGGCACCAGTTTCAGCCCCTCCTGCTCTGATTCACTCGCTGTCATGGCAGAGAACGTCATCACACCAGGGAGAAGGTACCGTTCAGTCTAGACTGCAGTCAGAGCCACTTGTAATCCTCAAGCCCTGGTCCCAAACCCATAAAAGGTGACTGCCAGTTTGGAAAAGCAGCACACCCCAAACGATGATTTCAGGCCCTCAGGACTCTGTCCTCCAAAAAAAGACAGTGACTACCATCATGCCAGGGAGAAGCGGCAGCTCATGTAAGACTTAGGCTCATCCTTTGGGAGCCTGGTCCCACACCCTGTCAAGATAGCAAATGCCATTGCACCATGCAAGAAGTCAAGGCTGGCACTAGGTTTTGGCTCCATTACCTCCATCTCTGACTCCATTCCCACCAAAGCAACAACTTCATTGCACTGGAGGAAAGACTGGCTCACAGTCAGCTCCAGCTCTAGCCCATCAGGCACCAGCCCTACTCTACATCAAGGTGGTGGTCACCAGTGCTCACCTCTCACCAAGGCTTCTAGGCACATGCAGACTTTATAGGGATACTTGCACACAGGACATGGCTTAAAGACAGGATAGGTAGCTATTTAGCCTAATTTCCTAATTGACTGTATATATGTGGGTATATTTTGGGGCTCTCTGTTTCATGGGTGTCCCAGGTGGTGCCAGTAGTAAACATCCTGCCTGTCAATGCAAGAGACGTAAGAGACACAAGTTCGATCCCTGGGTTGGGAAGATCTCTTGGAGGAGGCAATGGGAACACACTATAGTATTCTTGCCTGGGAAATCTCAAGGACAGAGGAGCCTGTGGGGCTATATTCCATGGGATCCCACAAAGTTGGACACAACTGAAGCGACTTAGTTGTCATTCTGCATTCTGTCATGCATTCTGTTCTTTTGAACACCACCCTATTTTAATAAATTGTTCTATTAAGAACCTGGGGGATTAAAAAGATTAAATTTTTGTTTTAGAAGCTATACTTTGTAATTTAATGGAGGAACTAGAATAGACATAAGTAGATGCACAGAGTCCAGATAGGGGGATTTGCAGTAGTCCTATTGGGAGATTATGCTCCATTGGACTAGGGAGGTGATAAAGAGAACAGAGAAAATCTCAGAACTTTAAGGGAAGAACAAAGGAGTAGAAAACTGGTGTGACTTTCAGGTTTCTGATGTAAGTGATTGATGCTGATGCTTACTAAGATGCAGACAGTAGAGGAAACAAAGAGGTTTGAACTGGAGAGACATTAAACCACTTTGGGGATATTATTAGAAAGCTAGATCCTACAACAAGAAAGATGCACACCCACAGACTCACTTTATTTCATGAAATCATGACATTTCCATTGTCAGAGTAGAATATAATATTCTTTGGCTAAAAAATATATAATTACTAGTTTAATCAAACAAATATTGAGATGGACTGGGCCTTTTAATTCCATTGTAAATTTTGAGTCCAGTAATTATTATTTTTTTTCTAAATTGTGTCCTCCAGTCATCTATTTAAGCTACAAAAAACTGCCTACAATTTAAATTACATTTGAAAACAGAAATTCTTTGTAGTACACATGGATTTCATTGGTGGTCAACATATTTGATATTGAAGAAACTCAGCTAATATTGGGAATAATTGTTTCTCCCCCCTTCCCCAGTACTTACAGATTAGAGGAATACATTTAGGTAGGATTTCTTTTATTTTAATTCACTTTTTAAACTATCTGTTGATTCTCCTAACTTGCACGCAGCATGTTTCTACATATTTTAAGAAAAATATCAATACCTCTAAAATAATGGAAGAAAATCATTGGCAAAGAAAGGTCATACCTTTGGCAAAGTTAAAAACCCCAAACTTAATTGAGTTTATAGCTTATAAATTTGTATAATATGACTGTGACTGTGTATGTTACATGAAAATGCAATTATAAATATTAGATCAGTTCAGTTGCTCAGTCATGTCCAACTCTTTGTGACCCCATGGACTGCAGCAGGCCAGGCTTCCCTGACCATCACCAACTCCTGGAGCTTACTCAAGCTCATGTCCATCACATCAGTGATTCCATCCAACCATCTCATCCTCTGTCATCCCCTTCTCCTACCACTTTCAATCTGTCCAGCATCAGGGTCTTTTCCAATGTGTTGGTTCTTTGCATCAGGTGGCCAAAGTATTGGAGCTTTGGCTTCAACATCAGTCCTCCCAGTGAACACCCAGGACTGATCTCCTTTAGGATGGACTGATTGGATCTCCTTGCAGTCCAAGGGGCTCTCAAGAGTCTTACCCAACACCACAGTTCAGAAATATCAATTCTTCAGCACTCAGCTTTCTTTATAGTCCAACTCTCACATCCAATAGGGTATGTTTTAGAATTAATTCTATATTTTAGTAAGAAGTAGATATTATATTAATGGGTAATGTTTAAATATGTCTCTTCTTTAATTTAAAAGTAGCAATAATTATCTATTAATACAAATATTGACAAAATATGAAAATACCACTTTCTCTTAAAGTGTTGACACACTTTATTCATCTCCATATAATACCCTATATACTCTGTCTGCAACATTTTAAAGTAACTGTGCTTCTTATGCCTTAATCTTATAAATTCTAGATCAGTGGGGTCATATTCATAAAGTTTTCCTCCATTCTTGCATAATAAAAAAGACAGAAGGAAGTTGTCAAGGGCAGACAGACTGGCTGTCTATTTAAGAATGATGCTGCATTTCAATCTCTTATAATTAGACAGGTGTCATGTCCATTCTAAGGAGATCTATCAAAATATGCTTCATTTTTTTCTTTGTTTTCTTCTTGTCTTCTCAGTTTGACAGAATTGACTGAAAGGAAAATTGAATAAAGAGACTTTTTATTTTTTTTTAACTTGAGCTACTGTCAAAATAGAAAAGCAAAAGATTGACTGGTGAATAAGTAACTGCATAATGGGTAATATTTACCTGGTAACAGAACTTCATTTTCACAATGGTCCTGCCCAGAAGACAGGAAAGCCTTGGTCTTGATACTAGCTATCTTTCATAAATAGATTTATGTTCCTGTAGATTTGTGTCCAGTTTGATCATTTCTAAGAAAAGTCATATTAACTTAAGTAGATGTTAACAAAGGACAGCTTTATAGAGTCAATATGTATGTGGTAGAAGTCATAGCTAAAATACATATATAATAATTTAATGAGAATGTTATGTACTTTTCTTTCTTTAGAATCTTTAAAGATCCTTATATTGAGCTCATGTTTCACAGTATATAATCCAAGGCTGAGAAATAATATGTGTATAGTATATGTCCAGAAAAGGCATTATTTTTCAGGAATGTAGCTTATGATCATGAGTCTGCCTTTCATAGATTTTCTATTGATGACTAATTTTGCCAAAGTCATCATGGAATAAAGATAATCTAAGAGAACCAAATAACCAAGCACCAAAACTAAAAGAAGTTCTGTGGTTCCTTGTAGGAGCAGTGATGCACAGGAAACAGCTTCATTGCATAATTCACTAGCAGTATATCTCCCTAGTTTAGGGGCTCATATAGGAGTGGTATGTTTATCCTTCTTCCAGTTCCTCAGCCTGAATAAAGAGGGGGAACTTTACTTAATCTATCTTGTCTATATCTACCTCTTCTATAATTCTATATTGTGAGACACCTAGTGTGAGACATCATTTTTTAAATTACTAACACAAAAATAAATGCATGTTTTTGTAAATTTTACAAACAATCAACTAAGAGCTTTCACATAACAAGTGTAAAGTGTGAATGGTAAATCATATTGTAGCATTTCTAGTGCCAAAGAGTGATAATTTTAAAATATTTTCAATTTTAATGTGCAGCATTTATAGAAAAAAACCTATTTTCTTACTCATTTTTTCTAAAAAATAAATAAGTGCTAAACACTTCACTTAACAGGACAGGAAAAAATGTATAGAGCATTGTGTTATAATGGAGTAAACATGTAAGAAAATATATACTTTCAACTACGGTTAACTGAAATTATATAGAAAATGAATAAAAAATAAACCCAGATGTATGGCAGATGATGATTAGGAAATACTCTTTAGTAAGATAGTCAGAGAATATCTTTGAGGAAATAAAATCTAAGCTAAAGGTGAGTATTTCAGTGAGTCCAGATATGCATAAACTGAATAATATTGAAGAAATGGATAATTTTTAGAAAGATAAAACCTACCATGACTGAATCAAGAAGAAATAGAAAGCCTGTACTGAGTGGGAAGAACAAGATGGTCGAGGAGTAGAAGGATGTGAAGTACATCTCCCTCCGCGGATACATCAGTAATACCCCTTCAGACACAGAAGAGCTTGCAGAACACCAGCTGAGAGTGGACAGGAGTACATACATGACCACCAGAAAAGAATATATAGAGCCATAAAAAGCTCAGTAGGACAAAGGAAGTAGGGGGGGAAAGAGGAGAGTTAGTAGGACTTGACCTGCTTTTGGGGGGGTGGTGGGGGGGAGGGGGAACTGAAGCAGGGGTCTAATCCCCAAATCAGGGCAGTTGTTTGGGTCAGAGGAGAAACATTTGAGTCTGAGAGTGAAGCAGCTGATCTGTGACAATCTAAAGAATGAGAATAACACAGATAATCCTTGCCACAGCCATATGTACCCCAGACAGGAATGTGGGTCCCCTGGATGGCACAGTGGTGGGAAGCTAGAGTGTAGGGATTGTGGAGTAATCCCAGAGTGAGCTCTGCCAGGGTGCCCATGACCCCAGCAACCTGTGCCAACTCCATGCACAATCACCACTGGGACAGAGCTGACAGAGGCTAGAAAAAGTACTGCATCTGTGCATGCAGGGTCACATCTTTGCCACCCTGTGGACTGTGACTTGCCAGGCTTCACTGTCTGGGGGGATTCTCCAGGCAACACTACTGGAGTGGGTTCTTATACTCTTCTAGAGCACTATATTTCCTACTTCCCTAGCCACCAGACTATCTGATGCTACCAGGCCCCTGCAACCCAAGAAGTTGTACCACCTCCACACCTGTCCTCACAGGTGCAGACACAAGTATTCCAGGGAAACCCTCGGGAGCAAACCCATGAGGATAACCCACATGCTTAGGTGAAGATAAAACCACAATTGAAACCCAAAGTTGTGGGATACAAAATCAATATACAGAAATCACTTGCGTTCCTATATAAAAACAATGAAATATCAGAAAGAGAAATTAAGGAATCAATCCCTTTCACCTCTGCAACAAAAAGAATAAAATATCTAGGAATAAACCAATCTACGAAGACAAAATAATTGCATACATAAAATTATAAGACACTGATGAAAGAAATTAAAGGTTATATAAACAAATGGAGAGATATTCCATATTCTTGGGTTGGAAGAATCAATACTGTGAAAAGTGAGTATATCCTAAATGCAATCTACAGATTCAGTGTGAACCCTATCAAATTATCAATGGCATTCTTCACAGAATGAGAAAAAAAAAATTTTTTTCAAAATTCATATGGAAATACAAAAGACCCCAAATAGCCAAAAAAAGTCTTGAGAAAGAAAAGTGGAGCTGGAAGAATCAACCTTCCTGACTTCAGACTATACTACAAAGCTACAGATATCAAGACAATATGGTTCAGTTCAGTTCAGTCACTCAGTCGTGTCTGACTCTTTGTGACCCCATGAACTGCAGCACACCAGGCCTCCCTGTTCATCACCAACTCCCGGAGTCCACCCAAACCCATGTCCATCGAGTCGATGATGACATCCAACCATCTCATCCTTTGTCATCCCCTTCTCCTCCTGCACTCAATCTTTCCCAGCATCAGAGTCGTTTCCAATGAGTCAGCCCTTTGCATCAAGTGGTCAAAGTATTGGAACTTCAGCTTCAACATCAGTCCTCCCAATGAACGCCCAGGACTGATCTCCTTTAGAATGGACTGGTTGGATCTCCTTGCAGTCTAAGGGACTCTCAAGAGTCTTCTCCAACACCACAGTTCAAAAGCATCAATTCTTTTGTGCTCAGCTTTCTTTATAGTCCAATTCTCACATCCATACATGACCACTGGAAACCTCACAAAAATATAAATATAGATGAATGGAGCAAGATAGAGAGTCCAGAGATAAACCCATGCACCCGTGGGTACCATATTTTTGACGAAGGAGGAAAGAATTTACAATAGGGCAAAGATAGCCTCTTCAAAAAGTGGTGCTGAGAAAACTGGGAAGCTACATGTAAAGGACTCAAATTAGTATACATCCTAACACCGTACACAAGGATAAAATCAAAATGGATTAAATACCTAAATGTAAAACAGAAACTATTAAACTCTTAGAGGAAAATATAGACAGGACACATGATGACATAAACTAAGCAAGATCCTCTATGACCCATTTCCTGTGCTGTGCTTAGTCATGTCCACCTGTTTGTGACCCCATGGACTGTAGCCCACCAAGGCCCTCTGTCCATTGGGATTCTCCAGGAAAGAATACTGGAGTGGGTTGCCATGCCCTCCACCAGGGGATTGTTCCAACCCAGGGATCAAACCCAGGTCTTCTTCATTTCAGTCAGATTCTTTCCCTTCTGAGCCACTAGGGAAGGCCCACCACCTAGAGTAATGAAAATAAAAACAAAAATAAACAAGTTAGACCTAATTAAACTTAAAAACTTTTGCACAGTAAAGGAAACCATAAACAAGATGAAAAGACAGCCTTCAGAATGAGAGAAAATAATAACTGAAACAAATAACAAAGGGCTAATTTCCAAAATATATAAGCAACTCATACAGTTCAATACCAGAAAGAGAAACAGCCCAAACAAAAAGTGGGAAAAAGACCTAAACAGACATTTCTCCTAAGAAGACATACAGATGGCTAACAAACACATGAAAAGATGCTCAACGAGGCTCATTATTAGAGAAATGCAAATCAAAACTGCAATGAGATATCACCTAACACAAGTCAGAATGGCCATTATCAAAATGTCTATAAACAATAAATGCTGGAGAGGATGTGGAGACAAGGGAACCCTCTTGCATTGTTGGTGGAAATGTAGGTTGATATAGCCACTATGAAAGATGGCATGGAGATTTCTTAAAAAAACTAGGAATAAAACCAACATATGACCCAGCAATCCTACTACTAAATGTATACTCTAAGGAAAGTAAAATTGAAAATACACATGTACTACAATGTTCACTGTAGCACAATTTACAATAGTTAGAACATGGAAGCAGCTTAGATATCCATCAACAGATGAATGAATAAACAAGTTGTGGTACAAGGACCCATAGGAATATTGTGTATCCATAGACATAATGGAATATTACTCATCCATTAAGAGTAACACATTTGAGTCATTCTAATGAGGTGGATTAACCTAGAACATATTATACAGAGTGAAATAACTCAGAAAGAGAAAGACAAATACCATTTCAGTTCAGTTCAGTCACTTAGTCATATCCGACTTTTTAGGACCCCATGTACTACATCACACCAGGCTTCCCTGTCCATGACCAACTCCTGGAGCCTGCTCAAACTCAAGTCCATTGAGTTGGTGATGACATCCAACCGTTTCAATCTCTGTTGTCCCCTTCTCCTCCTGCCTTCAATCTCCCCAGCATCTGGGGCTTTTCCGGTGAGTCAGTCCTCATATCAAGTGGCCAAACTATTGGAGATTCAGCTTCATCATCAGTCTTTCCAATGAATATTCAGGACTTATTTTCTTAGGATTGACTGGTTTGATCCCCTTGCAATCCAAGGGAGTCTCAAGAGTCTTCTCCAACACCACAATTCAGAAGCATCCATTCTTTGGCACTCAGCTGTCTTTATGATCCAGCTCTCACATCCACATATGACTTCAGGAAAAACCATAGCTTTGACTAGACAGATCTTTGTCAGCAAAGAAACTGCTTTTTAATATGATGTCTAGGTTTGTCATAGCTTTTCTTTTTCTTTTTAAAAATGTATTTATTTTAATTGGAGGCTAATTCCTTTGAAAGATTGTAGCGGTTTTTGCCATACATTGACATGAATCAGCCGTAAGTGTACATGTGTCCCCCAGCCTGAAACCCCCTCCCACCTCCCTCTGGATTCCATCCCTCAGGCTCATCCCAGTGCACCGGCCTTGAGTACCCTGTCTCATGCATCAAACCTGGACTGGCGATCTATTTCACAAATGGTAATATATATGTTTCAATGTTATTCTCACAAATAATCCAACCCTTGCCTTCTCCCATGGAGTCCAAAAGTCTGTTATTTACATATGTGTCTCTTTTGTTGTCTTGTGTATAGGGTCATCGTTACCATCTTTCTAAATTCCATATATATGCATTAATATACTGTATTGGTGTTTTTCTTTCTGTCTTACTTAGCTCTATATAATAAGCTCTAGTTTTATCCACCTCATTAGAACTGACTCAAATGCATTATTTTTAATAGCTGATTAATGTTCTATTGTGTTTTTGTACCACCACTTTCTTATTCATTCATCTGCTGATGGACATCTGGGTTGCCTCCATGTCCTAGCTATCATAAACCGTGCTGCAGTGAACAATGGGATACACATGTCTCTTTCAATTTTGATTCCCTTGGTGTGTACGCCCAACAGTGGGATTGCTGGGTCATATCACAGTTCTATTTCCAGTTTTTAGGGAATCTCCACAATGTTCTCCATAGTAGCTGTACTAGTTTGCATTCCCACCAACAGTGTAAGAGGGTTCCCTTTCCTCCGCACACTATCCAGCATTTATTGTTTGTAGACTTTTTGATAGCAACCACTTTGACTAGCATGAGATGGTACCTCATTGTGATTTTGGTTTGCATTTCTCTGATAATGAGTGATTTTGAGCGTCTGATCATGTGTTTCTTAGCCATCTGTGTGTCTTCTTTGAAAAAATGTTTTTTTAGATCTTTGGCCCATTTTTTTTTAATTAGATCATTTATTTTTCTGGAATTGAGCTGCAGGAGCTGCTTATATATTTTTGAGATTAATTCTTTGTCAGCTGCTTCATTTGCTATTATTTTCTCCCATTCCAAAGGCTGTCTTTTCATCTTGCTTAGAGTTTCCTTTGTTGTACAAAAACGTTTTAGTTTAATTAGGTCCCATTTGTTTATTTTTGCTTTTATTTCCATTACTCTGGGAAGTGGGTCATAGAGGATCCTGCTTTGATTTATGTCAGAGAGTGTTTTGTCTATGTTTTCCTCTCAGAACTCTATAGTTTCTGATCTTACGTTTAGATCTTCAATCCATTTTGAGGTTTTTTTTTTGTTTGTTTGTTTTTTGTGTGTGTGTGTGTGTGTGTATGTGTATAGTGTTAGAAAGTGTTCTAGTTTTATTCTTTTACAAGTGGTTGACCAGTTTTCCCAGCACAGCTTGTTAAAGAGATTGTCTTTTCTCCATTGTTTGTTCTTGCCTCCTTTGTCAAAGATAAGTTGTCCATAGGTGGTTGGGTTTATCTCTGGGGTTTCTATTTTGTTCCATTGTTCTATATTTCTGTCTTTGTGCCAGTACCATACTGTCTTGATGACTGTAGCTTTGTAATATAGTTTGAAGTCAGGTAAGTTGATTCCTCCTGTTCCATTCTTCTTTCTCAAGATTGCTTTGGCTATTAGAGGTTTTTTGTATTTCCATACAAGTTGTGAAATTATTTGTTCTAGTTCTCTGAAAAATACTGTTGGTAGCTTGAAAGGGATTGCTTTGAATCTACAGATTGCTTTGGGTAGTATACTAGTTTTCACTGTATTGATTCTTCCAATCCATTAACATGGTATATTTCTCCATCTATTTGTGTCATCTTTGATTTCTTTCATCAGTGTTTTATAGTTTTCTATATATATAGGCCTTTTGTTTCTTTAGGTAGATTTATTCCTAAATATTTTATTCTTTTCATTGCAATGATGAATGGAATTGTTTCCTTAATTTCTGTTTTCTCATTGTTAGTGTATAGGAATACAAGAGATTTCTGTGTGTTAATGTTATATCCTGCAACTTTGCTATATTCATTGATTAGTTCTAGCAATTTTCTGGAAGAATCTTTAGGGTTTTCCATGTAGAGGCTCATGTCATCTGGAAAAGAGTGAATTTTACTTCTTCTTTTCCAATCTGGATTCCCTTTATTTCTTTTTCTTTTTTGATTGCTGTGGCTAAACCTTCCAAAACTATGTTTAGTAGTAGTGGTGAGAGTGGGCACCCTTGTCTTGTTCCTGACTTTGAGGAACATGCTTTCTGTTTTTCACCATTGAGGATGTTTGCTGTGGGTTTATCATATATGGCTTTTATTACATTGAGATATGTTCCTTCTATTCCTGCTTTCTGGAGAGTTGTTTTTTTTTTTTTTTTTTTAATCATAAATGGATGTTGAATTTTGTCAAAGACTTTTTCTGCATCTATTAAGATAATCATATGGCTTTTATCTTTCAATTTGTTAATGTGGTGTATCACATTGATTCATTTGCAGATATTGAAGAATCCTTGCATCCCTGGAATAAAGCTCACTTGGTCATGATGTATGATCTTTTTAATATGTTGGTGGATTCTGTTTGCTAGAATCTTGTTGAGGATTTTTGCATCTATGTTCATCAGTGATATTGGCCTGTAATTTTCTTTCTTTGTGACATCTTTGTCTGGTTTTGATATTAAGATGATGGTGACCTCAGAGCATGAGTTTGGAAGTTTACCTTCCTCTTCAATTTTCTGGAAGAGTTGAATAGAATAGGTATTAGTTCTTCTCTAAATTTTTGGTAGAATTCAGTTGTAAAGCCATCTGGTCATGGGCTTTTGTTTGTTGGAAGATTTTTTATTACAGTTTAGATCTTTGTGCTTGTGATGGGTCTGTTAAGAGTTTCTATTTCTTCCTGGTTTAGTTTTGGAAGGTTATACTCTCTTAAAATTCATTGATTTCTTCCAAGTTGCCAATTTTATTGGCATATAGTTGCTGATAGTAGTCTCAGGATTCTTTGTATTTCTGGGTTGTCTGTTGTGATTTCTCCATTTTCATTTCTAATTTTGTTGATTTGATTCTTCTTTTCTTTTTTTTTTTTATGAGTCTGGCTGATGGTTTGTCTATTTTATTTATCGTCTCAAAGAACCAGCTTTTACTTTTGCTGATTTTTGCTATAGTCTCCTTTGTTTCTTTTTCAATTATTTCTGCCGTAATTTTTATGATTTCTTTTCTTCTTCTAACCCTGGGGTACTTCCTTTCTTCTTTTTCTAGTTGTTTTAGGTATAAAGTTAGGTTTTTATTTGATTTTTCTCTTGTTTCTTGAGGTAAGCTTGTATTGCTATGAACCTTCCCCTTAGCACTACTTTTACTGAATTCCATAGGTTTTGGATTGTCATGTTTACATTTTCATTCATTTTATGCATATTTTGATTTCTTTTCTTATTTCTTCTGTGATTTGTTGGTTATGCAGAAGCATGTTGTTTAGCCACCATATGTTTGTATTTTTAATAGTTTTTTTTCCTGTAGTTGACATCTAATCTTACTGAGTTATGATCAGAAAAGATGCTCGAAATGATTTCTTTCTTTCTTTTTTAATTTACCAAGGCTAGATTTATGGCCCAGGATGTGATCTATCCTGGAGAATGTTCCATGTGCACTTGAAAAGAAGGTGAAATTCATTGTTTTGGGTTGAAATGCCCTATAGGTATCAATTAGGTCTAACTGGCCCATTGCTTCATTTAAAGTTTGTGTTTCCTTGCTAATTTTCTGTTTAATTGATCTATCCATAGGTGTGAGTGGGGTATTAAAGTCTCCCACTATTATTGTGTTGCTGTTAATTTCCTCTTTCATTCTTGTTAGCATTTGACTTGCATATTGTGGTGCTCCTTTGTTGGGTGCATATATATTTACAATTGTTATATCTTCCTCTTGGATTGATCCTTTGATCATTATATAGTGTCTTTCTTTGTCTCTTTTCATAGCCTTTATTTCAAAGTCTAGTTTATCTGACATGAATATTGCTACTCTTGCTTTCTTTTGGCCTTCATTTGCATGAAATATCTTTTCTCAGGTCTTCACTTTCAGTCTGTGTGTGCTCCTCGTTTTGAGGTGGGTCTCTTGTAGACAACCTATATAAGGGTCTTGCTTTTGTATCCATTCAGTCAGTCTTTGTCTTTTGGTTGGGGCATTCAACCCATTTATATTTAAGTTAATTATTGATAAGTATTCATTGCCTTTTACTTTATTGTTTGGGGTTCGAGTTTATGAAGTTTTTCTATATTTCCTGTCTAGAGAAGATTCTTTAGCCTTTGTTAAAGAGTTGGTTTGGTGGTGTGAATTGTCTCAACTTTTGCTTGTTTGTAAAGCTTTTGATTTCTTCTTCATATTTGAATGAGATCCTTGCTGGGTCTGTATAATAATCTGGCTTGTAGGTTTTTCTCTTTCACCACTTTAAGTATGTCCTGCTATTCCCTTCTGGCCTAAAGAGTTACTATTGAAAGATCAGCTCTTATCCTTATGGGAATCCCCTTGTGTGTTATTTGTTGCTTTTCCCTTGCTGCTTTCAATATTTACTCTTTGTGTTTGATCTTTGTTAATTTGCTTAATATGTTTTTTTGGTGTTTTGCCTTGGGTTTATCCTGTTTGGGACTCTCTGGGTTTCTTGGACTTGGGTGGCTATTTCCTTCCCCATTTTAGGGAAGTTTTCAACTACTATCTCCTCAAGTATTTTCTCATGGCCTTTCTTTTTGTCTTCTTCTGGGGCTCCTATGATTTGAATGCTGTGGCATTTAACACTGTCCCAGAGGTCTCTGAGGTTGTCCTCATTTGTTTTAATTCTTTTTTTTCTTTTCTGCTCTCTGTTTCATTTTTTTCCACCATTCTATCTCCCACCTCACTTATCCTGTCTTCTGGTTCAGTTATTCTACAATTGGTTCCCTCCAGATTGCTTTTGATTTCATTTATTGCATTATTCATTATTGATTGACTCTTATTTCTTCTCAGTCCTTTTCAAACATTTCTTGTATCTTCTCAATCCTTGTCTCTAGTCTATTTATCTGTAACTCCATTTTGTTTTCAAGATTTTGTATCATCTTTACTATCATTTTTCTGAATTTTTTTACAGGTAGGTTCCCTATCACCTCATCTTTGGTTTAGTTTGGTGGGCATTTATCATGTTCCTTTACCTGATGAATAATTCTCTGCCTTTTCATTTTATTTAGATTGCTGTGTTTAGGGTGGCCTTCCTGTACACTGGAATTTTGCAGTTCCTCTTTATTGTAGAGGTTGTTCCCTTTTGGTGGGGTTGAACTAGTGGCTTGTCAAGGTTTCCTGGTTAGGGAAGCTTGTGTCAGTCATGGGTGGAGCTGAACCTCTTTTCTCTGGAGTGCAATGAAGTGTCCAGTAATGAGTTTTGAGGTGTCTGAGGTTTGGTGTGATTTTGGGCATCCTGTATTTTAATGCTCATTGCTATATTCCTGTGTTACTGGAGAATTAGCATTGTATGCCTTGCTCTGGAATTGTTGACTCAGGTGGAGCTTGATTTCAGTTTAGGTATGGAGGCTTTTGGATGAGCTCTTGTCAATTAATGTTCCCTGGAGTCAGCAGTTTTCTGGTGTTCTCACTTTTTGGATTTAAGTCTCCTGCCTCTGGCTTTCAGTCTTATTCTTACAGTGGCCTCAAGACTTCTCCTTCCATACAGCACAGATGGTGAGACATCTAGGTTAATGGTGAAAAGATTCTCCACAGTGAGGGCCACCCAGAGGAGTTCACAGTTACATGGAGAATAGAAGAGGGAGGAGGGAGAGAGAGGTGACCAGGAGGAGAAGAGGGGGAATCAAATTGGAGAGACAAATCTATCCAGTAGTAAATTTCCTATGTGCTCTCCACAGTCTGGGACACCAAGAGAGGTTCATGGAGTTACATAGAGAAGAGAAGAGGGAGGAGGGAGATAGAAGTGACCAGCAGGAGAAGGGGAGGGGAGTATCAAAAGGGGAGAGACCAATCTAGCCAGTAATCAGTTCCCTAAGTGTTCTCCACAGCCCATACACTCAGAGAGATTCACAGAGTTAAGCAGAGAAGAGAAGAGGGAGGGAGGAGATAGAGGTGACCTATCCAACAAAAGCAAAAATAATTAAGTGGGAGTGAATCAAAGTGAAAATCTTATGTATGGTAAAGGAAACCCCTCAAGAAATGGAAAAACAATGTGTGAATTAGGAGAAAATATTTGCTGTTCATGTATCTGATGAGAGGTAATATCCAACATACATAACAATCTCCCGCATCATAATAGAAAAAATAATTCAACCAAGAAATCAGTAAAGGACCTGAGAAAGACATTTCTCAAAAGGACACATACAAACGGCCAACAGGTTTATCAAAAAGTGCTCAACTATTGATCAGGGAAATGCAAACCACACCCACAGTAGGATATCACCTTAGACTTGTTACAAGAGTTATTGTCAAAAGATAAAAATGGCAATTGTTGAGAATGTGGAGAAAAGAAAATCCACATACACTGTTGATTGAAATCTAAATTGATGTATCCATTATGGAAATCAGTAGAGTTTTCTAAATATTTAAAATAGAACTATCATATGACCTAGCAATCTCACTTCTGGATATATATCCAAAGAAAGTTAAATCAGTATCTTAAAGTGATACCTATGCTTCCATGTTCCTATTTAAATATCAAGCAATCATAATATACCCAAAGAAATAAGCAATCCACCAAATCCCCATAATGTAATATAGACAAAGTGCTGTAATACATATGCACACAGAGATTTATAAGTGCATATGTTCTATCTTAGCTTAGAGTAGCCATCATCATATCAAATCAAATATGCAAAAACAAAACTCCATATCTTTTCTCCCCATTCTTTCTATTCACAAACTAGCCAATTTATTTCTTGTTCCAAATTCTTTATTATGTTTAGTATTCACGTTATTTAGACAAGGAGCACAAAAATTCCTTTGATGATCCTATTTCATTTATCTTATATGTTGGCCTACAAATGTCTTTACTGTTATTTTATTTCTGTGGTATATTTAACAGGTTGACAACTGTGATGAATTATTTTCTGTTTTTTGTGTGTGTTGTTTTTGTTTTCGAATTATTTTCTAACACCACTTTTTCTATTCAGGAAAGTCATTTTCAGTAAAAATCCTAAAATGAAACAAATAATAATGTTCAAAAAAGAAGTGACAATTTGTCTTACTGAATCTCATATATACATACATATATATATATATATATATATATATATGATAGAGAGAGAGATAGATGAGTCATTTGAACATATGCAAATTAATAATGATAAAGAATAGTGTTACAGAAGCAAAATAACTCAAATTCTATCTCTTCATTAAAAAAAAAATCACCATTTCAAAAATACTATATTTTATTGAAGACATAACTAATAACAGAGGGCTTTGAAATACAAACTCAACCTGAAATGAGCTCAAAGAAATCTGAATTTTCATGAACTGACTCTTGAACTTGAAATGATAGAGCAGAGGCTATGGGTAATGCAAGTTCATTTTAAAACTAGAAGTTCTTTGAATTAACATTTCTGCAAATGTGAAGTTTGTTAAGGAAAGGTAATTAAAAACATGCTAAGATAAAGCTTGCATATATATAATTAAAGCTCATCAGTAACAATGGCAACAATTTGGTACTTAGATAAAAAATAAGTTGCTTTTTTTCCCCAGAAAATGTATTTTATCTTTGACATCAGAAGCAGACAAGCTTGCATTCAGTCTCATTATTGCTTTGAAATTCTTTAAAATAATAACCCTATTGTCTATGACCATGTCTGAATGCTACTTGGCCCTTCTCTTCCCATACCTTTTTTTTTTTTTAAAGATTTTTTGATGTGGACTATTTTTAAGTCTTTGTCGAATTTGTTACAATACCACTTCTGTTATTTATGTTCTTCTTCTTATTTTTCCTTTTTTTCTTGACCACAAGACATGTGCGATCTTAAATCCCTGACCAGAGATTGAACCTGCACCTCCTGCATTGGAAGCAAAATCTTAACCACGAGACTACGAGGGAAGTCCCTTCATAGCTTTATTTATATCTTATCCAGATGCTCATGCTTTTATATTAGAATTATTAATATTTTTTTCTTGTTTTCTGGTTATTGCTTTTCCTTACTCAAAAGCAGACTGAATATTGCTCCAAGATTAATCTTCCTAAAACAACATTTACATCATGCCCTTATCCAGCATTACAAAGTAAAGATCACGCACATTGATTCCTTATTTTCCTCTACATTAAGCCTAAACAATTTTACTTCTCTATTAAAAATTGACAGAATTTGTTTACTTTTTACCACTAATCTTTTCTATATAAATCCTTGTTTTGTCTGCCCTGATTCCTCAGTTCTACATATGCCATGTTAATTTCTGTGTCTATGCATACCCCACTTATCTTTTTTTAAGACAGGAAGCTCAATTCTGATCAATTATTTCCTTTAAGTGAGCTTAACACTTCTTTCCACTAAATTCTCTCTTACAATCCATAATAAGCTATCATTCCTTGAGCCATTATATTCAACTTATGTTTTATTTCTATTTCAAATTATATCTGTTAAAAAGTATCCATAATTATTAGTAGAGAAGATGGCATGCAATTTTGCAAACAACATTTTTAGAATTTAATCATTTCTATGTAAAGTTTAAAGTTATCAAGGACTCATACATCAAATAGAGCTGTGTCTAGAAATACAAGGAAAAAAAGATTCCCTGCATATCAAGAATATAGCATTTATAGATTTTATATCAGTTTTGAAGCACAATTTAAATAAATATTCATGATATGGGATATTATTGTGAGAAATTTGTCACCACATCTTAATAAAGTAAACAAAACTATCTAACATAAACACTCTACATATAAATATAGTCTTTGTTCTCAAAGATATCAATGATAATTTATTATGAATTCAATTATTATAAGGGCAATTTTCTATACAATTAATATATTACTAATATAATAAGGTTAGTAGTTCAGTTTTGAAATTATTTTGTTAATATCTTGGATAGATTTCCTAAGTGGATTATAGCTTCATAGATGTTTAAATGTGTTAGAGTTTGACTAGTTTTTGTTTTTTTTTTTCTTTAAGAAAAAAATGATTTTTTTTTTCCTCATCAGAGGATAAAACTACAAATTCTATTTTATGTCACCCATTTGCATCTGTATAAAATTTATTGAGAAATTCTCTATGGCTTTTAAAGACATTATTTGCAAGCCTTTTGGGGGGTGGCAACATAGTTTTTATGTTTTGCTAGATTTCTGTTGGTTAGATGGCTCCATTCCATGATAATTTCATTATATCTTCAATATGTGTTCCAACTCTCATTGCTGCAATTACTTGTGGAATTTACAGTTACCAGGTTGAAAAGTTATGATATCCACTACCAGTTACCCAAGAGTCACTTCCTCATTACACTAAGTTTTCCTTAGTTTTGATAACAAGAGAAAAAAAAGGAATCTTTAAGGAAAAACAGTTCTTAGTGCTAGGTTCTTATGCCGGGAGCCAACACACGGGACCCCACCCTTGGAAAGGCCATAGGGGAGAAAAACCTTCCGAACAAGGGCGAATCAGGTTATCAGGGATTTCGAAAAGGTCAGCTCACGAGACCCTGCCCCTAACAAGGGCGAATGAGGTTATCAGGGGTTTTTTGAAAAGGCCAGCTCACGAGATCCCACCCATGACAAGGTCATGAGGAGAAAGCCTGATAGGCAAGGCAGATCAGGTTTTCAGGGATTTTGGAAAGCTGCCCCCGGCTCTCACCTTAAAGATGATATCTGTCTTTCTGATGCCTGCCTCAATGGACTACTCCCTAATTTCTCTGACACAGGCAGGAAGGCCTTCCCCGATCTCTTCCCAAATAAGAATCAATTTAGAATTTTAATCAATAAGTTTCCCAGGTGGTGGTATTTTATGAAATTATTTAGGGTGAAAGGAGTGTTTTAATTCAAACTCCTTTGCTGGTAGTTTTGTTAGCCAAATGCATTTATGCGCTTGGTACTAATATACATGATTGCTTATAATATCCTAATCATAAAATAACATAAAGAACCTGATTATATAAAAGCCCTAATAGATATAGAGCCCTTTTAAGGGGTAAAGGAGTCCTATTGGAAAACATAAGAAAATTATTCTATAGGTGGTTATTGGGTTGTGATTTGCTTGCTATGTTTTACTTGCTGTGTTTTGCTTGCTGTACTTTTGCCTTTGATGTGCTAAGGTTGTGTTATAAAAACCATTGTTAATATAGTTGAAGATCTAGGGAAATAAAAACTTAGCCCTAGTGTAGTAACATTGAGATGGTTGTTAATTGTCAGCCAGGAGTACTAGGTAGAAACTGCCTCACTGAAGCCGCAGAGTCTGTATGGGGTAAACTTCTTAGATAAACGCAACTGACAACTTTTGCAGAAAGATTAATTTTTGTATTAACAAGAATATAATTCTACTCTGTACTACTTCTCTATGACCCTGTTACCTTTCAGTTAAGGTCACCATAAAAACGGAAAATAGGTTTACAATCACCTGATCTGCATAGAATGTTAAGAGCCTCAAAGATAATATGCTAACAATTGCTATAGAATTTAGAAAGCAAAAAAATCCTGCTTTTCCTAAAAAACAAAATGATGTAATGCTAATCCTGTGTAATCATTAGTAAGCATCTTGTACCTTGAAAACGTTCTGTAAAAGGGTATAAAACGAGTTGTCAAAAAATAAAACACGGACTTGGCCCCATCAAGGCTAGTCTCACGTCTCTCTCTCTCTCGCCGACGCCGTTCATCCTGAGGGTACCCCCTGGATCCTGCCGAGGCTGGACCCCGGCATTCTTATAACTGGTATTTCTGTTGAAATACTGTAATAAACATTTTGGTTGCTGATTGGCACAATAATTCTTCTAAGCATGAAACTTTTTTAAAATATTAACTAAAATTGTATTTATTCTCTTCAGTCATATTCACTTTACAAATTCTCTTTCACTCTTTCCAGGAAGTAAAATTTATGGACCAACAGTATCAGCAAGTGTGGAACATTTTCTAACAAACATCATCCCAGAGACAGCCCAAACTAGGAAGTCAGATAGAGCTCTAATCCACCCAAAAGGATGCCATAAGCTCATTGTTGTTTTTCAGTAGGTTTCATGTCTATGTACAACCCCATGAACTGCAGTATGTCAGGCTCCTCCACGGTATTCTGTCCTCCACTCTTACCCAAAATTTGTTCAAATTCATGTCCATTGAATCAGTAATGCTACCTAACAATCTCATCCTCTACCCACTGAGCCCACTCTGCCTTCTCCTTTTGTTTCAGTATTTCAGAGCATCAGTATCTTTTCCAGTGAATCCGCACTTCACATCAGGTGGCCAAAGTATTGGAGCTTCAGCATCAGTCCTTCCAATGAATATTCAGGACTGATTTTCTTTAGGATTGACTGGTTTGATCTCCTTGCAGTCCAAGGGACTCTAAACAGTCTTCTCCAGCACCACAACATGAAAGCATCAGTTCTTTGGCCCTCAACTTTCTTTATAATACAACTCTCACATCTGTACATGACTACTGAGAAAACTGTAGTTTCAACTATATACAATTTGGTCAGCAAAGTGATGGCTCTGCTTTTTAATATGCTGTCTAGTTTTGTCATACCTTTCTTTCCAAGGAGCAAGCATCTTTTAATCTCATGCCTGCAGTTACCACCCGCAGTGATTTTGGAACCCAAGAAAATAAAATCTGTCACTGCTTCCAAGTTCTTCCGCACTATTTGCCATAAAGTGATAGGACCAGATGCCATGATCTTTATTTTTAAATTTTGAATTTCAAGTCAGCTTTCTCACTATCTTCTTTCACTTTTATCAAGAGGCTCTTTAGTTCCTCTTAGCTTTCTGCTGATAGCTTTCCTGACAATCTTAATACCAGCTTGTGATTCATTCAACCCAGCATTTTGCATGATGTACTATGCATATAAGTTAAATAAGCAAGGTGACAATATTCAGCCTTGACATACTCCTTTCCTAATTTAGAATCAGTCAGTTGTTCCATGTCCAAATCTAACTGTTGCTTTTTGACCCCCATACAGGTTTTTCAGGAGATAAATAAGGTGGCTTGGTACTCCCATCTCTTTAAGAATTTCCCAGTTTGTTGTGATCTTCACAGTCAAAGCTTTAATGTAGTCAATGAAGCAGAAGTAGATGTTTTTCTGGAATTCCCTTGCTTTCCCCATGATACAATGAATGCTGACAATTTGATTTCTGACTCTTCTGACTCTTTGAAACCCAGATTGTATATCTGAAAATGCTCAGTTCATGTGCCTAGTGTGAAACGATATTGAACATAACTTTCCTAGCATGTGAAATGACCATAGTTGTAATGTAGTTTGAACATGCTTTGGCATTGCCCTTCATTGGGATTGGAATTAAAACTTTTCTAATATGACCACAGATCAATTTTTCCAAATTTGCTGACATATTGAGTGCAGCCCTTTAAGTGCATCATCTTTTAGGATTTGAAATAGCTCAGTTGGAGTTCCACCACCTCCACTAATTTTGTTCATTATAATTCTTCCTAAGGCCCGTTTGACTTCACACTCCGTGATTTGGCTCCAGGTGAGTGACCACACCACCCTTATGGTTATCTGGGCCAGTAAGATCTCTTATGTATAATTCTTCTATATATTCTTACCACTTCTAAACCTCTTCTCTTTCTGTTAGGTCCTTTATTGTGTGTGTGTGTGTGTGTGTGTGTGTGTGTGTGTGTATGTGTGTGAATTAGGTCCTGCTGTCTCCATCCTTTATTGTACCCATGTTTACATGAAATTTTCCCTTGCTATCTTAAATTTTCTTTAAGAAATCTCTGGTCTTTATCATTCTCTTGTTTTCCTCTATTTCTTTGCACTGTTCACTTAAGCAGGTTTTCTTCTCTGTTCTTGCTATTCTCTGGAACTCTGCATTCAGTTGGGTATATCTTTCTTTTTATCCTTTGCCTTTCACATCTCTTCTTTCCTTAGATATTGTAAAACTCCTCAGACAACCAGTTTGCCCGTTTGCATTTCTTTTTCTTTGAGATGGTTTTGGCTCTATACAATGTTAAGAATCTCTGTCCATAGATCTTTAGGCACTCTGTCTACTAGATCTAATCCTTTGAATGTATTGGTCACCTCTCCTGTATAATCATAAGGGATTTGATTTAGGTCACACCTGAATGGTCTAGTGGTTTTCCCTATTTTCTTCAATTTAAGCCTGAATTTTCCAGTCAGGAGCTCATGATCTGAGTCACAGTCAACTCCATGTCTTGTTTTTGCTGACTGTATAAGCTCATAATTGAAGCTTAAAGCATTTGCATTCAATCAACTTCACCTAAATGGATCAAGTTAATTCTCAACAATGCTCGCTAAATGAGAAGTTACACTACTTAATTGTCCCCTGGCATAGTATGATGGTACCCAAAAGCTATGAAAGAACTAGTGTATTATCAAAGTTTTCAAGATATTACCTAGAAGAGCACAGACTCAGGATTAAAAAATAAATAAAAAGATGACTGGTAAAGAATAACTAACTAGAAGCATGTGAAACCTTCTTTCCACAAGCTTAGCTATTTATCCATCTTTCTTTCTGCTCAAAAATCAGTGATTCTACAAAGAATTATATGCTGCTGATTAGAGCAAGGACTTCATCATTTTCTTATTCCATTAATATATTAAAAGAATAACCAATGGTCCTTAAAAAAAGAAAAGAAAATTACAAACTGGCCCAGATGGAAAATTCCATTCAGATCATTTAGTTCAAATTCCTTGTTTTTTATCTAAAGCAACTAAGAATCAATAGGTAATTGATTTGCCCAGACTAGAATTTTTGTTACCTGAATCCCAGTTCAGGGTTATTTTGTCTTCACTGATAATTCTTAGCTCTCTGGTGACTGGGTATCAATTAAATATCACTTGTTGATGAAACTAAGGATATTTCCACATGCTCGATGTTCTCTACAACTTCAGAATCTGAATTCCTTTTCTATACAGTGATATGGTTAGAAATGATCTGTTTTTGTAAATTCCAGACTTGTTTACTTTTAAATTTTGTGTTGAAGCATCAAACAAGACCAATGTGTTTTTTTTATCCTATATAATGCTCTTGTGAAGGTTTTTTCATTGGTGTACTATCACCTACATAATTAGTTTGTGTAAGATTAGTTGAGATTTATGTGGAAACAATAGCAGGAGGTATTGCCTATCTTTATTTTACTATTTATTTGCTTCTAAAGGAGTCTGAAAATTTTAAATTTACATGATCATAATGGTCTTCCCCAGTGGCTCCAGGGGAAAGAATCTACCTGCAGTGCATGAGATGCAGGAGACATGGATTTGATCCCTGGATCAAGAAGATCCCCTGGAGGTAGAAATGGCAACCCACTCCAATACTCTTGCCTGGAAATTCCAAGGACAGAAATTCCAAGGGCCTAGGGGATCACAAAGAGTCATACATAACTAAGAACATAATGGATTATGGAATGTAGATGCAACACTTGTGTGTTAGCATTGAGATCATGATTGAGCTACATACTAATTTTTAATCATAATCCAAGGCAGATGTATTTTAGCCTGACTGTATATAACACATAAACGCACATCACACAAAGTAGCCTCTTAGCAATTTCTCAATGATCACAGAAATTTTCTGAAATAATAATGTACCTGCATGTGTTAAGAGACCTGTAATCATGGGTTCTCTGTCTCTTTGTCATCTCTTACTCTGGTTCCATGGCTCCTATGATTAAAACTGTTTAATAAAGCTTTACCTCTGCCACATAGAAGGTGTCCATTTTAAGAAGTCTAATATTTATGCCAAAGACACTTAGTCCTTGAGGCCCCAGAATGTTGTCGGCTTGCATATAGATCTGTAAGTATGATCTAATTACAACTACTGGAACTAATCTAATTACAACTACTGGAGCTCTCAGCTCTAGGTGTACTAAGCATCTCATAGAATTATCTCATCAATTTCTAGGTCAGATGCTAGCTTTCTTCCTTCACCTAAAGGCTCAAAATTGCTCTCAAAGAAACAGATCCTTCAATGTATAATTCTCATCTCCCTTGCAGAACTTCAAAGGTGGTACATTGGCTCAACTCCATGGACTTTCTCTGAAAGTTTGCTTAAGTCTCAGCTGCTTTGGAAGTTCTTGACATCAACCTATATGTTTTTGGTGAAAGTGAAAGTCGCTCAGTCATGTCTGACTCTTTGTAACCCCATGAACTGCTAGGCTCCTCTGTCCACCAGAGTGGGTAGCTGTCTCCTTCTCCAGGGGATCTTCCCAACCCAGGGGTCAAACACAAATCTCCTTGCAGGCAGATTCTTTGCCATCTGAGCCACCAGGGAAGACCCTGTGTCTTTATCCCAGTATTATTCCTTTCTCAATTTTAGCATTCTATCTCCACCTCTCTGGGAATTAGCATATGCTCTCATGGGAAAACAAAACAGATCAAATGTGAAGCTCAACTCTGAGCTCCTCTCACTCATTTTAATTTTATTCTTGCCAGTCCTGACTACATTGGCACCTCTCCAATGCCTCTAAATAGACGTTTTATATATTTAACCCAGTTTTAATAGTTCTCCATAGTAAGCAGTTGACTCTGTTACAGGTTACTCCTTCATGGTCAGAACCTGTAGTCTCTACTTGCTAACTTCTTTTTTTTTTTTTCCAAACAAAATTCTTAACCTGTCTGATTTCTTATAAACTAGTTATTTTTCCCACACTGATGAAAGTTTTTTGGATAAAATATTATCTGCCTTGTTTCTTTAATGCTATTTCCTCCTTGTCTAATTACATTCAGCAATTAATAGAATGTAAGGATTAGTGCCTAACTTCTTAGTGTGCTTTTCTTCTTAACTAATATACCAAACTAAGTATTCCATAATTCCACAGTAAAATCAAAGTGAATTTCTACCACAAACTAGTCAGATCTGTCAGATTTAAGGGGGGTTAACACTCAGTTCCTATAGAGTAATAAATATGCTAATACCAAGCCCCCAAATGAAAGGGCACTTTTCTGGCAATACTGTTAGAAATACCTGGGGCTTCTCAGGTGGCTCAGTGGATAAAGAATCTGCCTGCAATGCAAGAGATGCAGGAAATGCTGATTTGATCCCTGAGTCAGGAAGATTCCCTGGAAGAGGCATGGCAACCACTCCCAGTATTCTTGCCTGGAGAATCCCATAGACAGAGGAGCCTGGCAGGCTCTAGTCCTTAGGGTCGCAAAGTGTCAGGCATGACTGAAGTGACTGACCACGCATACATGCTAGAAGTACCTGAGATCTCTCTTCCATATGGCACTTTGAGTGAAAGAATGAAATCATATTGACCATTTGTCTTTTCTCAGTTTAGCTTCATTTTTAAATAACTATTTGACTTTTAAAACAAGTCCTTCTTCGTTTAACATTTTATGACACTCTTTATTCAGATCTCAACTAAAATTTGGTAAAGTAAGTATCATATACAATGTTTTAACTTTTAAACTTTCTCATCTACCTACATTTATATTCCACAATTTTAGGATGATCTTGATATGCCCTCAATCATTACTAGATTTTAGATACCATTCTTATTGACACATATAACAAACCCTCAGATGTGTCCAGAACCATAATGCCTATCACCTGAGCATTTGTCATCTGAATTTTAAATTTGGGGAGGCTTGAATACAAACAACTGTATTGATTTATTTGTCAAAATATTATTCATAGGAAATATGGATTCCCCCATATATGTTTATTTCAATATGAGAAGAATATATTTGGTGAAGCTAATTTATCATTTCAGATAGACATCACTCAGTAGAAAAGGGTCTGTCAATCCTTGAGTTACTGGTTTTACACGTATAATCAAGGAGTTAGTATTCCTGTTTCTTTTCTGCTTGTCTTTACTTCAGAGATGGCTACTTTAGAATAAGTTGAGAATCAAAACTTTTTTCCTTCTAATATTTCTCTCCTGCTGTGAACCACACTCAGAAAAACATGAAATCTGGAAAAATAGGAGGACAAAGAGTGCATATTTTGCATTTAATAATGGCTTTCTGCAGTCTAAGACATTGCCATATTTTATCCATAATTTTTAAAAGATAGCTCATTTCTTCCAAGCAATGAACATCAAGAGGTTACATAAATTATTCTGTTTATTTACAGATTTGTGTACTGTTTCACACTTGTATATTTAAAGAAGACATGTCCTATCCTGGCCATATACCTAGGACAATATAATAGTATAAAAATCAACAGTGACCTACTCAAACCTCTGTGGCAACCTAAATGGAAAGGAAATCCAAGAACGGGGATATATGTGTGTACAGTTGATTTATTTTGCTATATAGCAGAAACTACCACGACATTGTATTGTTTTCCAATAAAATTTATGTGTGTGTGTGTGTGTGTGTGTGTGTTAGTCACTCAGTCATGTCTGACTCCTTGTGACCCCATGGACTGTAGCCTGTCAGGCTCCTTAGTCCATGGAATTCATATATATATATATACACACACACACACACACATATATATGTGTATATATATACACACACACACACACACACACACAAATATGGTAGATGATGAAGTCCCAGGACTTTCATTTCTTTCTTATAATTCTTTTTATAACATACTAAGTGGTATTTCTCTTACAGTTTCTGCAACTGATATTTGCATAGGGAAATTTGGGAGAAATTATAAAATAAATCAATTTAATAAAATTATGTAAACTATTAAATATATGTATATTTCCCTGTACATTATGTGTATTTGTTAATTTTGTTGACAATATTTGAATTTTGAATAAATTTAAAGTTGAACTTTGAAAATAAAACAGTAAAGAATGCCCTCCTCTGTGCTGGGGAAGGACAAGAGCCTATAGATATGTGATAAGCCTGAATATGCAACATATCTCAGGCCCTAGAATGGAGTTTGGTTTTTATTTCAAGTTTCAAAGAGAAACCATGACAGAGCTCTAAGCAAGTGGAGAGCATGAATTGATGTAATTTTTAAAAATATTATTTTGAGAGCTATGTGGAAAATAGAAAGCAAGGGAAGAAGAGTGCAAATGAAAACACCAAGAAGAGAACTGCAGTCAGGAAGCTGAAAGAGATGAGAGCATGGGATGTAACAGCAGCTGTGGAAAAGGACAGGTGTGTAGAACAGATGGGTAGAAGTTTTGCACTGGGAGCCAAGAAGAGTATGTGATAAATCTGATACTGGGGTGTGTGAGGAAAAACAAAAGATCAAAGCTAGTACATAGATTTTTGGCCTGAGGCACAGTGAACATTTTGCATTCTGGAACTTTGAGCTTCTTGTTTTTTGTCTGAGCGGGAGGATCTCTGGGTACTTCCCAGGCATTCTCTCTAGATCCTAACCATTCCACGGAGAAGCATCCTTATGCATTTTCCATCTTGTTGAAATAGTTACAGGTTTTGACATTATTAAAAGGTCTCATCTTTAGAAAGGGAACATCAGCCTATATAGAGACAGTCTGCTGCAAGAGTGCTATAGCTCACTCACTGAATTCTTTTATGAATCATAGCTACTCTTGTTTCCAATTTCTGAGGTATTTTTGCCTTCCTGTCCCCTCAGGACTCTTTTAGGAAGAATCATTCAGAAGTCTTGTCTTTTGCTTTAGGGAATTTGCAAATTCTTTCTTACAAGATGCTTATAGAATTATTTATATTTTATATTTTTTGCTATTTCAATAGTTTTGGACAAAAGGAAAAATAAATGTGTGTATTCATGCACAGACCTAGAATTTCAAGTCTGCAAATACTCTTACCCTCCAGCATTTTGTCAGTCTCATTCTAGAAATCTAAATTCAGGCAGCATATCAGAATTATTTTGTAGTTTTTTTTTTCATTGTTATTTATTTGTTGAATTAAATAGCTCTCTATTTGACATGCAAAAGTTCTATACTGTCCTTAAATAGTAGTTTTCAAAACCATTTATGCCTCCAAAGCAAGTAGAGTTCTACAAACTTATTATATGCCCAGGCCCTTCTCAGCTTTGCTGAATTAGAATCGTAGAGATGTACATCTGATAACTGTATTTTTATGGGTTCCATGGCTCAGATGCTAAAGAATCTGCTGGCGATGTGGGAGATCTGGGTTTAATCCCTGGATCGGGAAGATCCTCTGAAGAAAGGAACAGCAACCCACTCCAGTATTCTTGCCTGGAGAATCCCATGTACAGAGGCTATAGTCCAGTCTCGCCAAGAGTAGGACACGACTGAGTGACTAATCCCTTCACTTTCTAAGTGACTAAGATGAACAGCCTGATTTGAGAAACACTACCTTAGGGTAATATGCCCTCCTACCTCTCCAACATTTTAGAATTGCTCTGTGTAATGAGTGGCATCACCCATGAGACTATGTTGTAAATATGATCCATGTGAATCAGAAAATAAAATGGATATTGTGTTATATCTACTGATTTAGATAATTTGGATGCAACCCTTTCTAACACCATAAATCAAGAAGCAATCATCACTCTGTATGACGACGACATTGCTCCATCATGAAGAAGTCTTAAGCAATTAAACCTCTGAGCTAAAACAAAACCCTAAAGTTTGAAAAATATTTTCTAAGACTTCACTGATTAATGTCCAATCTCACCCAGAGGTCAAATTCTTGTGACTTAATCATCTGTCACTCTATAGGGACAAAAATAAGTTTCTACTCAGGTCAAATCATCCAATTGGTAACTTTTCACCTTATACAGTTTATTACCTGAAAAAAAACCTAGTATCACATTCATATTTTCACAGTTGCAATGTGAATTTATGTGTTGAGTATTGAATATGACAATATACTTTCTATATGAAAAAAAATCACCATTTACATATTGTATATTTTGTGATATACAGTTATTTTTTAAAAAATTCTCTGAGTACAAAATCACAATTTTGCTACCAAAATAAGTTAGATGAGCAGAAGAATGACCTTACAAAAGAACAAGTGAATATATTACAATCTAAAATATTGTGTGTGTGCTGGTTGGACTTTTATTTCACGTACTTGGTCACTATGTGACACTGGTCAACTGATGTATGTTTTTTTTTTTTTTTTTTTGACCCAGTCTTATCATTTCTAAAAGAGAATAGTAACACATTTAAAAAATTATTGTGGGGATAACATGAAATAGTGTTATAAGTGGCAAGCAGAATTGCTTTCATATAACCAAGTTCAATATATGGTAGGTATTATTCACAGTTGCTCATCTTAAAATTAAATCCAACATCTATAGATAGATGCTTCTTTTCCTATTCTATGCACCTACTTATTTTCCTAATGCTGTTTTTCTTCTTCCTCACTCCCACCTTCTAGAGCCCACACAAGCATATTGCTGCCAAGCCTAGAAAATGGAAATAGTTCTGCTACTTTTCCTTTTTCCATTCCTTCTCTAATGTTCTATTTGATGGTGTTTATTAATGTTGACATACTAGCCTATTGAGGTGTTCCTTTTTCATGAATTTGATTTATAGAGTTCCAATAGGTTTGCACAACAGTCTTTATCTCTAGGAAAATGTTCTGCTTTATTTTGTAGGAGTTGTAGTTCTGACATTTGGTGACATTTTCCCTTACTGTTGACAGTTGGTTTTAGTTTTTTTTCTTTCGACTGTGAACCAGACTGGTGAGGTGTTTCATTTGTTCGATCCAGCCTGTTTTATATCTCATAAAGTCCTACAAAGTTCCCATCACACAATACATCCTTGTTTATTTTTTATTGGCACTACTTTTTGCTTTAACTTGAATTATTTTATTGTTTACTAGGATATGGGAAGTTGACTTTTCCCCCTAGGCATCAGGCAAACACATTTTTGCTTGTCTTTGTAAAAAGTTGTCCTCCTTCCATAATCATGCTGTCTGAATTGACTTATTTTTGAAGCACTATAAAACAAATATCTTAATTCAAGTAAAACCTAATATGAGCATTATTTTACAACTTGTTCTGTATTTATTTATATGGGTCAGTGTTACCTGATCAAAAAACTTTTGTACAAGCTTGTCTCTCAGCAAATATTCTGTCTTTATCTATCATATGTAATAAACACTACTATTCAAACTTGCTGATAGAAAAAAAAGGCTACATTTTCATAGTATAAGAAATGTATTTTCTACCATTATTAAAATGAACATGATTAAGGTTAACACTTTTTGAATAGTGGTGGAAATTACAAACAGTAATTAAATAGCACTTAACCAGGCTGAATTCTCTGCCTCTTTGACTATTTCCATCACAGCTGACAAAGCAAGAGGGACATTTTTTTCTACAACTTCCTGTCGTTAAAAACAACAACAAAAATCAGTGTGCAGCATTCTTGCAAAGCTAGAAGTTTAAAGTACTTGAACCAACTGAACGGAACTGCTGAAGTCGAAACTCCAATATTTTGGCCACCTGATGTGAAGAGCCAACTCACTGGAGAAAACCCTGATGCTTGGAAACACTGAAGGCAGAAGGAAAAGGGTGTGGCAGAGGATGAGACGGTTAGATAGTATCACTGACTCAAAAGACATAAATTTGAGCAAACTCTGGGAGATAGTGAAGGACAGAGGAGCCTGGCATGCTGAAGCCCACCAGGTTGTAAAGAATCAAACATGACTTCACAACTGAACAACAGCAGCAATTTCTTTATTCACAAGACTATCATGCCCTATTGTTGTCTTAAGTTTTAAATATGGGGTGTCTCCAGCTATTTAACCCACAACCAAGATAATGACTTTAGTACTGAGCTTGTGCATTGCTAGTCAAGAATCTGTGTGAATTCACATATATAATCATATCCCCATTCATGTACACACACAGACTTCACTTTGATGAATTCTCTTCCTGGTACTTTTTAAACACCAATTTGTTTTCAAGATGTTTGATACAAATTTGATAAATTTTACAAACAGAATTTTCTGCTCTGGCATAAAGATAAATTATTCTTCCATATAAAAATATATTTTAAAAATGCAGAATAAAAGAATATTCTAAGTATTTTTGTAGTATGGCTCATTCTCCACAGAACATATTAGAACATAAGGATCAGAGCTGTAAAGAAGAGATGGCTTAATTAAAGTACTATATTCACTGCTCCCTATTTAAAGCATCTCTCAAAGTAAAGGTCAGTGCATATTATAAAAGATGAACAATCATCACACCAGTATTAACTAGCTTTAGGCCCTCTTAAAGAGCAGTGACACATTCTCCCAAGTTCTCCAGAGAAGGTTTTCTGACATTTTGGTTGAATTTATTCATACATATATAACTTTAACAAGATTATCTTTGCTGTTCTCCTGTGACTTTAATTATTTCAACTAGCCAACTCTTTTTTTAGATAAATCACTTTTGCCATAAATTGTGATTTGTTTAGTTAAGGATATGAATGTTAAATGCCATTTCAGGGGCCAAGCTACATTCTCCTATCTACTGCCCACACCCCTTAACACCATTATTGAGATTCTCTTGACAGAGTTCTCAACTTCTCAACTATTTCATTCCACCTGTCCTGTAGAATTCCAACCTGGGTTGAAATCAAGTCCTGCTTATGCTTCTCCAGGGTAACGGAGTCACACCCAAAGCAAACATGTTGCCCAGAGGAACTGCAGGTCTAGTAACTCCTGGTTAGTCACTACCCACAACTGGCTCCCCCATTTTGGCTAGCATAATTCAATTTCCTTGGTCAAGCTACTCACTGATTCTCCTCAATCACTACTCTTAACCTTCTTGTCTTTCTTTCAAACTCCTTTATCAGGTGATCCCAGATCCAGGTTAAAGGGATCTGGTCAAAAGGTGCTCAAGTCAACACCAACGAACTAATCAACATGTATTTACCAAGGCTGCTTCTCCTACAGGTCTAATGTATGAATGACTAGTTTTCTAGAGTAGCCAATTCCTTTGACCCTTCCATTGACTCTGTAGCCAATTCCTTTGAGTCAGCTTTTATCAATCCTCTTCTCCCTCCCAGCTATCTAGTTATAGATTTTCTCTTACAGTTTTTGGATACACATTTGTCTTCTTATACTTCTTATACTTCTACTTTCCAATGTTTGTTGCATATTAAAATTATTTCTTTTCTTAGAAACAGACACTCTCTTGACTCTGTTCTCCCCAGTTCACATTTTTCTCTCATTTATTTAACAACTTATTTTTATGAAGTTTTGGGAGCACTTTCTGTTTCTATTGCTTATTTCCTACTCTGTCTTCCACTCAATTTAATTTCGCTTCTGTTTTCATCATTCCAGTGAGACTGCACTTGTTACAGTTATTCAGATACTTCTCTGGGAGATCACTTTCCTTGTTCTTATATTAATTAGTAAAGTTGATTATGGGTCTTCCTTGTGTGAGGCTCACAGAAAGCACTTGACAAACATTAAACACAGTAAGTCCCCTACACACGAACCTTCAAATTGCAAACTTTCAAAGATGACAATGTGCATTTGCACATCCAGTCACATAAGCTAGTTCGCATGTCTGGCATACATTATCACATGTGTGCGTCCTTTACAAGTGGTTCTGCTTTTGTGTACTTTACAGTACTCTCCAGAGTACAATAGAGCAGTATCTTTATTTTAACCGCAGGATGTCTGGAATCAAGCGTAAAAGCAATAACACAGCTGGTACTGCTAAGAAGCATCAAGTGATAACAATGAAAACAAAAGTGAGAATAACTGAAAGAGTGGAGTGAGGTGAAAAGCTGGTAGAGGTCATTCATTCTTATAACATTGAACTCTTTGCTGTGCAACTCAAGGAACTTACTAATAAACACCTGATAGAATTGGAGGCCCAGGGAAAGGATGAAGAGAGACAGGAGGAAGAAAAGGTATCTGAAGAACTGAAGAGATTACTCAATGCCAACTCCTGTGTGCCAGCTGTTGTGCTATACTGCTCTGCTTTTCAAGGTACTTTAGATTAAAAACATTCTCTTTATTTTGTGTGTTTGTTTTTATGTATTATTTGTATGAAAATTATTATATACCCAATACAGTACAGTACTATATAACTGATTGCATTAGTTGAGTACCTAGGCAAATTTCATTAGACTTAGTAACAAATTGGACTTAAAAGCATGCTCTTGGAACAGAACTTGTTCATATGTAGGGGATTTACTGTGTTAAAAATAGTAATAGCAAGAATGATCACATTGGGCATGACTTAATATTTTTGTAAGTTTGTATTTTACATGTGTTTTCCCCTATAGGTTTAAGGTTCACTGGGGAACTTACGAGTCACTAATATTTATAATGTTTATACCTATATCTAACTGCCCTATTGCCATCACAGTACCTTTAGAAGGTTTTGCCATGCCACATTTAACATGTAGAAAGAGTATTAAAGCTGTAATTGCATTTTAGCAGACGTCAAATGGAAGATGAATGAAATAGATAAATACAAAGCCAAAAAATATTAAAGGAATGGTAAGTATTTAATAAGCCTCAAATTAGGAGTGTAATGTGTTAGTATAAAATAAAACAAAGATGCTTCAAAGCATATCAACAGATTTTACTACTTACAAAGTTAAAATAAGGCAAAAATAATGCTAACACAAATTAATGACCAAATCGCAAGTGGTTAGAATATTACAAAAAGTGAGTTTTTCTAAAAGATCTTTGAGAAAAGGGGTTGACTTAAATGCTGCAATCTATGTGTATTCCAGATAGACTTACCCCTGGACCACCAATGGGATTCAGGCATATCTTCACAGATTGGCAGGTATTTGGTCCCTCCAAACTCATTTCAATGATGGAAATGCATTGAGGGTTTTGATGAAGCAGAGGAGATTGTGTCCATGACACTGGGACAAAATAATGCAGAACATGGCAAGTCACAGATCTCCAAAATCAGCTCATGGTGGCAATGGGGGGAACAGGTAGAAAGAGCTGCCTATGGTAACTCTTTGTTGGTTATCTATTTTTTCAATTAATTAAATTTTGGCTATGTCTTCATTGCCGTGTGTGGACTCTCCCTAGCTAAGGTGAGCCAGGACTACTCTTCGTTGTGGCACAGCACATAGGCTTCTCATTGCAATGGTTTCTTTGTTGTGGAACACAAGCTCTAGGTGCTTGGGCTTCAGCAGCTGTAGCACATTATCTTCAGTAGTTGCAGCACGTGGACTCCGTAGTTGTGGCTTATGGGCTTGGTTGCACCACGGCATGTGGGATCTTCCCCAAGCCAGGATTGAACCCTGCATTGGCGGGTGGATTTTAAACCACTGGACCACCAGATAAGCCCTTGTTATCTATTTTAAATATAACAGTGTGTATTGTAAATCCCAAATTCCCAATCTACCCCTCCTCTCCACTCTTTCCTCCTGGTAACCATAAATTCATTTTCTAAGTCTGTAAGTCCATTTCTGTTTTGTAAATGAATTCATTTCATCATTTTTTTATATTCTGCATATAAGCAATATCAAGCTATATTTGTCTTACCCTGTTTAACTTACTTCACTTACTATGATAGTAGGTCCATTCATGTTGCTGCAAATGGCATTATTTCATACTTTTTAACAGCTGAGTACTATTCCATTGTATACATGTGCCACATCTTCTCTATCCTAGTAACCTAAATGGGAAAACAATTTGAAAAATAATAGATTCATTGTATGTATATTGATTCATATATAGAATAGATTCATGTATATGAATCACTTTAGTGTACACCTGAAACTAACACATTGTTAAACAACTATGTGTGTGTGCATGCTAAGGCCCTTCATTCATGTCTGACTCTTTGTGACCCTATAGACCATAGCCTGCCAGGTTCCCCTGTCCATGAGATTCTCATAAGAATACTGGAGTGGGCTGCCATGCCCTCCTCCATGGCATGTTCCTGACCCAAGGATCTAACCCACACTTCTTATGTCTCTTGCAGTGGCAGGTGTGTTCTTTACCACTTGAGCTATCTGGGAAGCCCTAATCAACTATACTCCAACATAAAATGTGAAAAAATAAAAAGAAGAGAAATAGCTGCCTTTAGGAAGCAATTGCTAAAACTAGAGAACAGATATCACTGCTCTAGTTCCAATCATAATGTGTGATATGGTATGAGAAGACCACTAATTTTACATCTGCCTCAAAGAGAATAAATTTGGAGAAATTCAATAACCACTCAATGAGAAGTTGTGCCAATGAAAAGTTGAATGGGAAATGGATAGCTTTGCCAAGTGGATGCAGCCAATACCTCTAAAGACCACTGGCACTGAAAGAAGCTGTAGTAGTGAATGATATCAAGGTGACCAGAGGAAGAAAACAGTATATAGGTAAACTTTGCAGTGCATAAAGAGAGAATTCCTCCACATATATCACTGTGTGCATGGCAGACACTTGAAGATGTCTTAAGGTAAATGGAAAAAGAAATAGCTGAGGAGATAGGGGAGTAGCAGGGGAGAAATCTCACTAAAATTCTGGTCACTGGCACTTTGTATGAAGTAGAGAGAATTATCACTTGCAAACAAACACATGCACACACATATGTACAAATTTAGCCTAAAAATTCTACATGAAAACATAGGAAAAAGTTTACAATTAATATAACAAATAGAAGAAAGTGATTAATTTTGTCTCTTGGAATGTTAGGTCAGTTTAATTTTAATTTACATATATTTGGCATATTTCAGCATTTTTATGGTTAAGAATGTATATATACATGTATATAATAGTTATATATTATATAATAATGTACTATATATAATTTTATCATACATAGAATAATATTAATGAGAATAATGCTAATTATATATTTATTCAGTTTTCTGAATTTTATTTATCTTATTGTTGCTAAATACTATAATAAAATTTATTGCATTTTCTTATATTTAAGTCTGAATAACTCTGTTTTGTATCAGGAATTGTTATGTTCATGTTCTCTATATTAGTGGTTAGGTGGAAAGTAGGACCTTCTGAACAATGAATAGTGAGAAAAGGCATATTTGTTACTTATTAAAGGAAAAGACTCCAGTTAGGTGTACATATTTAAAGAGGAAAAGTATAGATAAGTGAATATGAGAAGCAGAAGAGAAAACAGTGAGACCTAAATATTTGCATAATATGATGATTTCACTACCTGTAAACTCATACATTTTCTCACAAATTTAGGGTTCAGTTATACACCTATGAAAAGAAAATCTTAACTCACACAGTGAATTCCCTTCTCAATTAATCAACAGCGTAAAATCATGTTGATTAGAAACATGGCTCAGTATAAAATAGATTCTATAGATTCACTTAGAACTACCCCAGAAGCAAGTAAGAGTTACTATCCATCTGCTTTAGCAACAAAGAAAATGATTTGATAGGTGGACAGAGTTCAGAACTGCCATGTGTGGTTAAGAAAAATATAGTTATAAATATTCAGATATTTCCACAAGTTCACAGACATATATATATAATATGCATGTGTTACATGGATTCTCTCTCTCCAGGTACATATATACTTTCCTAGTTATAAATGTATTGTTTTTATAGTATATAAATATATATTATATTACATATCTATTTAAGGATGATTTACATATACTTTATATGTTATTACTTGAAAACTATGACATACATATTTAAAAATTGAGAGAGAAATCATAGTTATTCAAAGGGCAAAGCTAAGAGTTACAGTAAGGTAACCAAAAGAAATGGGAAGGGGACCATAATGATATTTTGAATAAAATAAAACAGCAATTTCTGTAATTATACTGGCATAATTTATTTTTTCTGTTAATAAAATATAGGATAATTTTAACTGGTCAATTTATAAATACATTCAAGTATATACATTTATGTATTATATATATACATATACACAGACAGTTCAAATTTGAAAAAGGAGTGCATCAAGGTTGTATATTGTCACCCCACTTATTTAACTTATAGGCAGAGTACATTGGGCAAAATGCCAGGGTGGATGAATCACAAGCTGGAATCAAGATTGTCAAGAGAAATATCAACAGCCTCAGATATGCATATGATACCACTCTAATGGCAGAAAGTGAAGAGGAAATAAACAGCCTTTGGAAAAGGTGAACAAGGAAAGTGAAAACTGGCTTAAAACTCAACATTGAGAAAATGAGGATTATAGCATCTAGTCCCATCACTTCATGACAAATAAATGGGAAAAAATTGGAAACAGTGACAGATTTTATTTTCTTGGGCTCCAAAATCACTGCTGATAGTGACTGCAGGCATAAGATTAAAAGACAGTTGTTCTTTGAAAGAAAAGCTATGACAAACCTAGACAGTGTATTAAAAAACAGAGACATCTCTTTGCTGACAAAGGTATGGTTTTTCTAGTAGTCATGTACCAATGTAAGAGTTGGACCATCAAGAACACTGAGTGACAAAGAATTGATGCTTTTGAACTATGGAGTTGGAAAAGATTTCTGGTAGTCCCTTGGACAGCAAGGAGTTCAAACCAGTCAATTCTAAAGGAAATCAACCCTGAATATTCATTGGAAGGACTGATGCTGAAGGTGAAGCTGAAACTCCAATACTTGGGTCACCTGATGCAAAGAGTCGATTCATTAGAAAAGACCCTGATCCTGGGAAATATTGAAAGCAGGAGAAGAAGGGGGCAACAGAGGATGAGATTTTTGGATGGCATCATCGACTCAATGAACCAGAGTTGGAACAAGTCCATGGGTTTCTAAGGGCTTCCCTGATAGCTCAGTTGATAAAGAATCCACCTGCAACTCAGGAGACCCCAGTTGCATTTCTGGGTCAGGAAAATCCACAGACGGGATAGGTTACCCACTCCAGTATTGTGGCTCAGCTGGTAAAGAATATGCCTGCAATGCGGGAGACCTGGATTCCACCCTTGGGTTGAGAAGATCCTCTGGAAAAGGTAGAGGCTAGCCACTGCAGTATTCTGGCCTGGAGAAGTCCATGAACTACAAAGTCCATGGGGTCATAAAGAATCAGACACAACTGAGCGACATTTTCACTTTCATTTTCACTTTCATTGATTCGTAAAGAGTCAGACACAAATTAGCGACTGAATAACATATATATATATTTATATATACATGTATATCAATATCTGTAGCATCTTTGTGTGTTTAACTTCTAAAAGATTTTATTTTGAATTTTGCCACTTACAATGAATCCTACTAAACTTAAAATGAATCCTACTAAAATCTTGCTCTTGGCCAAAGACAAAAGATGTTCTAAGAGATTTCATAAACCACAGAACAAGTCCAAAGTCCAATTTTAAAATGTAAATTTTTTTTTCTGTTTTCAAATTGCTTTTAAAATTCATTAGATTCACATAATTTTGTAATAATTTTATATTCCAAACTTTGAGTGCATTTTTTTGATTGGAGGGTAATTGCTTTAGAGTGTTGTGGTGTCTCTGCCATACACCAATAGGAATTTTATATATTATTATATTATATATATTACATATTATTATATTATATATATTATATATTATTATATTATTGTATTATTATATAATATTATATATATTTATTTTTAATTATAATTATATAATATTATTTTATATACATATATTATTTTATATATATATATATATACACCCTCTGTCTGGTGCCTCCCCTCCCCACTTTCACCCATCTTGGTCATCACAAAGTTCCAGGCTGGGTACCCTATATAATATAGCAGCTTCCCACTAGGTATGTATTTTACACATGATAGTGTATATATGTCAATACTATTTTCTCAATTTGTCCTACCTTCCCCTTCCCCATCTGTGTCCACCAGTCTGTTCTCTACATCTGAATCTCCATTTCTTCTCTGTAAATAGGTTCATCAGTACTATTTTTCTAAGTCCTATGTATATGCATTAATATATTTGTTTTTCTTTTTCTGACTTACTTCATTCTGTCAAACAGGTTCTAGGTTCATCCGCCTTACTACAACAGATTAAAATCCACTTCCTTTATGGCAGAGTAACATTCCATTGTATATTTTTACCAAAAATTATTTAATCATTCATCTGTTGCTTCCATGTTCTGGCTATTGTAAATAATGCTGCAATGAACATTGGGATTCAAATTGCAGTTTTCTCAGGGTATATGCCAAGTAGTGGGACTGCTGTGTCATATTGTAGATTTATTCCTAGTTTTTTAAGGAAACGCCATACTGTTATCCACAGTGACTGTATCAATTTACTCTCCCATCAACATTGCAAGAGGGTTCCATTTTTCTCCACTTCCTCTCTGATATTCATTGTTTGTAGCTTTTAAGATGATGGCCATTCTGACTAATGTGAAGTGATACATCATTGTAAACTTGATTTGCATTTCTGTAATTATGAGCAATGTTGAGTATTCTTTCATGTGTTTATTGGCCATCTGTATGTTTTATTTGAAGAAGTGTCTGTTTAAGTCATCTGCCCATTTTTGACTGGACTGTTTGTCTCTCTGATTTTGAGCTGCATGAGCTGCTTATATATTTTGGAGATTAATCTTATGTCAGTTGTTTCATTTGCAGTTATTTTTTCCCATTCTGAGGATTATCTTTTCATCTTTTTTATTTGTTTGTTTGTTGGTTTGCTATGCAAAACCTTTTAAGTTTAATTAGGTCCATTTGTTTATTTTGGTTTTCACTTTCATAACTCTAGGAGGTTGGGTCAAAGATCTTGTGATTTATGTCAAAGACAGTACTGACTATGTTTCTCTCTAGAGCTTTACATTTTCTAGCCTTACACTTAAGTCTTTAATCCATTTTTATTTTATTATTGTGTATGGTGTTAGAAGTACTCTAGTTTCATTCTTTTAGGTGTAGCTGTCCAGTTTTCCCAGCACCACTTATTGAAGAGGCTGTCTTTTCTCCATTTTACATTATTGCCTCCCCTGTCAAAGATAAGGTGTCTATAGGTGTGTAGGTTTATCTCTGAGTTTCCTATCCTGTTTCATTTGTCCATACTTCTTTTGTGCCAGTACCATACTGTCAGTGACTATAGCTTTGTAGTATAGTCTGAAGTTAGGAAAGCTGAGTCCTCCAGGTCTGTATTTCTTCCTTAAAAGTGCCTTGACTTTTTGGTGTCTTTTGTGTTTCCATACTAACTGTTAAATTTTTTTTCTATTTTTTTGAAAAGTACAATTGGTAGTTTGATAGGGATTGCATTGAATCTATAGATTGCTTTGGGAAGTATAGTTATTTTCATAATATTGATTCTTCCAATCCAATAACATGGTGTGTATCTCCATCTGATCGTGTCCTCTTTGATTTCTTTCATTGGTGTCTTATAGTTTTCTACATACATGTCTTTTGTCTCATTAGGTATGTTTCTTACTAAGCATTTTATTCTTTTTGATGCAATGGTGAATGGTATTGTTTCCTTAATTTATTTTTTTGATTTTTCATTGCTAGTGTATAGAAATGCAAGGTATTTCTGTGTATTACTTTATGTCTTGTGACAGTGCCATATTCCTTGATTAACTCTAGTAATTATCTGGTGGCATCTTTAGGGTTTTTCTATGTATAGTATCATGTTATCGGCAAACGGTAAGAATTGTACTTCTTTTTGTTTTTTTTTCCCCCAGTCTTGATTCCTTTTATTTCTTTTTCTATTTGGATTGCAATTTGGTTTGCTGTGGCTAGGCCTTCCAAAGCTATGTTGAATAATGGTGACAAGAGTAAACACATCCTTATTTTGTTCTTGATCTTAGAGGAACTACTGTTTTTCACCATTGAGAAAAAAAAAAATGTTTACTGTGGGTTTGTTGTATATGGCCTTTGTTATTTTGAGATAGGTTCATACTATATCTGCTTTCTGGAGAGTAGACATAAATAGGTGTTGAATTTTATCATAA
The DNA here is from genome assembly GCF_963930625.1 of Muntiacus reevesi. Taxonomy (NCBI): domain Eukaryota; kingdom Metazoa; phylum Chordata; class Mammalia; order Artiodactyla; family Cervidae; genus Muntiacus; species Muntiacus reevesi. The sequence continues at coordinate 34,011,328 of NC_089261.1, read as the reverse complement.
ATAGGTATTGAATTTTGTTGAAACTTTCTCTGCATCTATTGCAAAGATCATATTTTTTCCCTCATATTTTGTCAATATCGTGTATCTCATTGATTGATTTGCATATACTGAGGAATCTTTGCATCCCTGGGATAAATTCCAGTTGATCATAGTGTATGTTCCATTTACTGTGCTCCCCTCTGAGATTCCAAAGCTCCCCCTCCTCGCTCTCACCTGTGAGGGATTTCTGAGCGTGCAGAAATGTGCCCTCCTTCACAGCTCCCTCCCTGAGGCACAGATCCCTGTCCCAAATCCTTTGTCTTTTTCTTTTTTTTCTTATATCTTTTGCCATACCTCATTCTGTGGAGATTAGCTTGCCTTTTGGGACGTCTGGAAGCTTCTGCCAGCCTTTAGAAGATATTCTCTAAGGGCTGTTCCACACACAGAAGTACTTTTGATGTATTTGTGGGGAGAAAAATGGTTTCCTTGTCTTACTCCATCATCTTTAAAGTCCTTCTGAGTGGTTTTCTTTCCTTCTTTTTTTTAATTACAGAAGTTTGTCCACATTGACAATATGGTACCTTTGTATTAGGTTCTTATTTCTTATAGAAGCCTGTAGATTCTTTGCCACCCAATTGTATTTCCTAAATTTTATGTTTAAGAGTTAGTAAGTTGCTGAAAAACCATGTGGTATTCAACTATAATCAGCTATATAATAGAGAATACATAGATTCCACACCGTAAGAATGACTCCAATCATAGTGGATATTTTTTTTAATGAAATTGTATAATTGTTGTCTAAGTACTTTCAGAAGTATGCACTAGGCAATTGATGATTTCATATTTTTTTAAATTTATGCCTATCAAAAAGCAATATGTATTCTGGCATGAAAAGAGACTCTAAAATTTAAATCTTGACATAGTTATCACATTAACAAAGCTCTAAAGCAATGTGTATTAATGGTATGCTCCTCAAGCAAATAAAAACAAAAATAAGCAGGTGGGACATATTAAAACTTAAAAGCTTTTGCACAGCAAAGAAACTATAAGCAAATTGAAATGACAGCCCTCAAATGGAAGGAAATAATTGCAAAGAAAACAACTGTCAAAGGATTAATCTCTAAAATACATAAGCAACTCATATAGCTATTTATCACATAAACAACCCAAAATAAATGAGCAGAAGACTTAGACACACATTTATCCAAATATATACAGATGATCAATAAAAAAGATGATCAACATTGCTCATTATTAGAGAAATGTAAATCAAAACTATAATGAGGTATCACCTCACACCAGTCAGAATGGCTATCATTAAAAAATCTACAAACAATAAGTGCTGGAGAGTATGTGGAGGAAACAGAACACTCTTGCACTATTGGTTGAAATGTAAACTGATACAGCCATTATGGAAAACACTATGGAGATTCCTTAAAAAACTAGGAATAAATCCACCATATGACCTAGCAATCCCACTACTGGGCATATACCCTGAAAAAAAACACAATTCTAAAAGACACATGTATCCCAGTGTTCATTGCAGCACTATTCACAATAGACAGAACATGGAAACACCTAGATGTCCATCAATAAATGAATAGATAAAGAATTCTTGGTAAATTTATAAAATGGAATATTAGCCATAAAAGGAAATGAATTTGTCGGTTATAGTGAGGTGGATGAACCTAGATCCCCTTATACACAGTAAAGTAAATCAAAAAAAGAAAAATATTGCATATTTATACACACACAGACACACACACACACACACACACAAATGGATTCTAGAAAAGTTGTACTAATGAACCCAGTAGAGAACAGACTTGTGGACACAGCAGGGGAAAGTGCAGGTGCGATGAATTGAGAAAATAACATTGACATATATACTCTACCATGTATAAAATAGATAGTTATTGGGAAAGTGAAAGAAAGAAAGTGAAGTCTCTCAGTCGTGTCTGACTCTTTGCAACCCCATGGACTGTAGCCTATCAGGTTTTGCCATCAGTGGGATTTTTCAGGAAGGAGTAATGGAGTGGGTTGCCATTTCCTTCTCTAGGGGATCTTCCCAACCCAGGGATCGAACCCAGGTCTTCCTCATTGTAGGCAGATGCTTTACCCTCTGAGCCACCAGGGGAGCCCAGTTATTGGGAAGTTGGTATAAAATCAAGGAGCCCAGCCTGGCACTCTCTGATGAACTAGAGGTGGAATAAGGGGAGTAGAGGGAGGCTGAGGAGTAAAAGGGATATAAAATTATGACTGATTCACATTTTTGTACAAGTAGGAAGCAACACATAATTTTAGAGCAAATTTCTACCAAAAAAAAAAAAAAAATAGAATAAGCTTTATATCACTTGAATGATTCACTAAATTAAGCAAATACAACTTAAAGCTAAATATATATTCTCTAATAATTTACAGAAAAGTTTTTCAGAACCTCCACTTTGTAAATGTGCTGTGTTCTCTGGTTCATTCTACATAGAGAATCAGGATTATAGATTCCATTGCCTGTAACAAGACTTGTACACCATATCCTCTGAAAACTAGAGATGTTTTTCCAAAGAGACTTCATAAAAGATGCTATTTAATAGAGTGAATCATATAAAATGAGAAATCATACAAAATTACTCACATTTGCAAATGCTCCTGTATTAAACAAAAACACTGAATGCTACTGAAGTTTTAAATAACTCCTTTACTCTTTTTTTTTTTTTTTACTAATTTGTTATACATAGGAAAAAAAACATGAAAAGACAGCTGCATAAAAATTAGCTTCATTTTGTTAAAGCAACTGTCAACCTAAAAATCACATTTCAACTTCAAGATCATCTTCCCTGATTTCAGTTTTTGAAAATGTTCTGAAATGAAGCTTTATGATCACCATTTTATAGTGATTAGATACTGGTAATCCTTTTATTTGTGCAGATTTGGGCAGGCCCCTTGTGCTCCTCATTTTTATTAAACATAAGATTTAATGAAGCTCATGCAGTGTTTCTGGGTAATTATTACTTACAGTCTGAAGTGAATTTTAGTTCCAATTCATTTATATTTATGTGCTGAAGCTAAATGATTAATGTGAATTTTTCCACATTTTTAGATTCAGTTTTTCAAAGTAATGAAACTATAAATTTTAAGTTCTTATATCTTACTTAATTAATTAAGTAATTGAGAACAAGCTTATAATGTAGACAGGATGACTTTCCAAATTTAAATTAATTAGCTGTTAAGCCACACTAGTATATTTAAAGCAAAAGATTTTACTGGTGTTCAAAACACAAAAACAAATTTGAAAAAAAATAGACAAATTATAACATTTTTGTATTTCTCCAAAATTAGTACTATAATATTTTTATCCCATTCATTTTCTTATATATGTATTTCAATCTATGCAATACTATTTTTAAAAAAGATTTATTCAGTGCTTATTGGTTATCTTACAAACATGGTTAATAATTCTAAACTTCGCAGTCTGCTATCGTAACTATACTGATCATAACCACACTGCAAAATCATTTTCCATATGTTAGAAACAGTCATAGACTTATTCAAATACTTATTGAAACTTCTAATCATTATTCAACTGAGAAAACATCTATAATTACTTTATCAAATTATTATTATTTCTAATATGTGGGTTATTAATAAAACAAATATGTTTATAAATATTATGGTGGTGGCAATGATAAAAGAAGCAATTAAACATAAGAAATACATTGACATGAATCAGCCATGGATTTCTTATGTTAAATTGCTTCTATTATCATTGCTACCACCATAATATTTATAAACATAAAAGTAATTAGCCTCCAACTAATAAAAATAAATGGAAAAAATTAAAAAAATAAAAATTCTTAAAACTAAAAAAAAAAGAAATAACTTCTATTTCAAAATAGACTTTTTTATTTTATTTTTAAATTATTTTTTAGCTCTACCTACTTCATAGGATTTTGTGAGACCAAAATGAATACATTTCAAGAAAGTATGTAATAGGGCCTGGCCCACTGTGAGTGCTCAATAAATGTTAGCAATCAGGGGAATCAATCTCTCTGAATATATATATATATATATATATATACAGGACAACTTTTCTCCCCACTGTATTGTAGAACTCTTTGAAAGCATAAACTGCTGTTGGCATTAGAAGCACATACAGGTTACAAATGTAACCTGTATTTTTAAATTTATTTTTAATGTATTTTTAAATATTTGTTTATATTTTTACCACTCCACACAGCATGCAGGATCTTAGTCCCATAACCAGGGTCTGAAATTGTGCTCCCTGGATTGGAAGCTCAGAGTCTTAACCACCTCAGCTCCAGGAAGGTCCCAACTTCATTTTCTTAGAACAGTTTTACATTCATAGCAAAACTGAGTCAAGTACACAGAGATGCCATATTCCCCCAACCTCCATACGTGCATGCCCTCCCCATTATCAATGTTCCCTTTCAGAGTGGCACATGTGTAACAATTGATGAGCCTAGATTGACACATCATTATCACCCAAAATCCACAGCTAAGTGAGTGGTCTCTCTTCAGTTCAGTTCAGTCACTCAGTTGTATCCGACTCTTTGTGACCCCATGGGCTGCAATACGCCAGGCCTCCATCACCTCCATCACAGGAGTCCATCACCAACTCCCGGAGTTTACCCAAATTCATGTCCATTGAGTCGGTGATGCCATCCAACCATTTCATCCTTTGTTGTCCCCTTCTTCTCCTGCCTTCAGTCTTTCCCAGCATCAGAGTCTTTTCAAATGAGCCAGCTTTTCACATCAGGTAGCCAAAGTATTGAAGTTTCAGCTTCAGCATCAGTCCTTCCAATGAACACTCAGAACTGATCTCATTTAGGATGGACTGGTTGGATCTCCTTGTTCTCCAAGGGACTCTCAAGAGTCTTCTCCAACACCACAGTTCAAAAACATCAATCCTTCAGGCCTCAGCTTTCTTTAGAGTCCAACTCTCACATCCATACATGACTACTGGGAAAACCAAAGCCTTGACTAGACGGACCTATGTTGGCAAAGTAACACATTCTATGGGTTTGAACAAATGTGTAATAATATGGGTCTACCACCATGATATTATACATATACATACATACATCACAGTTTCACTGCCTTGAAAATTCTTTGTGCTTTGACTATTTAGTCTTCCTGATTCCAACCTGGCAAGCCTTCATCTTTTTAATATTTCCATACTGTTGCTTTATCCAAAATATCATATAGTTGGAATCACACAGTGTGTAGCCTATTTGGATTAGCTTCTTTCACTTAGCAATAACATGCACTTAAGTTTCATCCATATGTTTACATGACTCATTTTGATTTCACCTTGATTAATATTCCATTGTCTGGATGCCTCATAGTTTATTTATCCATTTACCTACTGAAGGACATCTTGGTTGCTTCCAACTTTTGGCCATTATAAATAAAGCTAATCTAAGCCTCTGTATAGCTTTTTGCATGGACATAAAGTTTTTAACTACACTGGGTAATTATCAATTATGTGATGGCTGGACTATATCAAACATATGCTTATATTTGAAAACAATTGCCAAACTGTCATCTGTAGCGGCTGTACAAGTTTGCATTTCCACCAGCAGAAAATGAGAATTCCTGTTGCTACACTTTATTGCCAATGTTTGGTGTTGTCATTATTTTAGATTTTGTCCCTTTTAATAAGTACATAGTGATATCTCAGTGATGTTTAGTTTGCAATTCTTTAATGATATTTGATATTGAGAATTTTTTTCACAAACTTATCTGTCATATTTAAACCTTTGGTGAAGTTTCTGTTCAGATATTTGATCATTTTTTAGTCAGGTAGTTTGCATTCTTACTTTTGAGTTTTAAGAATTCTTTTTGTGTTTTGGATAACAGTCCTTTAACAAATGTGCTGCTTGCAAATATTTTCACCCAGTCTATGGTGTCTTCATTCTGTTAAGCTTACATTTGTTAAAAGTATAAGTTCTCTATGCAGTCTAAAATACATTTATTCTTCCTAAAATATTAAATATAAAATTTCTTGATGTTAATACACTTCCTAACATAAAAATATGGAAACAAATGCATGTTTCAGAACTGGCTGTACTTTTAAAAATTTGATTGTGAGATAATTTCACTTATGAAAAATTGCAAAAGTGAAAGTAATGAAAGAAGACTTACATTCTCTACACAGATCAAGCTTTACCTTTTCTTTATCATTTTTACACATTCACTCTTTACACACACACAGCTTTTCTGGAACCTTTGAGGGTAAGTTATTTACAATATGATTCTTTAGCTATAAAAAACTCATGAGAATTTCTAAAGAATAAGGATATTATTTTACACCTGTTCAGTTCAGTCACTCAGTTGTACCCCACTCTTTGCGACTCCATGGACTGCAGCACACCAGGCTTCCCTGTCCATCACTAACTCCTGGAACTTGCTCAAGCTCATGTCCTTTGAGTCAGTGATACCATCCAACCATCTTATCCTCTGTCATCCCTTTCTTCTCTTGCCTTCAATCTTTCCCAGCATCAGGTTCTTTTCCAGTGAGTCTGCTTTTCACATCAGGTGGCCAAAGTGTTGGAGCTTTAGCTTCAGAAGCATCAGTCCATTCAATGAATATTCAGGACTGATTTCCTTTAGGATTGACTGGTTGAATCTTCCTGGAGTCCAAGTGACTCTCAAGAGTCTTCTCCAACACCACAGTTCAAAAACATCCATTCTTTGTCATTCAGCTTTCTTTATAGTCCAACACTCACATCCATACATGAGCACTGGAGAAACCATAGCTTTGACTAGACAGAGCTTTGTTGGCAAAGTAATGTCTCTGCTTTTTAAAATGCTGTCTAGGTTTTTCATAGCTTTTCTTCCAAGGAACAAGTGTCTTTTAATTTCATGGCTGCAGTCACCATCTGCAGTGATTTTGGAGCCCAAGAAAATAGTCTGTCACTGTTTCCATTGTTTCCCCATCTGTTTGCCATGAAGTGATGGGCCTGGATGCCATGACCTTAGTTTTTTGAATGTTGAGTTTTAAGCCAACTTTTTCACTTTCCTCTTTCACTTTCATCAAGAGGCTCTTTCGTTCTTCTATTATTTTACATAACCATAGTATAATTACCAACCCCAGTACACTTAACATTGTTGTGTCATTTTTATGTAATTACTCTACATATTCTAATTTGGTCAGTTTACACAATAATGTCATTCACAGTATTCTTTTTTTTTTTTTTTTCTTCAGTATAAAATACAGTCTAGGGCCAGGTACTGCATCTGAGAAAAAATAACAACTTGAAACATATCTATATTATGCTTCTTTTCATTTTGTTTTTATTTTAATTAAATTTTTATATTGACAGAGTTTAGATAAGAATAGATTCAGATGAAGCTACTAGAATAATGTGGGTCCATTTACCCAGTCCAGTTTCCCCAGGGCTAACATCTTGTAAAAACATAGTTCAAGATGGGACAAAACAGAATTTTTGAAAACTCAATAACTTTCTCCAAAGAATATGTTAGTAGATCTGTTATCCTGAAATTTCATAAACCTCAAGGAGTTTCTCTAAGGGTAGAAGAGTCTTTTCATACAAAGCTGGGTTAGTCAGATTTATCCAGGTGTTTCTATCCTCCTCATTATTAAAAAACAAAGAAATAAACCAAACGAGAACATTGGGTTAAAAGAAAATGATTGTGAATTTTCTTACTTTCAGTGGTAGTAAGAAAGTGTAGATGAGTAACTTTTACACTTAAAAAAGCAAAGCAAACCCATCTGTCCTTTAGAATAGATGGAAAACTCAGAGAGAGCTCATACTTGAAGTTAATACTGATTATTTTTCTCCCTGATACACTGAAGCATGGCATTAATCATGAAAGCTCATATAGTTGCATTTGAAAATCAAGTGTAATCTAACAACTAATGCATGCACTTTATGATAACTAAATATTCTTGTTAAATCATCTAAATCCAGTTAGAAAACATTTGAACATGGTTACAGTAAGAGGATTGGTTTCCCTGGTGACTCAGACAGTAAAGAATCTGCCTGCAATGGAAGAGAACCACGTTCAATCCCTGGATTGGGAAGATCCTCTGAAAGAGGGTAGGCAGCCCACTCTAGTAGCCTTGCCTGGAGAATCCCCATGGACAGAGCAGCCTGGCGAGCTAAAGTATATAGGGTCTCACAGAGTCAGACAAAACTGAGTGACTAAACTCAGAGGAAAGTTCTTGTTGATAAAATTAAATTCCTTTCCTGATTTCCTTTGTATTATGGTATCCACTCTGCAAGGAGATCCAACCAGTCCATCCTAAAGATCATTCCTGGGTGTTCATTGGAAGGGCTGATGCTGAAGCTGAAGCTCCAATATTTTGGCCACCTCATGCAAAGAGTTAACTCATTGGAAAAGACCCTAATGCTGGGAAGGATTGGGGACAGGAAGAGAAGGGGACAACAGAGGATGAGATGGCTGGATGGCATCACTGACTCAATGGACATGAGTTGGAGTAAACTCCAGGAGTTGGTGATGGACAGGGAGGCCTGGCCTGCTGCAGTTCATGAGGTCGCAAAGAGTTGGACACGATTGAGTGACTGAACTGAAGTGATGGTATCCACTCATCCAAACACTGGTGATGAGAAACTATAACAACTGGATAATTTGTTTTATCCCCCTTCCTTAAAAAAAAAAAAAATTAGCTATCCCTGAATTTTATTTTTAATTCACTCATTTGTACTTTTAATTTCTTTCCAATAAATGTTGATACACAAAATCGTCAGTGATAACTAAATGATAAATCACAGTGGCAATAAATTATTGTGCTTATAAGGACCCAGGAGTCAAAGTGCATATCTTCAAATCCTGGCTCTTCCATTTAGTACTTGTGTCACCTTCAGCAAGATACTCAGTTAAGCACTTTGTAATTCAGGTTTCTCACTGGCACATAAAGAAAATAATTTTTCCATCTCAGGAAATTTTTGTGAGAAGTTATGAAATTAATGATGAAATTCCATTAGAATCATGTTTGTGGTATAGCTAGAGCTCCAAATATAACTTTTAAAAGTCATAACTATAACTCTTTTTAATCTACTTTGTAAATTAAATTATAAATTATTTTAAATATTTATAAAAATTTCATATACCCTCCATATACCCAGGCAAGGTAAAGCTTATTAAAATACATAATGTTAAGACAGTAACACTATTACTATCATATCCACAAAACTTTTTAAATAAAATTGAGAAATATTTTAAAAGCATTTAGACATCTTAGGTGACTGACTTAATTTGATCTGGAGGTTTATTCTACGTTTCAGAGTTAATTACATATTCTTCACTTCTTTACAAAACAGATGGATACAGAGTTTCTATTAAGAGACACTTAAAGGTATTATTGGGCTTAAGGCTGAGTGCTGAAGAGTTGATGCTTTCAAATTGTGGTACTGGAGGTCTCATGACAGTCTCTTGGACAGCAAAGATCAAACCAGTTAACCCTAAAGGAAATCAACCCTGAATATTCTTTGAAAGAACTGATGGTGAAGATGAATCTCCAATACTTTGGCCACATGATGTGAAAAGCCAACTAATTGAAAAAAAAAAACAAAAAAAAACCCCTGATTCTGGGAAAGACTGAAGACAAGAGGAGAAGGGGGTGACAGAGAATGAGATTGTTGGATGGCTTGACCAACTCATTGGACATGAGCTTGAGCAAACTCCAGGGGGCAGTGAAGGACAGGGAAGCCTGGCATGCTGCAGTCCTTGGAGTCACAGAGTTGGACATGACATTACACCTGAACAACAACAATAAAGATACTGTTTTTGCTAACAGCTGAGCCTCCCTACAACTAGAATAGATTCCTTCAAGTTTATGATGCAATTAGCTATGTTCCATTCATATAATAGAATTTCACTTGAGAATGAAGAGGCAGAATGGCAAAGAGGGAAACAGTTCATTAGCGTAGGACTCTTATAAGAGTTACAAGCTGGCAGGCAAGAGGGCTCTGCCCAGAGAGATGGGTGGGAAAAGAAAGAAGACCACCTTTTTTCTCTTTCCTTCATTTTTTTAAAAATAGCTATTTCTTTTTAAATTATATATTTGGAGAATGTGTGTATGTGTGTGTGTGTGTGTGTGTGTGTGTGTGTGTGTGTGTGTATAGAGAGAGAGAGAGACAGAGACAGAGAGAGGCTTACCTGATGGCTCAGCAGTTAAGAATTCTCCAGCAATGCAAAAGCCACAGGAGATGTGGGTTTGATCCCTGGGTTGGGAAGATCCCCTGGATCTTTCTTCTCTCCTGGAGGAGAGAATGGCAGCCCACTCCAGTATTCTAGCCTGGAGAATCTCATGGACAGAGGAACCTGGTGGGCTACAGTCTACAGGGCCACAAATAGTCAGACATGACTGAAGCAACTTAGCATGCATACACACACACGCACACACACACACACACATATTTTTCTTACTTGAAGTACTGTTGATTTATAATATTTTATTAGTTTCAGTTGTATAACAGTAATTCAGTGTTTTTAAAATTATAGGACATTAAATGTTACTGCAAAATAATGTGTATGATTTCCTATGCTATACAAACTGTACGTGTGGCTTATCTATCTTATACATGGTTTTTACTTCAATCCCATATACTTTTCTTTATCGTCCCTTCATTCCTTCTCCGAGTTGGTTAATCCTTGTTTGTTTTCTATATCTGTTAGTCAGTTTCTCTTTTTATGTTTAAACTTTTTATTTTGTCTTGTGATATAGCTGATTAATAATGTTGTCTCTGGTGAACAGTGAAGGGACTGAGCCATTCCTACATGTATTCATCCCCCCCTAAATTTGCCTCCTGCCCAATAGACATCAATATTCCATCATCAACCCCTCCTCCACGTTAGGCAGGGGAGTGTTCTTGTGTCTACATGGTTAAAAACAAGACTATCATGGCACTATGGAAATGAGCAAAAAGTGGTAACGTATACTAAAATATGATAAATCATCTCTGGTTTCAAAGTAATGTCACCTCTCCCCTACATTTCTGCTCTCAGTACATGCAAAAAAAGTCCTCTCTCAATGATCATTGACTTATTGGTTAGAATGGGAAGGATGTGGGTCTCATGTCACAATTGTTTTATTGCTTTGGGGCATGTCTCATGCTTCTGTCGCATGGTTTTATTGCCAAGGAAACTTGGTTTTGTTATTATGCAAGCCTGCTTTCTTGAGTGATCATTTACTTACAAGAGTCTCTCATATTTTTCTCTCTACTTGAAATTTTTAGTAGGATAATTTAATCATCTATTTTCCCCTTAACTCTGTCCTTACCAACTATACTTTATCTAAAATTCTAGTCCTTTTTTAAAGGACTTTTTAAAAATTCCACTCCAACTTTATGTAATCCAATTCTTCTATGGCCATTTCTTAGAGTGAATGATTAAAAATCATAAGACAAGTGACAATAATAGGATAATCTTGAATAGTATTTAATACTTTTGAGTGTTATTGTTGTTGTTTAGTCACTAAGTCATGTATGACTATTTGTGACCTTATGGACTACAGCACACCAGCATGCCCAAACTCATGTTCATTGAGTCAGTGATGCCATCCAACCATCTCATCCTTTGCTGCCCCCTTCTCTTGCTCAATCTTTCTTAGCATCAGCGTCTTTTAATGAGTTGATTCATTTGAACCAGGTGGCCAAAGTATTGGAACTTCAGCTTCAGCATTAATGCTTTTAATGAATATCCAAGGTTGATTTCTTAAAGGACTGATCTTACAATCCAAGAGACTCTCAAGATTCTTCTTCAGGATCACAATGTGAAAGCATCAGTTCTTTGGTGTTCAGCCTTCTTGATCGTCCAACCCTCACATCCATACATGACTACTGTAAAAACCCCATAACTTTGACTATAGGGATCTTTGTTGGTGAAGTGGTGTCTCTGCTTTTTAATATGCCATCTAGGTTTATCATAGCTTTTCTTCCAAGGAGCAAGGTCTTATAATTTCATGGCTGTAGTCACTGTCCACAGTGATTATGGATTCCAAGAAAATAAAACCTGTCAATGTTTCCACTTTCCCCCCTTCTATTTGCTATGAAATGATGGAACCAGATGCTATGATCTTAGTTTTTGAATGTTGAATTTCAAGCCAGCTTTTTCACTCTCCTCTTTCACTCTTATCAAGAAACTCTTTAGTTCCTCTTCACTATCTGCCCCTAGAGTGGTATCATCTGCATATCTGAGGTTGTTGACATTTCTCCTGGCATTCTTGATTTCAGCTTGTGGGTCATTCAAGCCAGCATTTTGCATGATGTGTCCTGCAAAGAAGCTAAGCAGGGTGACAATATACAGACTAGACATACTCCTTCCCGTTATTGAAACAGAGCATTGCTCTATATCTGGTTCTATCTGTTGCTTCTTGTCCTACATACAGATTTCTCAGAAGACAGGCAATGTAGTCTGGTATTCCCATCTCTATAAATTTTCCACAGTTTGTGATCCACACAGTCAACAGCTTTTGGGTACTCAGTGAAGAAGTAGATTTTTTTTTTTCTGTAATTATCTTCTTTTTCTATGATCCAACTAATGTTGGTAATTTGATCTCTGGTTCCTCTGCGTTTTCTAAAAGTAGCTTGTACATCTGGAAGTTATCAGTTCACATACTGCTGAAGTCTATCTTGAAGGGTTTTGAACATTACCTTGCTAGCATATAAAATGAGAAAAATTGTACAGTAGTTTGAAGATTCTTTGGCATTGCCTTTCTTTTGGATTGGAATAAAAACTGATTTTTTCCAGTCCTGTGTCCACTGATGAGTTTTCTAAATTTGCTGACATATTGAGTGCAGCACTTTCACAGTATTATCTTTAAAAATTTGAAATAGCTCAGCTGGAATTCCATCACCTTCACCAGCTTTGCTAATAGTGATACTTTCTGAGGCCCACTTGACTTCGCACTCCAGGATGTCTGGCTCTAGGTGAGTGACCACACTATCGTGGTTATCCAAGTCATTAAGACCTTTTTTGTATAGTTCTTCTGTGTATTCTTGCCATTTCTTAATCTCTTCAGCTTCTGTAATGTCCTTGCAATTTCAGTCTTTTTTTGTGTCCACCTTTGTATGAAATGTTCCCTTGTTATCTCCAATTTTCTTGAAGAGCTCTCCAGTATTTCCCATTCTATTTTTTTTCCCCACTATTTCTTTGTTGTTCACTTTCTATTCTCTGGAACTCTGCATTCAGTTGAGCATATTTTTCCCTTTCTTCTTTGCCCTTTGCTTCTCTTCTTTTCTCAGCTATTAGTAAGGATTCCTCAAACCACCATTTTGTCTTCTGGCATTTCTTTTTCTTTTGGATAGTTTTGGTCACCACCTCCTATACAATGGTACAGACCTCTGCCCATAATGTTTCATGCACTCTGCGTACCAGATCTAGTTTCTTGAATCTATCTATTACCTCCAATATATAATCATAAGGAATTTGATTTAGATCATACCTGAATGGACTGGTGGTTTCCCCTACTTTCTTGAATTTAATCCTGAATTTTGTGATAAAGAACCCATGATCTGACACACAGTCAGCTCCAAGTCTTGTTTTGGTGACTATATAGAGTTTCTCCATCTTTGACTGAAAAGAATATAATCAACTTTATTTTAATATTGACCATTTAGTGATGTTTGTGTGTAGAGTTATCTCTTGTGTTGTTGGAAGAGGGTGTTTGCTATGACCATTGAGTTCTCTTGGCAAAAGTCTGTGAGACTTTGTCTTGTTTCATTTTGTACTCCAAGGTCAAACTTGACTGTTACTCCAGGTATCTCTTTATTTCCTACTTTTGCATGCCAATTCCCTATGATGAAAAAGATATATTTTTTCATGTTAGTTCTAGAAGGTCTTCTAGGTCTATTGAACTGGTCACCTTCAGCTTCTTCCAAATTAGTTGTTGGGTCATAGGCTTGGATTACTGTGATGTTGAATGTCTTGCCTTGGAAACAAATGAAGATCATTCTGTCATTTTTGCAATTGTACCCAAGTACTGCATTTCAGACTCTTTTGTTGACTATGAGGGCTGCTCTATTTCTTCTAAGGGATGATCTTTTTGTCCACAGTAATAGATAGGTATAATGGTCATCTGAATTAAATTTGCCCATTCCTGTCCATTTTAGGTCACTGATTCCTAAAATGTCAATGTTCACTTTTGCTGTCTCCTGCTTGAGTTCATCCAATTTACCCCCTGGTAGCTCAGATGGTAAAGTGTCTGTCTACAATGCAGGAGACCTGGGTTCGATCCCTGGGTTGAGAAGATTCCCTGGAGAAGGAAATGGCAACCCACTCCAGTATTCTTGCCTAGAAAATCCCATGGACAGAGGAGCTTGGTGCAGGCTACTATCCATGGGATTACAAAGAGTTGGTCGCGACTGAGTAACTTCCCTTTTCCTTTCCCTTTCCCTTTAGACTGTAGATACAGTGTATTAAATGAGATGCCAAATTGTATAAATGCACTATGTGTACAACAAGTTGGATAAAATTTTATTTACCAGATTTTACCCTGGGAAATTTCTCCTAAGATAAACTGTCTATGTTAGAAACTGAGGCCATAAAGATTGTCCTAAAAACAAGGAAAAAAAAGGAAGTCTGCTTCCTTGCTTCCTAAACTTACAATCACAGATGCTCTCTGCTTTCTAAACTTATAAGAAAAATATTTACTTAATTTCTGGGGGAAAAAACAATAACAGAATATGATGCAAAGGAGGAAGAGAAAGGAAAAAGCAAAATCTGCTAAATGATGTTATACTGGAATGATTTCCGCAGTTTAAATTCACACTATTTCAGGGTTGCCTTTAAGGAAAGTAAATCTAGCAAAAGTGATGGCCTACCCATTGTCATAAGTAGGTTGCAAGGTACCTTGTTTCTTTCAGTCTTTCTTGATCTCTTATTTGCTCCCTGCTGTGTTGTAAGATGGTCTGCTGAGTTTTTAATGGCAAGAAACTAGTCAAGGAACCCTTCAGTCAGCATCTTCTGAAAAACTTGTCTCAGTATGCAGGAAGCTGAATTCTGACAACGAAAAGATGATGGATGTACCAAGTGCATCATTCTCAGGAAGGTCTAACCCTCCCCCCAAAAGAACATGACACCTCAGTCCACACCTTAATGACATCTATGCAAGATTGCTCCAGAGAAGATGTAGCTAAATCACACCTGAATCCTTGACTCACAGAGACTGTGAGATCATAAATGTATATTTTTTAAGCTGATAAATTTTGGGGTGATTTATTACTGAATATGAGATAACTAATTGCATGAGTGTGTATTTTATAATAATGTAGTTATGAGTGCTGCTGTTGCTGTTGTTTGGTCTGTAAGTCATGTCCAACCCTTTGTGACCACATGGACTATAGTCTGCTGGTCTTCTCTCTCCATGCAATTTCCCAGGCAAGAATACTTGAGTGCGTTGTCATTTCCTTCTCCACGGGATCTTCCTGACCCATGAATCAAATCACATCTCCTGCACTGGCAGGCAGATTTTTCTTTACCTCTGAGCCACCAGGGAAGCCTGCAGTTATGAATAGTTTTATGTATATACACAGTTAAGTATGCAGTTGCACATAGATATATAAAGATATAGAAAGTGAAAGTGTTAATTGCTCAGTTATGACCAACTCTTTGCAATCCAATGAACTCTAGCCCACCAGGCTTCTCCATCCATGGGATTTTCCAGGCAAGAATACTGGAGTGGGTTACCATTTCCTTCTCCAGGGAATATTCTTGACCCAGGGATTGAACCTGGGTCTCCTGCACTGCAGGCAGACCCTTTATCATCTGAGTCACCAGGAAAGCCACATAGAATGATATAAATGCATTTAATTAGATATCATATATACTTAAATATGCAACTGCATGATATATATAGTTAAATTTAGAGTAATAGCTAATAATTCAAAGTTCCTAAGGATATAACTTTATTTGGAAAACAAAGTTCTTTCAAAAATTGAACAAAGTAAAATGAAAGTGAAGTCGCTCAGTCTGTCCAACTCTTTGTGACCCACATGGACTGTAACCCACCAGGCTCCTCAGTCCATGGGATTTTTCACATATGAATACTGGAGTGGGTTGTCATTTCCTTCTCCAGAGGATTTTCCTGACCCAGGGATCGAACTCGGGTCTCTCGCATCGTAGGCAGACGCTTTACCGTCTGAGCTACCAGGGAAGTACCTCAAACAAAGTATAATAAATAGTTATTTTCTAAGACTATATTCTCAGGAATTATATATGTGTTTTAAAAGATTCTCAGTCAAGAAACTCTAATTTTTTCTGAGTTGATATATAATGGGACAAATGTGAGACATATTTGGCAATTCATGTTACATAGAATAAGCAAGATATATTTAACTTTTTTTCTCAAGAAATGATTACCTTCATGAGTTGGAAAAGTTATATATGTGCAAATAATCTCAGGACTTACTGGTGGCTCAGATGGTCAAGAATATGCCAGGTTCAGTCCCTAGATTAGGAAGATCCCTGGAGAAGGGAATGGTAACACATTCCAGTATTCTTGCCAGGAGAATTCCATGGACAGAGGAGCCTGGTGGGCTACAGACCATGGGGTTGAAGAGTCGTACACGACTGAACGACTACACTTTCACTTTTTTTTCAATCTTAAGAAACCAAGTATACTTAATTTTTATTCTAATTAATCTGATGTTAAACATAGGTGGGCTTCCCAAGTGGCGATAATGGTGAAGAATCTGTCTGCCAATGCAGGAGTTGCAATATACACAGGTTCAATCATTTGATTGGGAGACACTTGGAGGAGAAAATGGCACCTCACTCCAGTATTCTTGCCTGGAAAATTCCACGGTTAGAGGAGCCTGTCAGGCTATAGCCTATGGGGCTGCAAAAAGTCAGGCATGACTGAGTGACTGAGCACATTAACTATAGATAACTAGTTTAACCACAGTCTTTTTAAAATTCTATAATTGTGTAAAGTAAAAACTTAAATGTACTTATTATTTAAAATGAAAACTTTCAGAATTCAGGTATAGCAATTAATTCAAAATAATCAAAATTAAAATATGATTATAAATAGAAGTTGATCAATTTGTGGGGCAAAGGAATGTTTCAAAAATTGATAAAATCATGCCACTTATATTTGAGTTATATAAGACAAGCAGAAAACAATGATCTTTAAATCAACACAGGTTTTCTTCATGTACTACATCATATATAATGCAATAAATTTGCATTAGTATATTTCAATTTTTTCTTTCAAAATTTATGCAGTTATTGGCATGAATTTTTCCATGTTATAAACTTCACAATACATTCTGATTATTTTTCTTTAAACAGTACCTAGCTCATCATTTTTTTTATTAAGAAAACATTTATTTTATATTTACTCACATGTGGAATTAATTCTAGATTATAGTATACAAGGCAAAAGGGGTTAATGAGCACATAAATGAATGAGTATATGAGTAAATAAAGCAATATTGACTATACATAAAATTTTAATTCTTTTATATTTTAAAATATCCATAAAGCTAGAATTCATGACAACAAGGACAGAGGCAAAAATGTATTAAATGGAGTTAAGTTTCTAAGGCCTTTTTCATTAGTGATAAAATAGTTTCATTTGGACTATAGTAGATAACTTCTTAAAGAATACTCAAAACATATAACCAACAAGTTAACAGTAAGAAAAAGCAAAATATTAAAAAAAAATAAAAACTAAAGCACCGAGATTAAGGGACATGCAACATATATGTTTAGTAAAAAATAGAGATATAGAAAATGTAGACCAAGTCATAAAATAACAACTTTAATTGGATTAAATATTATACAATAGATAATATTTTAAGCTATTTTAAAATGCCAAAACTCAACTGTATCCTGTTATAGGGCTTACCTAGTGGCTCAGATGGTAAAGAATCTGCCTGCAATGTGGGAGACCCGGATTCAATAACTGGGTAGAGAAGAGCCCCTGGAGAAAGGAATGGCAACCCACTTCAGTATTCTTGCCTGGAGAATTCCTTGGACAGAGCAGACTGGGGGTTATAGTCCATGGGGTCACAAAGAGTCGGACACAACTGAATGACTAACATGTATACACACACAAACACACACACACACACACATATCCTGATATAAGATACATGTTTAAATGCAAGTAAACTAAAATTTTGAACATAAAAGAATGTAAAAATATAGTCCATAAAAACACTAACCTCAATAAAGTTGCAACAGCTTTAGTAATTTCAGATGAAGTAAATTTTAGAGCAAAAATAATACAAAGTGTTCAGCTCATCAAGAATGTATCATACTGATAAACTAGTGTGCAGTGAATAACAAGCTTCAAAGTACATAAAGGGAGAATGAGAAACTAAAATGAAATGTTAATAAACTCTAAATTTTCATAAAAGATTGTAACATGCCTTGCTTATAGTTGAAAACAGACTTAGAAACTTAACTATTCTTCAAATATTGTGAATATAAATAAAAATATATAAATTAGTATACATGTAATTGTATATTTATTCATCTCTATCTCTATGCATACATAACTCTGCATATATACATAATTTTATAGATAAGATGTATCAGTAGATTTCCAAGAGTCTTATTTCTGACTGAAATTAGGATGAAGGCTAATTATTCATAGTGTTTCTAGAATTTAGTTGAGTTGTGCCAGGACCATTTTTAGTTAGATTAATTTCACCTGTAATTATTACAAATGGAAAAGTCAGGTAAGCAGTTGGATATTTGAATGAATTTGGTTTTAGAAAAGATGTTTGAACCACAGATAAATTTGATGATGCCACCTCACGGTGTTCACAACCATTATATTTCATTAGATCACTAACAGTGTGTGAGTATAATTAAGGAATACAAGTAGAACAAGGAGACTCCTCCAACATAAATGACCGTAGATAAAAAGAAAACCAGAAAAAGAAACAAAATAATCAACCATAGAACTAAAAAGAAAACTAAGGAAATTACCCCGGAAGACAAATGAACAACTGTTTCAAGGATGAGGCTGTACTCAATTATTTCACATGTGCTGATCATCCAGTAAGATATGTGCTCCTTAATGTGGCACATATTGATACAGGAGAAATCAAAGTATCTAATCAGTGCTATAGAAGTGTTGATTTTGTTGATTGATTCTTGTATCACAGAGAAAAAAAAACACATCTCTGCCCTGCATATTCTGAATCAATATTTTCAGGCCACCTGATTAAGGATAAGAAGTAGAATTTTCTAAAGTCTTTTACTTGGTGAGTAGTAGTTTAGCTGCTAAGTCATATCTGACTCATTGTGACCCCGGGTCTGCACCAGACTCCTCTGACCAAGGGATGTCACAAGCAAGAAAACTGGAATGAGGAACCATTCGCTTCTCCAGGAGATCTTCCTGTCCCAAGGATTAAGACTAGGTTTCCTGCATTGAAGGTAAGTCTACTGCATTGCTGATATAAATTATCAACAAAAAACTGAAACAGAAGTACCATTTGCAGAACAATAACTATGTTTTATATATTGACAAAGTTCATTTTTTTTAGCTTTTATTCATATAAAATAAGAATTATAACTATCATGTTTGTTCAGAGAACCCTTATTTCCATTTCAGGTGTTGGATAAAAGCATTAAAATTTGTCATATAATTAAAGTTATTTGAAACATCATCTTCTTTGAAAGTTTTATGTAGGTTACAAAACTTAGAATATGTATATATATATATATATAATATTATGATGATATATAAGTATTATACTGTAATATGGTTGTTATAGTGAAAGTGAAAATGAAAGTCACTCAGTTGTGTCTGACTCTTTGTGACCCCGTGGACTCTACAGTCCATGGAATTCTCCAGGCCAGAACACTGGAGTGGGTAGCCTTTCCCTTCTTCACGGGATCTTCCCAACCCAGGGATCGAACCAAGATCTCCTACATTGCAGGCAGATTCTTTACCAGCTGAGCCACTAGATATGAATATATATTATAACTACATATGTGCACCTTTCATGAGCACATACAAAGATACATATATTGCACAAATACAATATATGAAGAGAATACCTAGAAGAAAAGAAATAGAGAAAGGAAGAAGGGAGAGGAAAAGAAAGATAAGTAAATAGTAGGGTTTGTGAGAACAAGTCAGAACAAAGAATAAGAGACAGATGACGTTGCCTTAAAAGTTGAATTGAGAAAACTACATGGCTAAATTCTCAACTCTGAACAAATGTCATAAAACAGTGAGTGCAATTTACCTGGATCTCTTTTAGACTAATGAGTCTTTATTCTTTACTTTTATACCATATTAATTTAATACATTTATCACCCTAAAGAGAAAATCAACTTCATACTCTGCCTTATTACAAACTTTAGCTAAGTTGAATCTTAAATACAAATTCTCAAATCCTTTTAAAATATAAAATCTGACATTATCAGTGCTGAATAAAACAGAAAAAAAATAGCTTTAGTCCCATATTGTGTTATACTTTTTGATTTGTGTATATTCATCATTCCCCTTTCTTTCTTTCATTGTGTGTTCTGTATTTTTTTAATTCAGATTATGTCTTTGTTTGAAGATATCAACATTTTAAAAATGTTTGAATTCATCTAGTTGGAGTCTTCCCAGGGCCTGCAATTTAACTTAGTAATTCATAGGCTATTACTACTTAAGTGCCTAAGGGACCACAATGGAAAGGAAGTCCTTTTGATGTGCTGGATGAAATAACTCAGCTGGAGTGCCATGCTTGCTATTAATTGTACCTGAAGAATGGTTTATCTACTCACCCTTCATTGTATGGCTTCATAAAATTTAATTTAAATATCTGAACAGAAGAAAATAAAAAAAGTCCCATATCAGAGAGTACTGATCCAGAAGGACCAGAACTGTCTCAGCAAAAGCAAGCCTCGAGAATTCAGATGTTTAGACATTTGAATGATCTTTAATCTTGGTTCTTATTTCTTAATATTTTCCAAGAGCATAACAGAGTTAAAGAAAGTCTCTGCTGGGAGTGACTTCAAGGATTAGCATTCCTTTTCAGTCAAGCTTTCCAGGTAAAAGAATGAAACCACAGTAACATAATGAGATGAACAAAATTTTGCCTTTGTTGCATCTATTTGATTTGTTTTTATGTTTACTAAAGATAGTTATTATACAAGCAAAGTAGAACCTACAATGCAAAACTCTGGGGTAATTTTATTCCATTTTGTATTGTTGCAGTTAAAAGGGGAAAAAAAAAAAAAAAAAGAGGAATGACTTTTCTCTTTCTGTTTCCTGAGAACAAAGAGTATAAAGAGAACAGTGAGCAGGACTGAACATTCCAACTTTGTTTTGTTTTGTTTTTTAACTTTAACTGCTCCTAACTCTGAATGTCTATAACAAGTTTGCTTTTTTGCCCCCTAACTCTGCAAGAGCTACACTTTGCACCTATTTTCCTTGAACTCTATGCTAAATACATCCCCTCTCTGGTATTTACCCTTACATAGAGTCACCTACTGCCAGACTCTATTGGGTTACTAACTCCAGTTTATGACTGTCTTGGAAATAATGCAAGAGGAAGAAATCAAGATCCTATCACCTTTGTTCCTCATCACTAACTCCTGACTGGGTGTCTTCGCCTTATACAAGCTCCTAGACTCCTCGTGGGAGGAGTGGGGACAATTCTTGAGGCATTAGCCTACTGTGTTCACCTCTCCTCCAGCTGAGAGTAAAAGCCACCTTTCTATTTCCTCCAAATTTTGTCTCCATATTTTTCATTCAGCTTCAGTGGGCAGAGAAGGCCAATATTTTGGCTGGCAACAATTTCATGAAAAAAAATATATAAACTAGATTACTGATTCTTATTATCCTATTCAGCATCTGAATAAATGCATGTTGAAGCAAATGGTAAGTGGTATATAGATTAATAATAAAAACTAATATCATGACATCTGGTGCCATCACTTCATGGCAAATGGAGAGACAATGGAAATAGTAAGTGACTTTACTTTCTTAGGCTCCAAAATCACTGGAGATGGTAACTGCAGCCATGAAATTAAAAGATGTTTGCTCCTTAGAAGACAAGCTATGACAAACCTAGACAGTGTATTAAAAAAACAGAAACATCACTTTCCTGACAAAACTACATGTAGTCAGAGCTATGGTTTTTCCTATAGTCATGCACAGATGTGAGATTTGGACAGTAAAGAAAGCTGAGCACCAAAGTATTGATGTTTTTGTATTGTGGTATTGGAGAAGACTGTTGAGAATCTTTTGAACAGCAAGGAGATAAAACCAGTCAATCCTAAAGGAAATCAGTCCTGAATATTCATTGGAAGAACTGATGCTGAAACTGAAGCTCCAATACTTTGGACACCTGATGAGCTGACTCATTGGAAAAGATCCCGATTCTGGGAAAGATTGAAGGTAGAAGGAGAAGGGAACAACAGAGGATGAGATGGTTGGATATCATCAATGATTCAATGGACATGAGTTTGAGCACACTTGGGAGATAGTGAAGAACAGGGAAATCTGGTGTGCTGCAGTCATGGGGTTACAAAGAGTCAGACATGACTGAGTGACTGGACAACAACAAAAACTAATTCAGACTATGTTAAAATCATTACAGTGCAGAGGAAAGAACAAAACCTGGAAGAAAAACTATTTGACTCTAATTCTACTACAATCATGTTTGGACTTAAACAAATATAACCTTATTTATGTGATTTGCAAAATAAAGGGTCACTTAGTTTTTTCAGCTATATTTTAAATGTGTTAGTAAACTTTATATTTCTCATTATGAAATGATTCACATTTACAGGGAAAAATACAAGCTGCATATACAAAGAAGACACCAAAAACTCACTACTTGTAAACAAATAGAGTTCATTTTTTGGTTTTATAATTCTTTCCTTTAAGCATGATTGTGTGCATTTTTCTTTAGTAAAAAAGATGTCTTAGAGTACTGATTTTTTCACTCAACATATGTTATATATATTGATACTTTGTGTTCATTTGTAATGACTGCAGAGTATTATGCTCTAGAATAGCCAAAATTAACAAGTACTTTATTGTTGAATATTTGAATTGCTACACATTTAACTCTTATGTAAAAAGAGTCAATAAGATCAGTTTGGTTCAGTTGCTCAGTTGCCTCCGACTCTTTGCAACCGCATGGACTGCAGCACACCAGGCCTCCCTGCCCCCCACCAACTCCCGGAGTTTACTCAAACTCATGTCCATTGAGTCAGTGATGCCATCCAACCATCTCATCCTCTGTTGTCCCCTTCTCCTCCTGCCTTCAATCTTTCCCAACATCAGGGTCTTTTCAAATGAGTCAGCTCCTCACATCAGGTGGCCAAAGTATTGGAGTTTCAGTTTCAACATCAGTCTTTCCAATGAATATTCAAGACTGATTTCCTTTAGGATGGACTTGTTGGATCTCCTTGCAGTCTAAGGGATTCTCAAGAGTCTTCTCCAACACCACAATTCAAAGCATCAATTCTTCGGCACTCAGCTTTCTTTATAGTCCAACTCTCACATCCATACATGACCACTGGAAAAACCATAGCCTTGACTAGATGGACCTTTGTTGGCAAAGTATCATCTCTGCTTTTTAATATGCTGTCTAGGATGGTCATAAGTTTTCTCCCAAGGAGCAAGCATCTCTTAATTTCATGGCTGCAGTTACCATCTGCAGTGATTTTGGAGCCCAAAAAAATAAAATCTGCTACTGTTTCTCCATCTATTTGCCATGAAGTGATGGGCCTGGATGCCATGATCCTAGTTTTCTGAATGTTGAGCTTTAAGTCAACTTTTTCACTCTCCTCTTTCACTTTCATCAAGAGGCTCTTTAGTTCTTCACTTTCTGCCATAAGGGTGGTGCTATTTGCATATCTGAGGTTATTGATATGTCTCCTGGCAACCTTTTTTTTTTTTTTTCTGGCAATCTTGATTCCAGCTTGTGCTTCATCCAGACCAGAGTTTCTCATGATTTTCTCTGCATATAAGTTAAATAAGCACATGATAATATACAGCCTTGACGTACTCCTTTTCCTATTTGGAACAAGTCTGTTCTATGTCCAGTTCTAACTGTTGCTTCCTGACCTGCATACAGATTTCTCAAGAGGCAGGTCAGGTGGTCTGTTATTCCCATCTCTTTCAGAATTTTCCGCAGTCATAATAGGGAAATATTTGCAAATGGTTTAATTATTTCAGCTAGTTTAATAAAATTGGGATTTCAAGTTAAATGATTATACAATTTCAATAGGGTTCTTAAATATGTCTTCAGAGTTTCCCAATAAGAATTATTGAATTTTGTGCTCCTTTCAAGTAGTAAAGTTCATAAGTCATGTGTTCTTTGATGCATATTTCTTCCTCTAGTTCCTTATCAATATACATTAATGTTTGAAATTTTACAAGCTGTAAATTGCCTTAGAAATACTCACTTCCACATGTTCTTTACAATCTGTAAGTATTTAATACATTTTATTAGGCTAGGCTACTGCAAGAGATCTAAAATTTTTGTCATGTCTTTGGTGCCAAATTATCAACAAAATTCAGAATAACATGGGAAACTTTTAGTCTTTATGTAAGTGTGTTTCGGGCTTCCCCAGTTGCTCAGATGTAAAGAATCCACCTGCAGTGCAGGAGACACAGGTTCAGTCCCCGGGTTGGGAAGATCCCTTGGAGGAGGGCACAGCAACTCACTCCAGTATTCTTGCCTGGAGAATCCCATGGGGAGTTGGAGCCTGACGGGCTACCATCCATGGGGTCACAAAGAGTTGGACACAACAGAAACAACTGAGCACATAGAAGCACAAGTGGGTTTGCTTCTGAAAACAGAAATGCACCTTTTTTTTTCTGGGGACAAATAACTCTGTCTTGTACTAAAGGCAGTTTTGAAGAGCATACAAAGATTATGTGATATTGTAATATAAAAAGTATTTTTATGTGGATAGGAAATATATTTAGCCATTCTCCTATTTTTATTATAATGTCATTTTAATTAATTAGTAAAATGTTGAGAATTCACACAAGCCTCTGTTTTTTTTATGTTACCACAAATACTGTGATAATAATATCTTAGCAATTGTTACATATAATGAAGGCTATGGTCTTCCCAGTGGTCATGTACAGTTGTGAGAACTAGATGGTAAAAAAAAAAAAAAAGGCAGAATGTCAAAGAATTGATGCCTTTGAACTGTGGTGCTGGAGAAGACTCCTGAAAGTCCCTTGGACAGCAAGGAGATCAAACTGGTCAATCCTAAGGGAGATCAACCTTGAATGTTCACTGGAGGGAGGGACTAATGCTGAAGCTAAATCTTCAGTATTTTTGTCATGTGATGCAAACAGACAATTCATTGGAAAAGTCCTTGATGCTGGGAAAGACTGAGGTCAGAAGGGGAAAAAGGCATCAGAGGATGAGGTGGCTGAATGGCATCACTGATGCAATGAACAAGAACTTGAGTAAACAATGGGAAATAGTGAGGGACATGGAGGCCTGGCATGCTGCCGTCCATGGGCTCACAAAGAGCAGGACATGGTTGGTCAATTGAACAACAACAACAATGACAACAAGCAATTATTACAAAATATTTTCCCAAATTATTCTTGAGAAGTCCCTAAAATTGTTTATTCCTATCAGCTGTAGGTGGGATTGGTCTTTCTCCAAAATTTTTGCCAAAACTGGATATCATTGTATTTTCAAAAATCTGTCAAATCATAAAAATTTCTTATATTTATACTTCTAAGAATTTACCATCCAAAATGCTATATTATATAAGTTAATGCAGACTTTTTGAACATAGAACAGATGTTTCTATAGAGTTCAATCTATAGCAAAATCTTGCTTGTTTCTATAAAAATTTTATTCCTAATACACATCAAGTAGAACAAATAAAGCAAAATACCCTCACTATATCTGATTTCATTCCTGCACATTCCTGAAAATCTCTCAGTTGTCTCCCACTGTTTGCAACTCCATGGACTATACAGTCCGTGGAATTCTCCAGGCAAGAACACTGGAGTGGGTAACCTTTCCCTTCTCCAGGGGATCTCTCCAACCCAGGGATCAAACCCAGGTCTCCTGCATCACAGGCGGATTCTTTACCAGTTGAGCCACAAGGGAAGCCCGAGAATGCTAGAGTGGGGAGCCTATCACTTCTCCAGGGGATCTTCCCAACCCAAGAATTGGAATGGGGCCTCCTGCATTGCAGGCGGATTCTTTACTAACTGAGCTATAAGTGAAGCCCAAACTATATAAAAAAAAACTTCCCTTTAAGATATGAAATAAATAAAGGCCATAGTGCCCAATTGTGAACATGTTAAAAGCAAGTAGTAAATAATAGTATTCAAAATATATGCTAAGGTAAACAAATATACATTCATTTGGCTTATTATCATTTCAGCTATTAGATAGTTTGCTTGTCAGTCAGTCAGTCAGTCAGTCAGTTCAGTCACTCAGTCGTGTCTGACTCTGTGATCCCATGGACTGCAGCACGCCAGGCCTCCCTGTCCATCACCAACTCCCGGAGTCTACCCAAACTCATGTCCATCGAGTTGGTGATGCCATCCAGCCATCTCATCCTCTGTCGTCCCCTTCTCCTCCTGCCCCTAATCCCTCCCAGCATCAGGGTCTTTTCCAATGAGTCAACTCTTCGCAACAGGTGGCCAAAGTATTGGAGTTTCGGCTTCAGCATCAGTCCTTCCAATGAACACCCAGGACTGATCTCCTTTAGGATGGACTGGTTGGATCTCCTTGCAGTCTAAGGGACTCTCAAGAGACTTCTCCAACACCACAGTTCAAAAGCATCAATTCTTTGGTGCTCAGCTTTCTTCAAAGTCCAACTTTCACATCCCTACTTATAAGTGACTCTAATTAGGAGCTACACAGACAAGGGGAAAAAAATGCAATAATGAGTGAAAAGTGAGAAAAATAAAATTTTTTATTTGACAGCAATATTTATAGACATCAATAATTTCTGAAAGTCTATCAGTTTAGCAGTGAGACACAAATATAAAAAAAAATCCATCTATGAATAAAATAAAACATTTGTTACAAATTATTAAGAAAATTAAAACACCTCTTTCCCAAAAATAAAGTTTGCAAAATCTCACAAATTAAAAATACATGGAAAAGCATAGCCATAATAGGAAGTATAATCTGTATAAAATTTTAAAAATATAGCAATAGAATAAAACTTTTTCTTAAAAATATAATTCAGTGTTTACAAAAATGGATCATCACTTTAAATTCTTACCACAGTTCTTTTTCAAAGCTATTGAACTAATGATAAATTTGGCCAGAAATTTTATTTCCAGGGATATAATCTAATGACAAACAAAAATATGTACCAAAAGGATTGTGTGTGCTATAGTGCCAGTCCTAGAGTCAAAAATATATATATAATAAAAACCAAAATATCAGCCTATTGGACATAACTGGATTCAAATGTTTCCACTCACTGACTGCAATTATAGTACACATTAAAATGTTAATATATATTTATTAACAGATAACATATTAATATATAATACATACTTATGTTAAATGTATGTTATTATATTAAATATCAATATTTATTATCAAGAAAAAAGTAGATAACAGACCAATATGTGATATAATTCAAATATAAAATATTTGGAAAAACAGTTTTATAAAACAATATTGGAAGAACAAATACCAAAATATTAAGCATAAACATCAATGTATGTTATAACTAAATTAGTTTCTTTTTTATTATTTGCACTTCTCTGTATTGCTAAAGCATTCTTTGAATATGTTTTAAGCTATAACAACAAGAACAAAATATACATATACACTATTTTGTTAATGCCTTTGAAATTTGCTTTGACAAATATTAAGATGAAATGCTAGAAACATGAGGACATGAAATACTTCTCACGAATATGTGAAATGAGTCCATGCTCATATAGACTCTGAGAATTGTTATTTTTTTTTGCTCTGAGAGGAATTTGTGAACTGAAACATTCTCCAAAAACACTACTCACTAAGTAAGCTACACAGATCGAGAAATCACATACCTGGAATTGTTCATGTCACCTTGTCAATATTAGATCATTATGTTCCTTTTCAATGTATCTCAATACTTTCCTACATGTTAGTTACCTGAAACTCTCCTGGCTTTCCTATCACAGACATTCTTTTCTGGTAGAACTTTCATTTCCCTGAAATTTTTCAACCAACTCAGCCTTCAGTGTAATGATATAATTCATGACGATTTGCTTTTAAATGTGGTTCTTAGAGGGAAATAAAAACTGGGGAAAACGATGAGACAAAATTATACCTCTAGGTTGAGATTTAGAGAATGTATTTTCATCCTGCTTTCAACATGAAGTAAGGTTTACTTTAAAATTTTTGTGAAAACACATGTAGGAATTACTCAAGTCCAGTCTTTTAGTGTATCTCTTATTTTACAAAATTCTAATAAAAATAATGATGACTTCATATATTTGTTAAAAGAAGATCAAGATCAAAGATAGTGACATAGGGTTGAATGACAACTTTTAATGATTTTTTTTTTCAGAAATATTACTTGCTTTTAAATTTTGTTTTCTGGATATAAGGAAACCTTTCACCTTAAGCTAATTATGACATAGAAATTTGGTAAATTAAACTTTGTAAGCAGAAACAAAATATTTTTCTTTTTTATTTACTTGATCCCTCCAGATTTTGGAAACTCTTAGTGGATATTCTTGTTTTCATGATCATGTAGTCATTTTCATGGGTTCAACAGGAATCTATTCTCCTTATAACAGGTCACAGTTGAAACATTAGTTGTATTACAATGACTTTGACCTGAATGTCATATTTGAGAAAATGCAAAGAATCAGATATGACCA
This sequence comes from Muntiacus reevesi, assembly GCF_963930625.1. Lineage (NCBI taxonomy): Eukaryota > Metazoa > Chordata > Mammalia > Artiodactyla > Cervidae > Muntiacus > Muntiacus reevesi. The sequence continues at coordinate 33,982,548 of NC_089261.1, read as the reverse complement.
GATAATTTAAGAAGTAAGGTGAACTTTATGTAGGCACAAATATCATTGGAAAAACAGCCTGGTGCCTTGCTTAGATGGAGAAGGAAATGGCAACCCACTCCAGTATTCTTACCTAGAGAATCCTGTGGACAGAGGAGCCTTGTGGGCTGCTGTCCATAGGGTCGCAAAGAGTCGGACATGACTGAAGCGACTTAGCATGCATGCATGCATTGGAGAAGGAAATGGCAACCCACTCCAATGTTCTTGCCTGGAGAGTCCCAGAGACAGAGGAGCCTGGAGGGCTGCCATCTATGGGGTCACGCAGAGTCGGACACGACTGAAGCGACTTAGCAGCAGCAGCAGCCTTGCTTAGAAGTTTTTCAGCAACCTTACCAAGTAAATAGGAAACTCACTTCCTGGTATGTGCAGGGAACTCAAAATATTTCAGGGAGAAGAGAGAAATCTACCCAAGCTTGTAGGTATTTCTGGTAGAATCTAGTGGCAATTTCTTGTTGAGAATTTCTTGGATATGAGGTCTTTTCAAAAGTCAATCTGCTATATATGAATACGTATGGCTGACTCATGTTGTTGTACAGACGAAACCAACAAACATTGTAAAGCATTAACCTCCAGTTTAAAAAGGTCAATCTAAGATTCTTTGTGAAAAGGTCCAGCAAAATAAATTTAAAAGAACATATACTTTCAATTGCTCCGCTTATTGTGAAAGTCGCTCGGTCATGTCCGACTGTTTGCGACCCCTTGGACTGTAGTCTGCCAGTCTCTTCTGTCCATGGGATTTCCCAGGCAAGAATAATGGCGTGGGATGCCATTTCCTTCTCCAGGGGATCTTCTTGACCCAGGGATCGAACCTGGATCTCTTGCCTGGGAGGCAGATTCTTTACCGTCTGAACCATCAGGTTTGGTATTTACTGCTTAAGACTTCAGTTCCTAAAGGCTCCTTGTTATTATGCTGACTTATTGTAGGCTTTAACTGAATTATTAAAAAGGGCATTCTAAGCTTGTTTCTGAAGCTTATTATAGTAGTTTGTTTTTTAAATGAAAATCAGATGTCCAATGACGTGTAACCAGGAGATTCTGCATATTGGAAAAGATATCATTTAAAGGACTCTCTCCAACCTGGGTGGAGAGACCCTTATCAGGTACACATAACTAGCTCATGTGCAATAAAACTGAAGGGAATTGCTTCCTAAATTCATAATTTCCACTTTAAAAATGACCCTGCAATGGTTTACAGAGAAGACAGCTGACCTCAAGCTCACCTTAAAATGACAGTGAAACATAGAAGAAATGATTCCAACAGCAAGATAAAGAGAAGGCGACATCAGAAGTAAACAGCGATTCTAAGATGCTGTAGCTGATCTGTATGATTATCTGTAGTATTTTCTTAATTTTTTGGACTGTTTCACATGAATCAAGTGTTTCTATATCATAGAACACAATCCCACCTTCTACTACAAAACTACTCACAATACTTTGGTGGATCCCTCCTCTCCAAGGCTCTGATTGGATGGTAATTGCAAATCTAATCCTAAAGAAAGAAGCTATAATTAATTATAATTCTGTTTGGGCCATTATGAAAAAAGGAATTGGCAACCCACTCCAGTACTCTTGCCTGGAAAATCCCATGGATGGAGGAGCCTGGTAGGCTACAGTCCATAGAGTCGCAAAGAGTCAGACACAACCGAGAGATTTCACTTTCTCTTTTTCTTTGGGCCATTATTGATATTAATAATGCTATTGTTAATATTACTAGGGGGAAATCACTCACTTGGCCAATCAATCATGCTTGCTTTGACCCTGGCAGTAAATACACATTTTCTTTAAATGTTACTCAAGTTCAATCAAAGCAACAAGCTAAATTTCAGTCAAAACAATAGCCTCACACTTATTAGGAGAACCTTCCCTCAGTTATGGTATTGATTTATATGAGCAACACTAGGTTATGTTCATTAGGCTTAAGCCCCTCTATATTTGGAGTAATTAATTCAAACTATAGATAATCAGACTAATAACATTAGGAAATTAGACTGAGTGCCTTATCAATAATGCCAATATATCATTACTTTTAAAGATAATGATTGGAATGGAACAGACAGCTAAGGACATACTGGGCCACACCTAATGGAAGTTCTTCTCTTAAATTCTTTTAATTTATGACATTACTGATGCTAAAGCTGTATTACTTGTATTCTGACTATGCTGAGCAATTGTTTGTTTTTGTATTACTCTGTGTAATTGATCCCTCAATTCAAGTAATGCTGACTAAGTCACTTGAAATGACTAAGCCACTTGAAATATCTAGTTCTTTGTCTAGTCAAAGCCATGGTTTTTTCCAGTAGTCATGTATGGGTGTGAGAGTTGGACTATAAAGAAAGCTGAGCCCCAAAGAATTGATGCTTTTGAACTGTGGTGTTGGAGAAGGTTCTTGAGAGTCCCCTGGACTGCAAGGAGATCTAGTCAGTCCATTCTAAAAGAAATCAGTCTTTAATATTCATTGGAAGGACTGATGCTGAAACTCCATTACTTTGGCCACCTGATGCAAAGAACTGACTCGTTTGAAATGACCCGGATGCTGGGAAAGATTGTAGACAGGAGGAGAAGGGAATGACAGAGGATGAGATGGTTAGATAGCATCACCAACTCAATGGACATGAGTTTGAGTAAAATCCAGGAGTTGGAGATGGACAGGGAGGCCTGGCGTGCTGTAGTCCCTGTGGTCACAAAGAGTCAGACATGACTGAGCAACTGAACTGAACTGAACTGAATATAAGATTAAAATGATTGCAATAGTGTAACTCTAGATATGCAAAGATGCAACAAAGAAAAAACATTTCCTGAACAATAACAGACTAGTAAAACAAGTGTACCAGAGATTTTTATGCTACCATTAACAGGGTCTAGTCCAGTAATAGCACTTTTAGTGCCCTATCAATGAAATCATCACCTGACCTAGGAATGAGCATTCCTTGTGGTGTGAGACAAATTGATCATGAAATGCCTTCCAAACCTTGGTCAACTTATGACCAAAAAGAGATAATTATAAGAGAAAGATTGTTGCCCAGCATCTAGTTCTACAAGGGTTAAGTAACTAGCCACTGCAGTTCCTGACTGATGGTTCACCCAGAAAGGAATGCACAATGGAAAACACTCTGTTGTTTGGAAAAACAAGGCCCTTAAATATTTTTATATCTCAGAAATAATTTTATAAATGCAAGTTCTTGCATCTTCCCATACATAGAAAACAAACAAGCAAACACTAATATCATTAGCATAGGTACTTGTATCCTCATGACTACTAGTAATCATGCAGTGAGATGTGTGATGGATTGCACATAATTCTTGGCCAAAGTCATATATACTGGCTGCTCCCCCTACCTCTTCATGCAGGTCCTCAGAGTTGTCTGAGGGGCTGTCTACCAGGCCGCAGTACTTACTAAGTCCCTGACTAAAACTCAACTAATGGCTCTTTGAGCAATGTTTTTTTTAGTTGACACTGGTCACCTCTGAACTATATTTAGAGAAAAATTGATTTAGAGACCTACTAATATTACTATGATATTTAATGGAAAATAAGTACATTGAATATATTGCTCTCACTCTTCACATTTATTAAGCAAGTTATCATATAATGTGGATTGATGTTTTACTTTTTTATTATTGTTGTTATTGTTAGTTCCCTGACCATGAATCAAACACATGGTGCCTGCATTGGAAATGCAGAGTCTACCACTAGAGAAGTCTCAAAAAAATTTTACCTTTTTTGATAACTATAGTGGTTTGCCTGACACCAAAAACACAAATGGCATAATAAATCTACTGGCTTGATTAATGCTTCCAAAATGTCAGATAAAATTGATCGAAGTAAAATATTAAACCTCATTTTTTCATCTTTTTGCTGTCCCCCACATTCTGAATAAATGGATGGTACCCCATGGGAGAAAAACAGTTTTTTTTCCAATAAACTTAATTAATAAAAAAAATATATTTTAGAAAGCATTTATAAATGGTCTCTTTTATACTATCTGAATTTATAGGGTATAAATTAAAGTGAGATGATAATCTTCTTGTTTTTTTTTTTCTATTAAGCAAAATTAGAATGGAAAGAAATATATAACTAAGAATGATATATATATAACTCAGCATTCAGATAACTAAGATTATGGCATCTGGTCCAATCACATCATGGCAAATACATGGGAAGACAATGGAAGCAGTGAGAGACTTTATTTTTGGGGGCTCCAAAATCACTGCAGATGGTGACTGCAGCTATGAAATTAAAAGATCCTTGCTCCTTGTAAGAAAAGCTATGACCAACCTAGACAGCATATTAAAAACCAGAGACATTACTTTGCCAACAGAGTTTTGTCTAGTCAAAGTTATGGTTTTTCCAGTAGTCATGTATGGATGTGAGAGTTGGACTATAAAGAAAGCTGTTGTTGCTGCTGCTGCTAAGTCGCTTCAATTGTGTCCAGCTCTGTGTTACCCCATAGATGGCAACCCACCAGGCTCCTCCATCCCTGGGATTCTCCAGGCAAGAATAATGGAGTGGGTTGACATTTCCTTCTCCAAAAGAAAGCTGAGCACCAAAGAATTGATGCTTTTGATCTGTGGTGTTGGAGAAGATTCTTGAGAGTCCCTGGGACTGTAAGGAGATCCAATCAGTCCATCCTAAAGGAAATCAGTCCTGAATATTCATTGGAAGGACTGATGCTAAAGCTGAAACTCCAGTACTTTGGTCATCTGATGCAAAGAACTGAGTTATTTGAAAAGACCTTGATGCTGGGAAAGATGGAAGGCAGGAGGAGAAGGGGGCGACAGAGGATGAGATGGTTGGATGGCATCACTGACTCGAAGGATGTGAGTTTGAGCAAGCTCCTGGAATTGGTGATGGACAGGGAAGCCTGAAGTGCTGCAGTCCATGGGGTCACAAAGAGTTGGATACGACTGAGTGACTGAACTGAACTGAAGAATGATACTTCCAAAAAGTCACTATAACTTGAAGAACAGTATCCTAGTCATTTCACTCTATTTTTATTTTAGCTAATCCACTCTTTTGAAGAGAGAAACTTTTCATTCCATGTGAAGACAAAGATTGGTACCTGGCATTCAATTGTTCTTTAGTATCCTTCATTGGTGATTCCATTTTCTCTCTAACCATATTGCTCCTTTTCATTTCTTCTTAAAACTGTTTCCTTCTATTGAGAACAGATACTATGAAGACAAGTCAGAATTAATAGAAACTGTGATAATAGCAACAACTTAGCAGTAGAATAAGGAGATCCTGATTGAAGACATTATTCAATTTAGAGCCAGACTTTTCTGTACCTCTGACTTCATTCTGCATAAAATCTACTTTCATCATTCAAGATTCCTTGATCCAGCAAAAGGGATAAAACATTAAAAAGAGCAATAAATTTCTCTCTTAGAATCAGCTGTTCTATACTGTGGCTTTTCTTCTTTTCAGACTTTAGATTTTGCCAAACTACACAGACTCTCTCACTGCACTTGCGCTGTCAGATTGTTTTTATTTAACTGGACTCCTGGTCACTCTCCTGATTCTACTCTCAGTCCAGAAAATTATAGAGCAAGGATCCCATTTCAATCTTGTTTACTCTTTGTTAAAACCATGAGAACGATAGGCATGCTGTAGTACACTGAAAGTGAATTTAAAGTAAAACTGGAAGTATATATGAGACTACTTTAATAAATAATATATATGTGAGTAATTGAAGTAATTTGAACTCTCTACAAATTCCAAAGATAATCATTCTATTTTACTATTTCGTAAAGGAAAGATAAAAATTTCAATGAATAAAGAATACATTTTTGAGATTGGCAATGAAGTAATCTCTCCATATATAAATTCTCCTTAATTCCCAGACAATTTCACTTTTCAGGTTAAAGAAGGTATTTATTACTTTGAAGTAACTCAAGTTCAGTTTGAAAGTATTATGTCTATATTCATTGAGACAGATAGCTTACACTCCCCAATTTTAAAACAGCTGGCTGAGCAGAGGAAACAAATAATAAGAGACTTTGCACTGAGTCACCTACTTAACCCAGAGTTCAGGCATAACTATTGCATGTATAGCTCCTTTAAAATAAATTAGTAATGCCTCTTTAGATTGCACTTGGATATGAATTCCTCTGCTAACAATTTTTTTTTTCAAATATCTCTAGTTAACCAAATATCCTAATTGGACTTTATTCATGACCATTGTGATCATTTTTATCAACTAGAAAATTAAATAATGCTTGCATTTAAGTTAGAAAGGGTACTTTATTTTTTTTTTTTTTAATTTTTCAGTGGGTTTTGTCATACATTGATATGAGTCAGCCATAGAGTTACACGTATTCCCCATCCCGGTCCCCCATCCCACCTCCCTCTCCACCTGATTCCTCTGGGTCGGTTTATAGTTGCTTTTGTACCTAACTGGCATTAATCAAGGATGTGTAGTAATATAAAATATGAGCCCTGTTATAATTTCATCAGTGAAAAGTGCAGTTAGTAGTCTTTTCAACTTCTTTAAAATGCTATTGCTGTTTCAACACTGACTTTTGTCCCCCAATTTATATTAAATTTTAAATATCACTTCTAAAAGCATCAGTTTTGCATCACTGGCTAAGATTGGCAGAAGCACATTTTCATTATATTTTTTGTTTTATTAGTCTCCATGCCATGATTTTAATTCTGAGTTTTTGCATTTGTGTTACTTATTATTTCTGCACTTGAAATATGTACAATACCAAATATCAGTAGTCTGTCATAAGAGTTGCTTATTAAGAACTGATGTGATAAGAATAATTAAGATGTATTAAAATGAGAAAAAATAAGACATTAACACACATTAAAATGAGAGAAACAGATTTGTAATATTTTAAAATTTTATTTTAAAAAGTGTTTGAGGATTTCAAGAAATACTGTTTTATGAATTCCAAATAAAATATTTCCTAGGTGAGGCCCTTAAAGATAGTAGAATAAAATAAAGATAAACACTTATTATTAACAGTCTGAAGCCAGGTGATTATCTTGTGAAGACTTTAAGAGATAAACTCCAGCTATGAAATCAGCAGCAAGAGACAACAGCAGTTAAACGAAAAGTAACTACTCGTCCAGTGGAGAGCAATGGGAGCCAGTATGGTCTCAAACTTCTCAAGAAAAGAGGTTAAATAAAATTGAGTATCCCTAGATCTATGGCTTATATAGAAAAGAAAACTTACTATTGAATACCAGTAAAGAAATCTGACCATGCAGGCCTCAGAGCCTGATCTTCAAAATTTTCATTATCTCTACAGGAAAGGAAATCTGACCTATCTGTATAACTTGGTTATCTATCCATGGCATCACAAAGAAAAAAGTTGATATAACTACACAACTTCCAGACCATAAAGGATAAGCCAAGACCTTAAAAAAAAAAAGTAAAACCTAAGAAGAACAAGAAAATTAAACTTAAAAACACGTGAGGAAAAATGACATTATAGAAAAGCACCTGACTGAGATTGGTTCAAGATGGCTGAATAGAAGGGCATGTGCTCATCTCCTCCTGAAGACACCAACATTGCAACTATTGAACAACCATACACAGGAAGACATTGCCAACCCACTAAAAAAGAAAAGAAAAGAAAAAACAACGTTCAAAGACAAATGAGAAATGGTAGAAGCAACACAATCATAATAAAAGCAATTTCAGACCATTGGGTGGGTCACCCAGAGAATGGAGAACATAATACCAAAGAAGTTCTCCCACTGTTGTGAAGGTTCTGAGCCCCATGTCAAACTTCCTAGCATGGGAATCTAGCAAGGAAAATTCCTAGCCTAGGAATCCCCAAAGAATTTGACTTTGAAAGCCACCAGGATTTGATAATAGGATTTTCACAGGATTGAGGGAAATAAAAACTCCACTCTTGGAAGGCACAAGCAAAATCTTGTGTACACCAGGATCCAGGGGAAAGGAACAGTTGCCTTATAGGAGACTTCCAGTCCCAGGAAGGATAAATTCAAAGAGGAATACACCAGGACAAATAATTGAACTGACAAAAATTAAAGACAATGATAAGATATTTAAAAGCAACAAGGGAAAAGTGACCTATACAAAGGAACTCTCGCAAGGTTATCAGCTGATTTCTCAACAGAAACTGTACAAGACAGAAGGGAATGGCATAATATTTTTAAAGTGATGAATGGGAAGAACAGCAGCCAAGAATACACTACTCAACAATCCTCTCCTTCATATTTGATGGAGAAATCAAAACCTTCACATACAAGCAAAAGTTAAGAGAATTCAGCACCACCAGACCATCTTTACAACATATACTAAAGAAGCTTCTCTAGGCAGAGAAGGAAAAGATATACAAAAACTAACCCAAAGCAATTAAGAAAATGGTAATAGACAATGCTGTGAAAGTGCTGCACTCAATATGTCAGAAATTTGGAAAACTCCACAGTGGCCACAGGACTGGAAAAGGTCAGTTTTCATTCCAATTCCAAAGGAAGGCAATGCCAAAGAATGCTCAAACTATTGCACTCATCTCACATGCAAGTAAAGTAATGCTCAAAATTCTCCAAGTCAGGTTTCAGTAATACATGAACCGTGAACTTCCAGACATTCATGCTGGTTTTAGAAAAGGTAGAGGAACCAGAGATCAAGTTGTCAATATCCAATGGATCATCAAAATAGCAAGAGAGTTCCAGAAAAGCATCTATTTCTGCTTTATTGACTTGTGGATCACAATAAACTATGGAAAATTCTTCAAGAGATGGGAATACCAAACCATCTGACCTGCCTCTTGAGAAACCTCTATGCAGGTCAGGAAGCAACAGTCAGAACTGGACATGGAACAACAGACTAGTTCCAAATAGGAAAAGGAGTACATCAAGGCTGTATAGTGTCACCCTGCTTATTTAACTTATACTTAGACTACATCATGAAAAATGCTAGGCTGGATGAAGCACAAGCTGGAATCGAGATTGCCGGGAGAAATATCAACAACCTCAGATATGCAGATGATACCACCCTTATGGCAGAGAGTGAAGAGGAACTAAAGAGCCTCTGATGAGAGTGAAAGAGGAGAGTGAAAAAGTTGGCTTAAAGTTCAACATTCAGAAAACTAAGTACATGGTATTTGGTCCCATCACTTCATGGGAAATAGATGGGGAGACAGTGGAAACAGTTGCTGACTTTAATTTTGTGGACTCCAAAATCACTGCAGATGGTGATTGTAACCTTGAAATTAAAAGATGCTTACTCCTTGGAAGGAAATTTATGGCCAACCTAGACAGCATATTAAAAAGCAGAGACATTACTTTGCCAACAAAGGTCCGTCTCATCAATGCTATGGTTTTTCCAGTAGTCATGTATGGATGTGAGAGTTGAACTATAAGAAAATTGGAGCACCAAAGAATTGATGCTTTTGAACACTGGCATTGGAGAAAACTCTTGAAAGTCCCTTGGACTGCAAGGAGATCCAACCAGTCTATCCTAAAGGAGATTAGTCCTGGGTGTTCATTGAAAGGACTGAAGTTGAAGCTGAAATTCCAATAATTTGGCCACCTGATGCAAAGAGTTGACTCATTTGAAAAGACCCTGATGCTGGGGAAGATTGAGGACAGGAGGAAGAGGGGACGACAGAAGATGAGATCACCGACTCAATGGACATGAGTTTGCATAAACTCCAGGAGTTGCTGATGGACAGGGAGGCCTGGAGTGCTGCACTTCATGGGGTTGCAAAGAGTCGAACACGACTGAGCGACTGAACTGAACTGAACTAATAAAATCATGTCACTGCTGTTCGCTAAGTCATTCCCAACCTTTGCAATCCCAAGAATTTAGCCCACCTTTGGATTAGCCACCATTAGCTGACCATAGGATTTCCCTGGCAAGAATACTGGAGTATGGGGCCATTTCCTTTTCCAGGGGATCTTTCCCACCCAGGAATCTAGCCCTAATCCCCCACATTAGCAGATGGATTCTTTATTACTGAGACACCTGGGAAGTTCCAGTAGGATTATCCATATCTATAATTACCTTAAATATAAATGGACTAATTTTACCAACTAAAGGATATAGACTGACTAGGTGGATACAAAAACAAGATCAAAAAGAAAGCAAAATGATCTAAAACCTACGAGACCAAAAAGAAAGCAAAATAATCTGAAACCTATGGGATGTAGAAAGAGCAGTTCCAAGAAGAAAGTTACAGCAATATAATCTTGCTTCAAAAAACAAGAAAAATCTCAAATAAACCACATAAGATTACACCTAAAATAGTTAGAGAAAGAACAAACAAAACCTAAATTTAGTAGAAGAAAACAGATCATAAATTTCAGAGCAGAAATAAATGAAATAGAGACAAAGAAAATATTTGCAATAGTCAATGAAACTAAGAGCTGATTCTTTGAAAAGACAATAAAAATGGATAAACCTTTAGCTATACTCATCAAGCAAAAAAGAGAGAAGACTCAAATTAACAAAATTAGAAATGAAATGAAGTTACAAATGACTCCACAGAAATACAAAGAATCATAAAAGACTACTATGAACTACTTTATGCCAATAAAATTGATAGTCTGGAAGAAATGGACAAACTCTTAGAGTACTGCAATCTTCCAAGACTGAACCAAGAAGAAATAGAATATATGAACAGCTCAGTCACAAGCACTGAAGTTGAAACTGTGATTTTAAAACTCCCAACAAAGAAAAGTCCAGAACCTGATGGCCTCACAGAAAAAAATTCTATCAAACACTTAGTGAAGAATTAACACTTATCCATCTGAAATTCTTCCAAAAACTTTCAGAAGAAGGAAAATTTCCAAACTCATTCTATGAGATCACCATCATATTGATACCAAAATCAAACAAAGATACTACAAAAAAATAAAAAATGTACAGGCTAATATCACTGATGAACATAGGTGTAAAAATCTTCAATGAAATACTAGCAATCTGAATCCAACAATAGATTAGAAAGATCTTACAACATGATCAAGTGACATTCATCCCAGGGATGCAAGTGTTTTTCAGTATCAACAAGTCAACCAATATGATACACCACATCAACAAATTAAGAATAAAAACCATACAATCATCTCAATAGATGCAGAGGAAGCGTTCAACAAAATTCAGCACCCATTTATGACAGACAGCCTCCAGAAAGAGTGAATAGATGACATATACCTCAACATAGCAAAAGTCATATACAACAAGCCTACAGCTTACACCATACCCAATGGTGAAAAGATAAAATCATTTTCTATAAGATCAGAAACAAGACAAGGATCCATTTCAGATGGATATGTGTTAATTCTTCTCTAAATGTTTGATAGAGTTCTCCTGTGAGGCCATCAAGTTCTGGACTTTTATTTGCTGGGATTTTTTTAATCACAGTCTCAATTATAGTGCTTATGATTGTTGTGTTCATATTTTCAATTTCTTCCTGGTTTAGTCCCGAGAGACTGCACTATCTATTCTTGACACAGTTATTCAACATAGTTTTGGAAGTCCTAACTACAGCAGTCAGAGAAGAAAAAGAAATAAGTGTACCCAAGTTAGAAAAGAAGTTAAACTCATTGTCTGGAAATGACATGATATTATACATAGAAGATCCTAAAGATATTACTAGAAAAATACTAGAATGCACCAATGAATTTGGTAAAAGTACAGGTTACAAAATTAATACTCAGAAATTTCTTGCATTTTTACATACTAATAGTGAAAGATCAGAAAGAGAAATTCAAGAAGCAATTCCATTTACTATTGCATCAAAAAGTAAAATATCTAGAAATAAATCTACCTAAGGAAACAAAAGATTTTTACCCTGAAAATAGAAGATGCATCTGAAAGAACTCAAATAAGACACAAATAGATGGAAAGACACATCATGTTTGTAGATTGGAAGAATAAATGTTGTCAAAATGGTGATACTACCCAAGGCAATCTTCGGATTCAACGTATCAAATTGCCAATGCCAGTTTTCACAGAACTAGGGAAATTTCTAAAGAAATGGGGATGCCACACCAACTTACCTGTCTCCTGAGAAAACTATATGCAGGTCAAGAAGCAACAGTTAGAACCAGACATGGAACAAGGGACTGTTTCAAAATTGGAAAAGGAGTACATCAAAGCTGTATATTCTCATGCTACTTGTTTAACTTATGTGCAGAGTACATCATGCAAGATGCTGGGCTTGATGAAGCACAAGATAGAATCAAGATTACCAGGAGAAATATCAATAATCTCCAAATTTGCAGATGGCATGACCCTTATGGCAGAAAGTGAAGAGGAACTAAAGAACATCTTGATGAAGGTGAAAGAGGAGAGTGAAAAAGCTGGCTTTAAACACAACATTTAAAAAACTAAGATCACTGCATTCAGTCCCACCATTCATAGCCAATAGATGGGGAAACAAAGGAAACAGTGATATACTTTATTTTCTTGGGCTCTAAAATCACTGTGGATGGTGACTGTAGTTATGAAATTAAAAGATGCTTGTTCCTTGGGAGAAAAGCTATGACAAACCTAGAGGCCATATTAAAAACCAGAGACATTACTTTGCCAACAAAGGTCCATATAGTCAAATCTATGCTGAGATGGACCACAAAGAAGGTTGAGAACCAAAGAATGATGTTTTCTAATTATGATGCTGGAGAAGACTCTTGAGAGTCCCTTGGAATGCAAGGAGATCAAACCAGTCCATCATAAAGGAAATCAGTCCTAAATATTCATTGTAAGGACAGATGTTGAAGGGGAAGTTCCAATACTTTGGCCGCTTGATGTGAAGAACTGACTCATTGGAAAAGGCCCTGATGTTGGGTAATATTGAAGGCAGGAGGAGAAGGTGATGACAGAGGACCAGATGGTTGGATGGTATCACTGACTCAGTGGACATGAGTTTGAGCTAGCTCTCGGGGATGGTGAAGGACAGGGAAGCCTGGTGTGCTACAGTCCATGGCATCATAAGGAGTCAGACAAGACTAAGCAACTGAACAACAAAAAAGTCTTAAAATTAGTATGGAAACACAAAAGACCCTGAATAGTCAAACCAATCATGAGAAAGAAAAACAGAGCTGGAGAAATCAGGCTTTCTGGCTTCAGACTATATTACCCAGCTAGAGTCATCAAAACACTATGGTGCTGGCACAAAAAGAGGAATATATATCAATGGAATAGAATAGAAAAACCCAGATATAAGCCCATACACCTATAGTCAATTAATCTGTGACAAAGGAGGCAAGACTGCAGAATGCTGAAAAGACAGTCTCTTCAACAAATGGTGTCAGGCAAAGTGGACAGCTACATGTTAAAGTATGAAATTAGATGATTCTTTAACACCATTCACATGAATAAGCCCAAAATAGGTTAAAGACATAAATGTGATACTAGACAATATAAAACTCTCAGAGGAAAACATAGGCAGAGCACTCTATGACATAAATTACAGCAACATCTTTTTATCTCTTTCTAAGAATAATGGAAATAAAAACAAAAATTAAGAAATGAGACCCACTCAAATTCAAGAACTTATGCAAAACAAAGGAAAAATTAAACAAAATGAAAAGACAACCCTCCCAACAAGTGATTGGTCTCCAAAATTTAAAAACAGATTATGATGCTTAAGAACATCAAAACAAACCACCCAATCAACAAACAGGCTGAAAACCTAAATAGACATTTCTCCAAAGAAGACATACAGATGGCAAAGAGGCACATTAAAAAGATGTTCAACATTGCTGATGATTAGAGAAATGCAAATCAAACTACAAGGAGATATTATCTCAAAATAGCCAGAATAGCTATCATTTAAAAATTCACAAAAGGGGGCTTTCCATTCAAAAGGAAGGACATGTGCTCATCTCCTCATGTCAGAGCACCAAAATTGCAACTACTTGTTGAAGAACCATCAACAGGAGGATGCTGGAACCCACCAAAAAAAATGATATTCCAGGTCCAAAGACAAAGAAGTAGCTACAGTGAAATGATAGAAGGGGTACAATCAAGATAAAATCAAATCCTAGACACCCCAGGTGAGCGACACACAGTATGGAGTAGAATAATAACAAAGAAGTTCTCACGCTATTGTGAAGGTTCTGAACCCTGCATCAGGCTTCCCAGCCTAGGGATCTGAAAAAGGGACAGGAAATCCCCAGGGAATCTGGTCTTGAGGGCCAGTAGAATTTGACTATAAGCCTTCCAGAGGACTAAGTGAAACATAGACTCCAGTATTGGAGGGCACAAAAAAATTTTTGCATGCAGCAAAACCCATTGCAGAGGAGCAGCGGCCCCACAGGAGACTGAGTCAAAACCACTTGCTAGTGTTGGAGGGCCTCCAACTACCTGTGGAGGCATGGGTTATCAGGGGCTCACCACAGGGACAGGGGCACTGGAAGGTCCCCCTTGGAATTAACCCTCTGGAATTTGGCATTAATCCTACTATAGAGCCCTTAGACCCAAGGGCTGGGTCGCCTCAGACCAAGCAACTACCAGTGAGGGAGTGCAACCCCACCCATCAGTAGATAATTGAACTAAAGTTTTAATGAGCAGGGCCCTGCCCACCAGACCAAGACCCAGTTTTTCCATCACCAGTCCCTCCCATCAAAGGGCTTACATAAGTCTCAGCTTCATCCATCAGAAGGAAGACAGAAGAAAGAAGAAACACAGTTTCACAGAAGCCAAAGCGAAAACCATATTACAAAAAGTTAATCATAATGAGAAAAGCAGAGAGCTATGTCCGGATGAAGTGAAATGTGAAAGTCCCTCTGTAGTGTCTGACTCTTTGAAACCCCATGGACTAGTCCATGAGATTCTCCAGGATTCGCCAGAATACTGGAGCAGATAGCTGTTCCTTTCTCCAGGGGATCTTCGCAGCCCAGGGATCAAACCCAGGCATCCCACACTGCAGGTGGATTATTTTTTTACCATCTGAGAATAAGGGAAGCCCAAGAATATTGGAGTAGGTAGCCTATCCCTTCTCCATCAGATCTTCCTGACCCAAGAACTGGGCTGGGATCTCCTGCTTTGCAAGCAGATTCTTTACCAGCTTAGCTATTAGCGAAGCCCTCAGATGAAGGGACAAGATAAAACCTCAGAAAAACAAATAAATGAAGTGGAGATGGGCAACCTTCTAGAAAAAAGTATTCAGAATAATGATAGTAAAGTTGATCCAGGTTTGGGATGGGGTGTAGGGTGTGGGGAATGGAGGCAAATATTGAGAAGATGCAAGAAATTTTTACCAAAGATATAGAAGAACTAAAGGACAAACAGACATGAATAATATACTAGAAGATAGATAAATGACCTGGAGGACAGAATGGTGGAAATCATTGCCACAGAACAGAATATATAAAAAAGACTGAAAAGAAACGAAGACAGCCTAAGAGACCTCCGGGACAATATTAAATGCACAACATTTGCATTATAGGGGTCCCAGAAAGAGAAAAGATCAAAACGGGACCTGAGAAAATATTCAAAGAGATAATAGCTGAAAACTTCCCTAACATAGGAAAGGAAATAGTCAGCCAAGTCCAGGATGCACAGAGACTGCCAGGAATGATAAACCCAAAGAAGAACACACCAAGGCACATAGTAAGCAAACTGACAAAAATTAAAGACAGAGAAAAAATATTAGAAGAACCAGGGAAAAATGACAAATAACATATAAGGGAACTCCCATCAGGTTATCAGCTGGTTTCTCAGCAGAAACTCAACAAGCCAGAAAGGAATGGCATGATATATTAAAGTAATGAGAGGGAAGAACCTACCACTAAGAACACTCTACCAAGCAAGACTCTCCTTTAGATTTGATGGAGAAATCAAAAGTTTTCCAGACAAGTGAAAGTTGAAAGAATTCAGTGCCATCAAACTAGCTTTAAAACAAGAGCTAAAGGGATTTCTCTAGGCAGGAAACACAAGAGAAGGAAAAGACCTACAGAATATAAACCCAAAATAATTAAGAAATTGGTAATAGGATCAATAATTATCTTGAATGTAAATATATTAAATGTATCAACCAAAATACATAGCTTGACTGGGTGAATGAAAACATGTACATGTATGCACTTCAACTTACCACATCACTCTGCTTGACCCCTCCCCCCCACCTTAAATTGTATGTAATTATTTTATATTGTTAAGTTAATCATGTTCTCATTATGACTTGCAGTTGTAATCATCTGCTATTTTTTGTCTGGCTATTGATTATGAAAATTGATAAACATCTTTTATTGTTGTGGAAAAAACATATACACACAGTAAATACTGAGAGGGTATGGAGAGAAGGGAACACTCCTAGAAATGTAAGTTGGAACAGCCACTGCAGAGAATACTATCAGTTCAGGTCAATTCAGTGGCTCAGTCAGGTCCAACTCTGTGACCCCATGGACTGCAGCATGCCAGGGTTCCCTGTCCATCACCAACTCATGGAGCTTGCTCAAACTCATGTCCATTGAGTTGGTGATGCCATCCAACCATCTCATCCTCTGTCATCCCTTTCTCCTCCTGCCTTCAATCTTTCCCAGCATCAGGGTCTTTTCCAATGAGTCAATTCTCCACATCAGGTGGCCAAAGTATTGGAACTTGCCCTTCAGCATCAGTCCTTCCAATGAATATTCAGGACTGATCCTTTAGGATGGACTGGTTTGATCTCCTTGCAGTCCAAGGGACTCTCAAGAGTCTTGTCCAACATCAAAGTTCAAAAGCATCAGTTCTTTGGTGCTCAGCCTTCTTTATAGTCCAACTCTCACATTCATACATGTCTGCTGGAAAAAATCATAGCTTTGACTAGACACAAGTTTGTCAGCAAAGTAATGTCTCTGCTTTTTAATATGCTGTCGAGGTTGGTCATAGCTTTTCTTCCAAGGGGCAAGCATCTTTTAATTTCATGGCTGCAGTTACCATCTAGTCACCATCTGCAGTGATTTGGGAACCCAAGTAAGTGAAGTCTTTCACTGTTTCCATTGTTTCCCCATCTATTTGCCTTGAAGTGATGGAACTGGATGCCATGATCTTCATTTATCGAATGTTGAGTTTTAAGCCAACTTTTTCACTCTCTTCTTTCACCTTCATTGAGAGGCTCTTCAGTTCCTCTTCGCTTTCTGCCATAAGGGTCGTATCATCTGCATATCTGAGGTTATTGATATTTCTCCTGGCAATCTCGATTCCAGCTTGTGCTTCATCCAGCCTGTCATTTTCTATGATGTACTCTGCATATATGTTAAACAAGCAGGGTGACAGTAAACAGACTTGAAGTACTCCTTTTCTAATTTGGAACCAGTCCATTGTTCCATGTCTGGTTTTAACTGTTTCTTCTTGACTTGCATACAGATTTCTTAGGAAGCAGTTAAAGTGGTCTGGTATTCCCATCTTTTGAAGAATTTTCCACAGTTTGTTGTGATCCACACAGTCAAAGTCTTTGGCGTAGTCTATAAAGCAGAAGTAGATGTTTTTCTGGAACTCTCTTGCTTTTTCTGTGATCCAATGGATGTTGGCAATTTGATCTCTGGTTCCTCTGCCTTTTCTAAATACAGCTTGAAACATCCAGAAATTCTCAGTTCATGTACTGTTGAAGCCTAGCTTGGAGAATTTTGAGCATTAGTTTGCTAGTGTGTGAGATGAGTGCAAGTTTGTGGTAGTTTGAACATTCTTTGGCATTGCCTGTCTTTGGATTTGAAATGAAAACTGACCTTCTCCAGTCCTGTGGCCACTGCCGAGTTTTCCAAATTTGCTGACATATTGAGTGCAGCACTTTAGCAGCATTGTTTTTAATGATACTGTGGAAATTTATTAAAAAAATGAAAATAGAGTCGCCGTATGAGTCTGCAATCCCACTCTTGGGCGTATAAATGGAAAAAAAACATGATCCCAAAGAATACATGCACCCCAATGTTCATTGCAGCAGGTTTACAATATTTAAGGCATGGAAACAACCTAAATGTCCATCAATGGATAAAAAACTCAGTAAGATGCAGTACATGTATTCAATCTAATAGTGGTCAGTCTTTAAAATAATTAAATGATGTGATTCGCAGCAACATGAAAGGACCCAGAGATTGTCATATTGAGTGAAGTCAGGCAGAGATGGAGAAATGACACCCCTTATGTATGGAAACTAAAAAGAAATGATACAAATGAAATTGTTTACAAAACAGAAAGAGACTCACGTATTTAGAAAATAAATTTACAGTTGCCAGAGGAAAGAATAGGTAAGGAGCTTGGGATGGACATGTGCACACTGCTATATTAAAAGATGGATAACCAAGGATTTTCTGTCTAGCATATGAAACTCTGATCAGTGTTATATGGCAGCCTGGGTTGAAGGGGAGTTTGGGTGTGAATGCATACATGTATATGCACCCTTGAGTTCATCTGAAACTGTCACAAGATTGTTAATTGGCTACTCTAAGTCACTTCAGTGGTGTCTGACTCTTTGTCACCCTATGGAATGTAGTTCTTCAGGCTCCTCTGTCCATGAGATTCTCCAGGAAAAAATACTAACGTGGGTTGCCATGCCCTCCTACAGGGAATTTTTCTGACCCAGGGATCAAACCTGCAAATCTTATGTCTTCTGCACTGGCAGGTGGGTTCTTTATCACTAGCTCATTAATTAGCTACACTATAATACAAAATAAATAGTAAAAAAGAAAAGCACCAACCAACTGAATAATCAAAAGATTAAGTCACTAGTGAGATGTAAATAGCATCACATTCTCAAAAGGTATTAAAAATAAGTGTAAAGAAGACCCTAAGTAGAGTGAAGGAAGAAAAATACTTATTACAAAATCAATAAAAATTACCAAAGAAAACAAATTATATAAATCAAAACCAAATATACATCCAAAATAACTAATTGAAACAAATAGAGAAATATAATTATCATACTAAAATACTCAATAGATGTAGTTAATTCTGGAATGAACCCAATGAAGAAAAAAGAAAAAATTAATTGGATATGAATGCCAAAAACTTTATTCAGAATAAACCAGAGAAATAAACTAAATATGAGAAATTTAAATGATCCAGACACTTGGTTGAAACACTTGAAAATATGTTGCATAAAATTTCCAGGAGGAAAGACTAAACAAAATTACAGGAAAAAAAAATTAAAAATACAACAGAACGGAAAAAAGAGAGAGAGAGAGAGAGACCTTAGAATTACAACATACATGAGCTGTGAGACTGAATATTTAAAATATAATATAGTTATATTAAATCTATAGAATATCAAGAACAAAGAAGATATTTATAAGCTGCGTAACAAGAATTTCAGAAATCCCAGTTCCAAGAGTTAGATTTAGGCAATTCTAACTTTGTAAATATTTTTCAAGGTACTTATTTTGCCTGACAAGTATACAAGGACAGAAAATATTTTAAAAACAGAGAATCTAGATTTTGATGCTATAAAACTAAAATATCCTTGATAAAAACATACAACTCAGAAAATTTTAGGAAAATACTAGGACAAACATAAATAAAAATAAATTGAGTTTAGACTCAAATAATATGATGATTCGTGTTTCCACTTGAATGGGTCCAAGGTGCCTAAGTATTTGTGTGTGTGTGTGCAAGAATACTGGAATGAGTTGTTGCTTCCTGGAGTGGAATCTTCCTGACCCAGGGAACAAACATGCATCTCTTGCATCTCCTTCATTGGCAGGCAGATTCTTTACCACTGTACTACCTGGGAAGCACCCAAGCGTCTGCTGAAACATTATTCTGGGTATATTGGTGAAAGTGTTTCTGAATTTTTGAATTTGTAGATTGAGTAAAGCAACTTGCCCTCCCCAATGTAGGTGGACTTCATGCCATTCATTGAAGGCTTGAATAGAACAAAAAAGACAACATCAAGGAGAATTTGTTCTCTATCCCTGACTGTCTTCAGTTCAGTTCAGTTCAGTCGCTCAGCTGTGTCCGACTCTGCGACCCCATGAACGGCAGCACGCCAGGCCTCCCTGTCCATCACCAACTCCCGGAGTCCGCCCAAATCCATGTCCGTTGTGTCGGTGATGCCATCCAACCATCTCATCCTCTGTCATCCCCTTCTCCTCCTGCCCTCAATCTTTCCCAGCATCAGGGTCTTTTCAAATGAGTCAGCTCTCCTCATCAGGTGGTCAAAGTATCGGAGTTTCAGCTTCAGCATCAGTCCTTCCAATGAACACTCAGGACTGATCTCCTTTAGGATGGACTGGTTGGATCTCCTTGCAGTTCAAGGGACTCTCAAGAGTCTTCTCCAACACCACAGTTCAAAAGCACCAATTCTTCTGCCCCTCAGCTTTCTTTATAGTCCAACACTCACATCCACACATGACCACTGGAAAAACCATAACCTTGACTAGATGGACCTTTGTTGATAAAGTAATGTCTCTGCTTTTTAATATGCTGTCTAGGTTGGGCATAGCTTTCCTTCCAAGGAGCAAGCATCTTTTAATTTCAAGGCTGCAATCACCATCTGCAGTGATTTTGGAGCCCAGAAAAATAAAATCAGCCACTGTCTCCACTGTTTCCCCTTCTATTTGCCATGAGGTGATCAGACTGGATGCCATGATCTTAGTTTTCTGAATGCTGAACTTTAAGCCAACTTTTTCACTCTCTTCTTTCACTTTCATCAAGAGGCTCTTTAGTTCTTCTTCACTTTCTGCCATAAGGCTGGGACGAGCACCGCAGCTGCGACGGTGCAGGAGCACAGCTGAGAGGAGCTACCCCATGTCCAGGGTAAGGCGCAGCGGCTGAGCTTTGCTGGAGTGGCCCTGAAGACATAACTCATGTCCAAAGTAAGAGAAACCCAAGTAAGATGGTAGGTGCTGAGAGAGGGCCTCAGAGGGCAAACAGACTGAAATCACAATCACAGACAACTAGCCAATCTGAGAAGAAGGATCACAGCCTTGTTTAACTCAATGAAACTAAACCATGCTGTGTGGGGCCACCCAAGATGGATGGGTCATGGTGGAGAGGTCTGACAGAATGTCGTCCACTGGAGAAGGGAACGGCAAACCAGTTCAGTATTCTTGCCTCGAGAACCCCATGAACAGTATGAAAAGGCAAAAAGATAGGACACTGAGAGATGAACTCCCCAGGTCAGTAGGTGCCCAATATGCTATTAGAGATCAGTGGAGAAATAACTCCAGAAAGAATGAAGGGATGGAGCCAAAGCATAAACAACACCCAGTTGACTGTCTTCAAGCTGAGTCATTAGTCTTCTGGCTTCAGTTTTGGACTCAGCCTGGAACTCCATCTTTGGTTCTCCTAGCCTCCATAATCATAATCTCCTCAACCTCCATAATCATGTATGTAAATTAGATAGCTTCTTGAATGTTCTAATTTACACAGATAAATTCTAGAGAACTTGTGGGGAAATTAAGCATGTTGAATAATGGTAGGAAAGTAAGTTCGATCGGGCTTAATTTACTGATATAGGCTGACTAAGGAGACATGCTGCCTTGATATCACAGCTCAGAGGAAGGTATGTACAGCTTGCCTGGCTGGTTGACTAAAACTTGGATCAAAAAGTGGCCCACTCTTGGGTTGCACCCCACGGACCTGCAAACCCTGTGCTTGCCCAGCTTCAAGACCAAAGATAGAGCCCAGTGTCAGCAACAGAGACATCATTAGTTTAACGGGTGAGGAAATCTTACTTGCGAGGTCCTGGAATAGAGCCTGGATAACTGCAGCCGCAGGACAGTGCAGCAGTCTTGGCTCCCACGTGCAGGGAGAGCTTACCGGTTATACGGGGATTGACATCAGGTTGGCTCACTGGTTGTGAGGGAAACCAGCAGAGGGGACAACTCTCACTGTCCTTTTGATAAGCTAGTGGGAACAATCACTAGCTGGGTACCTGGATCAAGTATGTAGGTAGATCAGTCATGTGCACAGGGAGTAGATGAAGCAAGGACTGGTCAACAAGGGATGGACAGGGACAAGAGAACAGCCATCTTGAGTGGCCTGATCATATACCCACTATGAGAAAATCAGACACGCCAGACCAATCTTGCTTGAATTTTGTTGTTGTTGAGTCACTCAGTCATGTCTGACTCTTTGCAACCCCAC
This sequence comes from Muntiacus reevesi, assembly GCF_963930625.1. Classification (NCBI taxonomy): domain Eukaryota; kingdom Metazoa; phylum Chordata; class Mammalia; order Artiodactyla; family Cervidae; genus Muntiacus; species Muntiacus reevesi. Next base: position 33,960,517 of record NC_089261.1, on the reverse strand, counting down.
TGACTACAGCATACCAGGCTCCCCTGTCTATCACCATCTCCCAGAGCTTGCTCAAACTTATGTCCATTGAATTGGTGATACCATCCCACCATCTCATTCTCTGTCATCCCCTTCTCCTCCTGCCTTCAACCTTTCCCAGCAACAGGGTCTTTTTTTTAACAAGTTGGCTTCTCACATCAGCTGGCCGAGGAATTCAAAGGCTTGAAGAGATTAAAATGCTAGAGTTTATTTGTCATTTAAGACCTATTTACTCACACTGGTGATCTTGGAGAGACAGCAGTGAGTGGTGACTTGAAGTGAACCCTTAGTTCTCTGCCCAAGAGTTGAACCTGGATAGCTTCGATGAAAACCAGGAATCCTAGCTGCGAGTCCACCAGGGGCTAGAGGTTAGAAGCAAAATTCCCTGGTCCTTGCTCCCACTGAAAAATGCATCTCTCAAAGAGGCTAAACTGTTAATATCTTGTACAAAGTTTATTATTAGAGACACAGCCCAGATAGCTCAGAAGGTAAAGCATCTGCCTGCCATGTAGGAGACCCAGCTTCAACCTCCGGGTTAGGAAGATTCCGCTGGAGAAGGAAATGGAAATCTACTCCAGTATTCTTGCCTGGAGAATTCCACGGACAGAGAAGTTTGGCAGACTATAGTCCATGGGGTTGCAGGGAGTCAGACACGACTGAGCAACTAATACGTTCACGCAAGGTGGGAGAGCACACAGAGAAAGTGCAAGTCACTCAGTTGTATCTGACTCTTTGCAACCCCGTGGTCTATACAGTCCATGGAATTCTCCAGGCCAGAATACTGGAGTAAGTAGTCGTTCCCTTCTCCAGGGGATCTTCCTGACCCAGGAATCAAACCAGAGTCTCCTGCATTGCAGGAGGATTCTTTACTAATTCAGCTATCAGGGAAGCCCACACAGAGAAACTACTTGTTTAATATAGAAGCAAGGCAGAGATACAAGCCTATAGAGACCAGGCGTGGTGTCCTATCTAATGAGGAGTAGGGCAGTAAAGAGGCAGTTAAGTCATTTATATAGGGCAGTTCTTCCTTTATCTTTGACCAATTATCTAGTTTCTTTTCCCACACCTAATCTAGTACCCTCCCCAACATCTGTGTGCAACTTTTGCCCAGGCTAGATTCCAGCCCAAAGTCTTTGGGATATTAGTATCACCTATTATGGGGTGGTGCCCCCTCCTTCCTGACTCCCAAGGAATCTTTCTTCATACATGCAGTGTCTCCCTTGCCCCAAGGATGAGAAATAGGTGACCTATTGATCTTTTAATTAAACAGGGTCTAGCCTCTCTCTGTTCCTGCCATAGCTGTAATCTTAAAGTGTCTAAGAGGCAAAGACCAGCTATTTGCACTATTTCTGTTATTACCATCTCAAAGTGAAAACAGGGTTCATTGCAAATATCTATCCTAGAAGCCACCTGCCTCATTCCTCAGGAAATGTGAACAGGAGGCTGGTTATAAATGTGTAGCCTGGAGTCCATCTAACTCATCCCTTGCTGAGAGAGTCTTAAAGACATACTTTTATCCTCTTCTATGGCAAAAATGACTTGTGAGAGTAATTCCTGCATCATTGAAGAGCAGGCCTCCTCAGGCCAGACATAACAGGAGAACTGCAGTCACTGAACTGGGAAGTCTAAATTCAATTAGAGTAATTTGATCCCCAGGTAGCAGGGGCCAAGATACAGTTCTCAACCGCAAAAGCAAGGCGGGTATGGTAATGGCTGCAGAGCCAGAGAAGCAATCTGAACCAAATTTCACAGACCTGAGATACTGGCTAGTTGATCATGGTTTCCCTACAGTGAAACATATAGGAAGAATACTAAATTCTTACTTGATCTGTATGAGCAGTAAAGTCCTAAGTCAAGTAAGAAAAAGTCTAAACTGAATCATTAAAGCAGAGTGTCATGGTCCCTTAATCTCCCAGACTTGAGCCAGTTTACAGCCCCAGAATGCTTTGAATTAATGGGAGGCTGGGTTCTTTTCAGGCTGCCAATTATATTGTGAATCTTTCTCTCAGCCTTTCCTAAAGGGACCTACAACCTTAGGGTTAACTGTGCATCTGGGAAAAGGAAATAAACTCATTTTCAGAAACAACTGGATGCTGGCTATCAACTGACAGTAAATCCAGGAGACCAAAAGCATCACTGTGACTCCGAATAGGGGTTATGGAGGTCAGATGACCAGTGGAGTTTTATCTCAGGTCCATCTCACAATGGGCCCAGTGGTCTCCACACCCATCTTGTAATTTCCACAGTTCTGGAGCCTAATTGGAATAAATAAACTCAGTAGCTAAAAGAAGACCCATGCTGATTCTCTGACTGTGTGATGAGGACAATTATTTTAGGAAAGATCAAGTGGAAGTTACCAGAGGTGTCTCTATCTAGGAAAATAGTTAAGTCCAAAGAAACTGCATTCCTGGAGAGATTGCAGAGATTAACACCATGATCAAGGATTTGAGAAAGACTGAGGTGGGACCTCTCATCACACCCCATTAATCTCACCTACTGGCCTGTGCAGAAGACAGATGGTTTTAGAGTAAGAACAGGGATTGCTATAGACTTAACCAGGTGATGATTCCAATTGCAGCTGTGGTAATGGATTGATTTCATTACGTGAGCAAATGAACACATCCCTGGTAACATTTATGCAGCTATTTATCTAAAAATGCTTTTTTCTCAATATCTTTTATTAAAGACTAACAGAAGCAGTTTACTTTCAGCTGGCAAGGCCAGCAAATCACATTTACTGTCCTCTCCCAGAGGTATATAAACCCTCTGGTTCTATGTTATAATTCTGTTCACCAACAAATTTATCAGGTTTCCCATCCACAAGATGTCACACTGGTCCATTATATTGATGTCATTGTGCTGATTGGACCTAGTGAGCAAGAACTAGAAACTATTCTACATTGATTAGTAAGGTATATGCTAGTCAGAGTATGGGAAATAAATCTGATGAAAACTCAGGAATTCTACTTCAGTGAAATTTGTAGAAATCATGTGGTATATTCCATGTACAATAAGTTTTTTAGGTGAAGGATAAGTGGTTACATCCAGCCTTTTCTACAGCCAAAAAGAGGCACAGCACCTAGGAAGACTTTGGGTTTTAGAGGTAACTTATTCCTGTCCTGAAAGTGTCATTTCATTCCAACTACCACATGACTTGAGAAGTTCCTATTTTTGAGTGGAGCTCAATGCAGGAGTTATAAGAGATGTGAGTTTGATCCATTGGTCTGGAAGATGCCCTGGAGGAGGGCATAGCAACCCACTCCAATATTCTTGCCTGGAGAATCCCATGGACAGAGGAGCCTGGTGGGCTAATGTCCATAGGGTCGCAAAGAGTCAGACATGAATGAAGCAACTAAGTGTGCATGCACAGAAAAAGAGAAGGCTCTACACCAGGTCCAGGCTTCTGGACAATCTACTTCCCACCTTGGGCCAAGAGATCCTGGAGATCAAGTGGTGTTTGAAGTGTCATGGAGGTAAGGCTGCTTTTTAACGCTTTGACAGGTCCCTCCAATTGCATCCCAGTCTAGGCCCTTAGGATTTTAGAAAAAAGGCCTACTATCCTCCGTAAATAGCTATTTTTCTTTTGAGAAGTGACCCCTAGGCCTGCTGCTGAGCTTTAGTAGAGACTGAATGCTGAACCATGGGCCACCAAGTTAGCTGCTCACCATGAACTGGGTGTTGTCTGAGCACCAAGCCACAAGGTTGGGCATGTACATCAGTGCTCCATCATCTAATGGAAGTGATTTATATGTGATTGAGACTGGTCAGGCCCTGAAGGCACAAGTAAATAGATAAAGTGGTCCAAATACATGTAGTGCCCGTTTCTGTTCACTCCTGCCTTCTCTCCCTCACCCAGCACCTATGGCCCCATGGGGAGCTCCGCATGGTCAGTCAACAGAGGAGGAGAAGACTCGGGCCTGGTTTACAGAGGGGTCTGCATGCTATGCAGGGACCATTTAGAAGTGGACAGCTGCTGTGCTACTGCCCCTTTATGGGATGTCCCTGAAAGGCAGTGTGGAGGGAAAATCCTTTCAGTGGACAGAGAACTGAGCATAGGACCTAGTTATTCACTTTACTGGGAAGAAGAAATGGACATACATGTGATTACATACTGAGTCACATACTATGGCCAAAAGGGTGATTAATGATCAGGGACTTGGAAGGAGCACATCTGGAAAACTGGCAACAAGGGTATCTGGGTAAGAGACATGCAACTATGTCTCTCTAAGTGGACATAAAGCATGAATATATTTGTGTCCCACATGAATGCTCACCAAAGCTTGAGAGGATTTTAATAATCAGGTGGATGGATACCAATCAGCTCTTTCCCCAGCCACCCTGTCATCACCCAGTGGGCTCATGGACAAAGTGGGCTTGATGGCAGAGATGGAGGTGAGGCATGGGCCCAGAAACATGGACTTCTGTTGACTGTCTATGGACACAGCTGAGTCCCAATCTGTCAGTAGCACAAACCAACATCAAGTTCCTGATATGGCACAATTTACAAGGCTGCCCATCCTGGTGGAAAGTTGATTACAGTGAATTATTTCCATCATAGAAGGGCAGTATTTAGTTTTTACTATAACAGATGGTTAATCTGGATGTGTTTTTTGTTGTTGTTTTTTTTTTCCGCCCCCTGCACGCAGTGCTTCTGACAATGCTACTACCCATGAATTAAAAAATAATAATAATAACAACTTAGCTGTCCTTAAAAGAGACAGAAAAGGAAAAGACCACATGGAAAAGACAGAGAATCCTACACGAAGATGGAGGCAGAGATTGTGGTGATGTGGCCCCAAGTAGAGGAATGCCTAGAACCTCAAGAACTGGAAGAAGGAAGGTAGAAGGTAAGACTTCTCCATAGTGGTTTCGGAGGAAACCCAACCCTGCTGCCACTTTTAGTCTGGCACTTCTGTCCTCCAAATTTCTATTATCTTAAGTCAAAAAAAAAAAAAAAAAGAAAGAAAGAAAGAAAGAAAATAACTTAACTTTCATCTTGATACTCCACACAGCATTGCTTCTGATCAAGGATTGCACTTCACAGCAAATGAAATGCAGCAATGGGCTCATGCTTATTGAATCCACTGATGTTGCCAGCCTCCCCACTATCCTTAGGTAGCTGGTGTGGTGGAATGGCAGAGAGGCTCACTGAAGACTTAAGTATTGTACCAGCTAAGTGGCATTACTCTGCAGGGCTGGGGCAATCTTCTCCAGAAGACTCTATGTGCTCCAAATTAGCATCCAATATAAGGTACTGTGTCTCTCATCACCAGGAGCTACAGGTACAGAATCAGGGGAAATAAGAATGACATCACTATTACCACTAATGACCTATTAACAAAATTTTTTCCTCCTTTCTTTGCAAATGTATGCTTTACCAGTCCAGCCCAGAGATCTTAGATGCAAAGGGAGTTATTCTTCGTCAAGGAGACACAATGAATGGTTCCACTGCACTGCAAGTTAAAACAGTTACCTGGCCACTTTGGAATCCTCATAACTTTCAAAAGGCAAAGAAGTGAGCTTTTGTTCATGCTAGAGTAATTGATCCTGACTACCAAAGGGAATCAGACTACTGCTCCACAGTGTAGGTAAAGGAGTACATTTGGAATACAGATCTCTTAGCGTCTTTCTCTCTGAGTAAGGTTAATGGAAAATTGCCACAATTCAATTCAGGCCGAACTACTAAAGACTTGCACCCTTTAAGAATGAAAATGTGGTTACCAGACAAAGAGCAGTGACCAGCTGAGGGGCTTGTAGAGTGAAAGCAAAAGCTATACAGAGCAAACGGTGGAAGAAGGTAGATACAAGTCCTACCACAGGGCCAGTTACAGAAATGAGGACTTTAATTGCCAAGTGTGTGTCCTCATTTTGTTATGAATATGTGTTCAGTCGCTCAGTCATGTCCAACTCTTTATTTACTACTCTCTGGATTGTACTCTACCAGGCTTCTCTGTCCATGGAATTTTCCAGGTAATAACTGGATCCAGGTGCCATTTTCTAGCCCATGGGATCTTCCTAATCCAGCAATAAAACCCAAGTCTCTTGTGTCTCCTGCTTTGGCTGGCAAATTCTTTACCATTGTGCCACCTGGGAAGTTCTTTTGTTATGAATATATTTGCATGTAAATATCTTTGTTTTCTTCACTCTGTTATTCCTTACTATGTACCATAAGACATCATGTGAGGATTGCTAATTTTACATCATAGCATTGATCAAGGAGAAGAGTAAACAGGACTCAAGTTCTTTACTTCTTCTGGGGGAGGGGCTAGCATGTGTTCTGTTGTATACAGTATCGTTGCATCATAACAATCAGAGCCACAACTTGGTATTTGGAGATTAACTATAATGTAAGGAGATGTATAATAGTGCCAAGTTGACAAGAGGTGGACTTGTGATAGCTCATTTTCTGTATCAGTTCGATTGTGCAATGGGGTGTCCAGATATTTGATTAAAATGATTTTTCTGAAAATAGCAATAAAAATTCTAAATATCTGTTTGGGAAATTAAATAAAGAGTCCTGTGACTTCCCTGGTGGCTCAGATGGTAAAGCATCCGCCTACAATGTAGGAGACCCAGGTTCGATCTCTGGGTGGGGAAGATCCCCTGGAGAAGGAAATGGCAACCCACTCCAGTACTCTTGCCTGGAAAATCCCATGGAAAATCCCAGGAGTGTGGCAGGCAACAGTCCATGGGATGGCAAAGAATCGGACATGACTGAGTGACTTCACTTCACTTCAGGCTTCACAGATAAAGCAGAACAGCCCTCTGATCTTGCTTCTAACCTGCCTGGACACCACCTTGACTGTGAGTGACGACCTGCTGTGAGTGCAAGACCTGCAGCACCATAGATAAGATGGGAAAGAACTAAGATAAGAAAGAATTCTGAGATTCTTGAGCCCCTGGAGGAGGCTGGCCAACCAACCCCCAGGCTTAACAACATTCCAAGTTTTCGGAGATGAAACCAACAGCATTAATATGAAATCAGGCTTGCAATTTGTTCATAGGTTGATGATGATATCTATTTGTATCCTGGGATTATAAATGGGAACCAGGAACTGCATTTGAAGTCTCCCTCATGGGATCTTTTCCCAATTGGGTCTTCAGACGTGCTGTGATGCTGGACTTTTCAGTACTGTTTAAGTCTGGATTTTAGTCAACATTCAATTTGGGGATATATCCTCTGCTGTTTCTATTTCTTTTTTCTTTTAATGTTAGTATATTGAAAGTAAGTCAGATAATTCTCTAATAAATATTCATACTATTTGTTTGTACATAATGTGTGGCTTATTTTATTAACAAATGCTTTGAACATGAGATGAAAGTGAAAACTTATAGCAAAAAAAAGGTGAAGTCGCTTAGTCATGTCCAAATATGTGCAACCCCATGCACTGTAGCCCACCAAGCTCCTCCCTCCATGGGATTCTCCAGGCAAAGGTACTGAAGTGGGTTGCCATTTCCTTCTCCAGGCGATCTTCCAGACTCAGGGATCGAACCTAGGACTGCTTCATTGTAGGCAGACGCTTTACCGTCTGAGCCCCCAGGGAAATCCATAAAGTGAAAGTGAAAGTCGCTTAGTCCTGTCCGACTCTTTGCAACCCCATTCATTATACAGTCCTTGGAATTCTCCAGGCCAGAATACTGGAGTGGGTAGCCTTTCCCTTCTCCAGGGGATCTTCCCGACCTAGGAATTGAACCCAGGTCTCCCACATTCCAGGCAGATTCTTTACCAAATGAGCTATCAGGGAAGCCCTGATATCAGGTTCAGACGGTAAAGAATCTGCCTACAATGCAGGAGGCCTGGGTTCAATCCCTGGGTCAGGAAGATTCCCTGGAGAAGGAAATGGCAACCCACTCCATCATTCTTTCCTGGAGAATTCCGTGGACAGAGGAGCCTGGTGGGCTACATTCATGGGGTCCCAAAGAGTTGGACAGGACTGAGCGACTAACACTATTTTTGGCAAAACAATATCCAAATAATAATATAAATGTTAAGATTGTTTAATTGATAAGCAAGAATTTTCTCTTGTCTAAAATTTAAAATATAAGACTATAATAATAAAATTTATGTTAATTTCATAAAATCTTGCAACCTAATCAATGTAAGAAGGAGAAAGCACAGATGCAGGTTATAGCATATATAATAACAGTATAATGAAGGAAAAATCTCCAACTGTCAATTTGAAAAGCTCAGTTTTTAAATAAATTATATTGAAAAATCATTCCAAAAAATGTAAAATAGCCTATTATACAGAGTGAAGTCAGAAAGAAAAAACAAATATGGCATAGTATATTAACTCATGTACATGGGATCTAGAAAAATGGTACTTGTGGACCTATTTATAGGGCAAAAGGAGAAACACAGACATAGAGAATGTACTTGTGGACACAATGAAGGAAAGAGAGGGTTGGAAAAATTGAAAAAGCAGCACTGAAACATAAATTATCACATGTAAAATAAATAGCTAGTAGAAAGTTGCTTTATAACACAAGGAGCTCAAACCCAGTGCTCTGTGACAACCTAGAGGGGCAGGGTGAGATGGAGGTGGGGGAGAGGTTCAAGAGAGACCGGACTTGGCTGATTCACTGTTGTATGGCAGAAACCAACACAACATTGTAAAGCAATGATTCTCTAAGAATAAATTTAAAAAATATATTGTTTGAAATAATGGTAAAAATGATATGAGATGACAGACTATGAAAAATCAATAGACTAATGCTGCTAAAAATTTTTAAAAATGTAAATTGGTATTTGATTCTCCTATTACCTGAAATAAGTCATTGTACTATGTTAGAAGTATGACGTTATCTGTGATATATTTTTTGATAACTGTAGGAGTGGCTTGTCATTTTTTAAAGCAACTCAGACTAATTTCAACTACTTTGTCAATTCACTTGTAACACTACTTAAGATATATGCTCCTTTTCTATATCATAGTCTTTGACAGCCATTGCTTTATGCTGTTGTGAGATTGTCAAAATGATTAGAAAGGGTTTCCTGATTCCTTTATTATCATCAATGAAATGGTTTACAACTTGATCAAAAGTCACTTGGGCATCACACAGTTTTAAGAATGTATGAAATAAATAAGACATAGACATAAAAATTTAGATGAAGTGTGATAATTATATCATTATCATCTAATGTCAGAATAAATTGCTCAAAGACCAACTAATAGTGTCATAAAAGTTACTGCCCATTTGACCATTTGTTTCATGTGCTTATAAAATGTGTTATTTCAGATTAGCTTACACACAATGATGAATGCAATCTAGGAGAAGAGAATTAAAAATGACTGCTTGTAAAATAATTTATAACTTTTTATGCAAGTAGATTCTGGAGCTAAATTTTAGTTTCAACAAACACTGTGATTAAGACCTACAGATAAATATATAGTCAATTAAGCAAGGTATTAAACATGTATATAGGTTTTATTAAAAATGTTATTACTAGATTTTTTTTCAATTGCATTGCAACTCATGTGGCGTATAAGCTATTCTGAGTCAGGATTTATGTGATTCTAATTTATATACACAAAACAGTTAATACTATCCAACAATAATCCTTATTGTGAAATTATGTTAAAATACTATTTTTTCTCAAAACACAGTCCCAAGACACTTGTATTATTTATTCTGAATGCTATTACTAAATTGGAAAAATATATTACAAATAAAACCCATTTCAGCACGATTTAAATTATCTTTATGATCACTCAATTCCTTTATTTAACCTAGTTTGAAAGACCAATTTCTTGAACATAAAACTCTCCTCCATTTTAATGATGTTTTAGTACGACATTTTGATTTTTAGAGAAAACAAACAAAACACCATAATTGCCCCAGTTAATAGGTAATGCTTACAAAATGCACAAGAAAACAAAGAGTAACATGAACAACTTCAGCAGCCATGCAGCCAGGCTGGAGGACCATGATAAACTGGGTCACTCACAGTTGAGGGATGTGTCAACAGGCTGAGATTGTCCATTATTATTACTGAAGGACTGTGCCTTCCATCTACTGCTTTACTTCTCTGCCTTCTGCTGACAATCTTTTCTGTGTTTTGTTTCCACATATCTCTTTTATTTGATTATTTCTCTCTATCTTGGACTCCAGATCCTGAAAAGAGACTCCCTAGTTAGTCCAGTTTTCAGTGAGCAGTAAACTTCAGGATGGAGTCCTCCCCGGTGTCTAACTGAATCAGTGAAGCGCTGATCTAATGTCTAATCAGCTGTGATCTTCACTTTGGAGTAATGTGGGACACCTCTGAAAGAGGATCTAGGCGAACCAGGGGATCAGAAGCTCTTACACTTTACTGAAAGGGCCCAGGTAAATGATGAGCACGTTGAAGGGCTTCTCCAATACAAGCATGATGTTTTATACACATGACAGTGTCCAACCTGTCATGCATGTATTGGTAAGAGTCCCCTTCTGCATTTTATCTATATTAGAATGAAATATAGTATATTTATGTAATATATCAGGGAAGGCAAGAACAACCCATTCCAGTACTCTTACCTGGAAAATTCCATGGAGAGAAGGGCCTGGTAGGCTGCAGTCCATGTGGTCGCTAAGAGTTGGACATGACTGAGCGACTTCACTTTCACTTTTTACTTTCATGCATTGGAAAAGGAAATGGCAACCCACTCCAGTGTTCTTGCCTGGAGAATCCCAGGGACAGCGGAGCCTAGTGGGCTGCCATCTATGGGGTCGCACAGAGTTAGACACGACTGAAGCAACTTAGCAGCAGCAGCATGTAATATATAATTCAGAGAAAGGTCTAAGAATTGGGAAGGAGCAATCAGGCATTGCAGCCTTCAATAATATTGTATATAAACCTCCTTATCTTAGCTAACTTGATGTGTCTTAATCAGACACTCTAAGAAATGCCTCATTTGAAAACTACAGAATTTATGAGTTGGATCAGAACTAAAGCTTGTAGCTCAGTTCATGTCTGAAGTGACCTAAAACAACTGTATTTTCATCGCAAATTCCTTATCTTTCATGTCTGAAATTGCATCCCTAAAAACACTTATTTTTTTCATTTATGGCTTAAATATGAGAAGTTCTGTTTATTGAATATATGTCTTTTAAAGCAAACATCATCATTATTTGTTAGGATTGAAAACTATGTTGACAAATGAAACAACATCAAATAAACTCCTTGACCATGCAGCCCCAGGAAAGCATGAAAAGGAACACTCGGCTAATATACTCCCTTAGCAGGTATTTTAGTCTGTGAGATGTATAAACTTTTTTCTAAAAAGCACAAATATGAAATATTTGGGTGACATATACACTTATAAAAACAAAAAGGTCTTACCACACCATTATTTGTATTGTAGAGAATTAAAATCATTGATAGGCTGGCTGTGTTACAGCTTATTGTGTCTCTGACACAATCGAAACCTTAAATATGAATCCTGGCTGCTTTTATTTACCAGGTTCATAGGATTGGATGAATTAGGAGAGTGAACACAGTGATCACAGTAAGCGCAGAGCCAAAGAAAAATTTGAGCCTGAAAATCTGGCTTAGTTGTAAACTGACGTCTATTCATTGATATTGAACCATTTGTGGTATGAAAAAAAAAAAGCAGAAAAATGTATCTTTTAGGCTGTAAATAGCATAAGAGTCAAAATATTACCCAGTTTTTCCACAGTTAACAGTGTTTATTACTTCCAGAGCAACCTAATACCCGATATATAAAATAATATTTTTCTCTATTACAGCAGTTAGTTTTGGTGACTGTTCTCTGTCATAGTTTATACTTAGTTTTCTTAGACTCCAATAAAAGTCCTTTGAAGCTTTAGAGATGATGTATGTATAGTCTCCTTCTCTTCAAATACCTAATCCTTGTGTGCAAAAATATTGATTTAAAGAGAAATTTGTTAAATATGCTTATAGCAGAGCTATAAACCTTTTTTTAAAAATTATGAACATTAGATAAAGCAGATTTTTAGTGTAATCTTTTTAGCTTAATGAGACATTTGAAAATAACATATTTAGTTTATAAACCATGTATCTTAACAATATTAAATATGAAATTTTCAATCTATTTATGGCCTTGTTTTGTGGAAATTGTTTGTCTACACCCTGTAGACAATAAAAAAAATTTCTCACGGGCAATGGCAACATCACATATCAAACTCCTAGAGTGCACAGCAAAAAAAGTAGTAAACACAGATCAACAAAGACTATATCTATGCATGTAACTTGAAGCAAAATTTGAGACATCTAAATAACAAAAAAACGCTTCTATTTTTCTAAAAATGTCAGGTACCAAGGGTAGGAGTAAAATTTCTCTTGAATTAACCTTTACATATAACATCAATTGTCCCTAGAAAACATTGCTAGGCTTTGAAAATGCATCTTTAAAAATAACAATTCATATCTAGAAGAATTTATTTCCATTTCTGAATGTGCATATTTTGCAATAATTATGATATGCTTTACATAAAAGGGGGAAAATGACTGCAAATCTACAAGACATTTAAGGCTTTTTTACTAGTTCCAACCAACACATCTTTTTAGATAAGCTTCAAAGATGAAACTTTGAAATTTTTGCTATTAAAGGAAATCATAATTCGATTCTTGATTTCCCCTAGCTTACTCAATAGCATTGTTTACATATTGTCAAGATGAAATTCTGTGCAACAAGAAATGTTTAAGCCAAAAAATCCCTCTACTAACACAGTTGATTTGGCAAGTACATGGCCTGAATCAAAAGGAACATTTAAAAATGCTAAATCTTTGTTATTTCCAACACTTAAATATTTCTAGAGTGCTATTTGAGAAAAAACAAAAAATGTTGTCAGTAATGTATTTGTTAAATAAATATTTATTTTCTTCAGAAACATATGACATAAAAATTAAACATTTTTTTTGACAGAAAAGAAATAGAAATTTTGGCAACTATGAGTATTTACTTCTTGTAAGCATCCACATTTTACAACTTAAAATCATTTTTATTTTCACCCAAACAAAATAAAGTGGATTTGGTCTTTATTTATGGAAGTCAGAGGGGGGAAGCTTTGGCATCTTTTACTTAATGCACAGTTTTTATCTTCAACCACACTTATAACTAGACTTCTATCATTCCATGATCCTCTATTATAACAAAAAAGTCATTGGATTTTAAATGAACAACTCTCTAATATAAAACTGTGCTTAATCCTTTCTTCTACTTGAGTTAGCACAAGGGCAAGAAAGAAGTCATAATTCCAGACATACTAGAATTTGTACTAAGCAATGATCTTGGGTTTGTTTAAATTAAGAGGCCATCACTTGATAAGTGATAATTTGCTTGATCAAAGTAAAGAGTTTGAGATGTATAGTATGTACCCAGGTTATCCTGTTTTCAGATTCAATCAGACCAACATTGTATGCAGTTTAATTTCCTAGTCAAGAAAAAGAAATTACTGTAATTTGTAAGAGGCATTATTATCCTTTAATCAAATCAAAGACACCAGAAGAAAATATAACTACAGAGAAATACTTCTTATAAATATAGACATAAAAATTTTCTGTAAAATCCTAATGAAGCAAATCCAGCAACGTATAAACGCAATTATACAAAATTATTAAGCAGGTTATATTCTAGAATGCAAGGTTGGTAGAACATCCAAAAACCACATATACTAACGTAGCACATCAACAGAATGGAAAACAAAAAGCATGTGGCCACGTTATTAGACAGAAAAACAGCATTTGACAAAAACCCAAGACCCATTCATGATAAAAACATTTAAACAAATTAGGAATAAAAGGGAACTTCTTTAACTAGTTTTACCAAAAAATAGATATGAAAGACTCAAAGTTAACGTTATATTTATTGATGAAATGCTGGATCTGTCTCCTTAAGACTAGGAACAAAAAAAAGGATATATGTTCTCTACTTTGACGCATTATACTGGAAGTTCTAACAAGGGCAATTTAAGAAGAAAAGGAATTAAAATATTCATTTGGAAAGAAAAAGAAAATTTGTTTCTAGTTGCAGATGCATGTTTGTTTATATAGAAAATTCTAAGTACTCCAATGAAAATAAAAATTAATCCCACTAAATGGATGAAAATATTTGAAGATAATATATCTGAAGAGAGACTTGTATCAAGAATATATAAAGAACTCTTATAACTCATGATAAAAGGCAAGTAGCTTAGTATGTATATTTGTGGCTGATACACAATGCTGTACAACAGAAACGAAAATAAAACAGTAAAGCAATTATACCCAATAAAAAGCAAAAAAGCCAAATATCTGTATAGACATTTCTCCACAAAAAAATATACAAATGACTCAGTGCATGAAAAGATCCCTGGCGCTATTACTAATACATCAGATTAATAGTCATCTGTCAGGTAAAGATACACGCACTGGTTCAGTTCAGTCGCTTAGTCGTGTCTGACTCTTTGTGACTCCATGGACTGCAGCCCGCCAGGCTTCCCCGTCCATCACCAACTCCCGGAGCTTACTCAAACTCAAGTCCATCGAGTCGGTGATTCCATCTAATCATCTAATCCTCTGTCATCCCCTTCTCCTCCCGCCTTCAATCTTTCACAGCATCAGGGTCTTTTTCAATAAGTCAGCTCTTTGCATCAGATGGTCAAAGTACTAGAGTTTCAGCTTCAGCATCAGTCCTTACAATGAATATTCAGGGCTGATCTCCTTTAGGATTGACTAGTTGGATCTCCTTGCAGTCCACGGGGCTCTCAAGAGTCTTTCTCCAACACCACAGTTCAAAAGCATCAATCCTTTGGCACTCAGCTTTCTTTATAGTCCAACTCTCACATCCATACATGACTCCTGGAAAAGCCATAGCTTTGACTGGATGGACCTTTGTTGGCAAAGTAACGTCTCTGCTTTTTAATATGCTGTCTAGGTTGTTCACAAATTTTTCTTCTAAGGAGAAGTGTCTTTTAATTTCATGGCTACAGTTACAATATACAGAGATTTTGGAGCCCCCCAAAATTAAGTCTTTCACTGTTTCCATTGTTTCCCCCATCTATTTGCCATGAAGTGATGGGACCAGATGCCATGATCTTAGTTTTCTGAATGTTGAGTTTTAACCCAACTTTTTCACTCTTGTCTTTCATTTGCATCAAGAGTCTCTTTAGTTCTTCTTAGCTTTCTGCCATAAGTGTGGTGTCATCTGCGTATCTGAGGGTATTGATATTTCTCCTGGTAATTTTGATTCCAGCTTGTGCTTCATCCAGTCCAGCATTTAATATGATGTACTCTGCAAATACATTAAATAAGCAGGGTGACAATATATAGCCTTGACGTACTCCTTTCCCAATTTGTAACCAGCCTGTTGTTCCATGTCCAGTTCTAACTGTTGCTTCTTGACTTGCACACAGATTTCTCAGGAGGCAGGTAAGGTGTTCTGGTATTCCCATCTCTTTCAGAATTTTCCACAGTTCGTGGTGATCCACAGAGTCAAAGGCTTTGGCATAGTCAATAAAGCAGAAATAGATGTCTTTCTGGAACTCTTTTGCTTTTTCGATGATCCAACGGATGTTGGCAATTTGAACTCTGGTTCCTCTGCCTTTTCTAAATCCAGCTTGAACATCTGGAAGTTCACTGTTCACGCACTGTTGAAGCCTGACTTAGAAAATTTTGAGCATTACTTTGCTAGTGTGTGGAGTGAGTGCAATTGTGTAGAGCTTTGAATATTCTTTGGCATTGCTTTTCTTTAGGATTGGAACAAAAACTGACCTTTTCCAGTCCTGTGGCCACTGCTGAGTTTTCCAAATTTGCTGGCATATTGAGTGAGACACTTTCACAGCATCATCTTTCAGGATTTGAAATAGCTCAACTGGAATTCCATCACCTGCAGTAGCTTTGTTCGTAGTGATGCTTCCTAACACCCACTTGATTTTGCATTCCCAGATATCTGGCTCTAGGTGGGTGATCATTCTCACTAGATGTAGAATTAAAAAGCCAGATAATAGCAGTATCAGAAAATAAATGAAATATCAGAACCCTCACATACTGCTGATAAGAATTTTAAATAGTTTTGCATTTTGGAAACTCTCGGGCAGTTCTTCAAACGGTAAAATATAGATTTATATGATAATTTCAGCAATCCCACTCTTAGAAGTAAATAGATGTTCACATAAGAACTTTTGCATGAATGTTTACAGCAACTTTGTTCAAAATAGCCAAAGGGTGACAAAAAAGTAAAAGCTCATCTACAGATGAATGGATAAACAGAACCAGTATACCTATGTTATGGAATACCATTCACCTATCAGAAAGAATGAAATGCTGATATCTGCTATAAATGGATGGACCTTGAAAACATTACGATAAGTGAAATGCCAGTCACAAAAGACCACATAGTATGTGATTCAATTTAAATGAACTGTTCAGGATAGGCAAATAAACATATACTAAAAGCCTATAAATTAGCAGTTGAGTGGCTCAGGTCTAAATGGCTCAGGAGGAAGAGGATATGTATAGGATTTTCTTGTGAAGTGATAATATTTTAAAATTGGCTGTTGCAATAATATATTATTATTATTAAATATAAATAATTTTTAATTTATAAAATTAATTAAATATTAATCAATTAAATATCACTGCCACAGCCAATAATAGTAATAACATATTAATAATAATAATATACTAGCTGTGGTTATAAATATCTGTGAGTATTGTAAGAAATTTAGTTGTGCACTTTAAATTAGTGAATGCAAAATGCCAGGCTGGGTGAAGTACAAGCTGGAATTAAGATTGTTGGGAGAAATATCAACTGCAGCCATGAAATTAAGACAGTTGCTTCTTAGAAGAAAACCTATGACCAATCTAGACAGCATATTAAAAACCAGAGACATTACTTTGCCAAAAAAGGTCCTTTTAGCCAAGGTTGTTCTGGTTGTTCCAGTAGTCATGTATGATGTGAGAGTTGGACTATAAAGAAAGCTGAGCACCAAAGAATTGATGCTTTTGGACTATGGTGTTGGATAAGATTTTTTAGAGTCCCTTGGACTGCAAGGAGATCCAACCAGTCAATCCTAAAGGAAATCAGTCCTGAATATTCACTGGAAGGACTGATGCTGAAGCTGAAGCTGAAGCTCCAATACTTTGGCCACCTGATGTGAAGATCTGACTCTTTGGAAAAGACCTTGATGCTGGAAAAGATTGAAGGTGGAAAGAGAAGGAGATGACAGAGGGTGAGATGATTGGATGGCATCACCGACTTGATAAACGTGAGTTTAAGTAAGCTCTGGGAGTTGGTGATGAACAGGGAGGCCTGGCGTGCTGCAGTCCACGGGGTCACAAAGAGTCGAACATGACTGAGTGACTGAACTGAACTGATAGTATATAAAGTATACCTCTGGCATCTTAATAAAGAGTATAGAGAAAGAAAAAATCAAGTGTGAATTACAGAGGGAAGTAGCTCAGAAGTTAGGTGTTTTTGTACATATTAAGTCTCAGTTGTCTATTAGACTTCTAAATGGAAATAACAAAGTAAGTAATTGAATATACAAAACTACAGATTAGGACAGAGGCCCAAGCTAACAATACATGTTTGGCAGTATTTAGTATAAAGTAGATAAAACCATTACCCTGAAGGACAATGTCAACAGGTTTAATTAGGGGGGGAAAAAAAAGGAATAAATCCAGAGATTGCATTTTGGAATTTTCAACTTTAGAGATTAAGGAAATTAGTAAAACCTGAGAATGGGCAGTGCTGTGGAGCAAGCAATGTCTCCAATATATCTTTTTTAATAAATAAGCTGTCAAAAGGAGCAAATGACCAGTTAAAAGATAAATAAGTACTAAGGATACAATATACATATGATAAATATAATTAGCACTGCTATATGTTATACACAAAAAATTGTGTATGAAAGTAAATCCTGAGTTGTCATTACAAGAAAAACCTTTTTTTCCATTTTTTTAATTTTGTATCTATATGAGATAATGAATGTACTCTAACATTATTGCAATAGCCATTTCATGGGAGGTAAGTCAAATCTTAAGCTGTATCCCTTAAACTTATACAGTGCTATATGTCAATTACACCTCAAAAATATTGGAAGAAAAAATACTTTCAAAAGTTGTTAATGAGTAGAAAATTATTTGCTGTTTCAAATGCCATTGATTAATAGAAAACTAAGATTTGGACACTGCAATCCAGAGGTAACACTGGCACTAATAAAAGCAGAATTGATGGAAAAAATGAGAGTGAAAACTAAGGTGGATTGTGTCCAAGTGAGAATAGGGCAATTGGTCAACTTAATTACTTGTTGCTCATAAATTCAATGAACTGCAATTTGACTAATTAGTTTGATTAATTTTATTAATCACAATCAATGTAGTCAATTGTAATTGTGATTTGTTACAATACTTAAAATTTAAAGCAAATAAAAATAATTATAACTGTAAATATAATGGATACATTAAACATACATGAAACAATTACTTCAAATAGATTTAAATTAAAAACAACTATACTGGCTATTAGAATACACCTTTGGTGGCAAACTGTCCCATTTCCTCCAGGATGTATAGAGTTCCAGGAACAGAAGGATTTTGGTTTCAAGGCCAAGATCAGCTTTCAGTGCTAAGAATATGAAAATCCTATAACAAAAACAACCACAAAAAAACCACACAAAAAACCAAATATATTTAAATGGTATTCCTTAGCAATTTTATATTTATAAATTATATTAATATTCTGGATCTGTTTTATTTATGCTACTGACCTAAAAAAATTTTTTTAAAAAAAAGGTTTTATTCACGATCAGCAAATAACTGAATTTCGGAGTCCAAACAAAGTGAGCCATATGTATGTCTTCAGTACAACTGAAAAGTGAACTCTTTTAAAGAGGGGGAAAGGAAGCTGGGAAGATGATATTAATTAATAGTAAACAGAGCCCGTGGCTTTTCACTGGGTGAGTGCTTGCCAGGGAAGGAGAGGTTGTGTTTTTTCTTCCCATTGGACTATGCTATCATTGCAGAGCATGAGATCTTCCCCTTTTGGCCTCCTAATACTATTTAAATTGAAGTTTCCATTTACTAATTTTCATATTCCCCTCTTTGGATCAAGATTTTTCTCTGAAAGCATCACTGATCAAGTCAGGTTTTCCAGTTTCAGCAGCTTTTTTGTCCCTCAGTGCTAGGAAAGACCTTTCCTAAGTGTACATCCCACATCAGAGAAAAAACACACAGACTGGAAACCTATTGAAGTTACATTGAGTAGCAGGAGGGGTAGGAGGGAAAGATTTCACTTTTTATCTTAAGCCCATTAGTTATCAAGATCATAGAGACTGGAGATCATCTGAAGTGTTATGTCAACATTAAAGGTTTGGCAACAAAATTCCAACTGACCTGGTCTGGACATCTTGGGAAAGCTGTTTCAACAGATTCTGCCTGCCTCAATTCCAGGAAATCTTTGCTTCCAGGTCACCAGAAAACATACAAGTCTGGTCAGAGTTTGGTATTTTCCTTAAGTGTGTTATATGAATCCAAGAGTCTATTCCCTGGAGTTTGGCAGCACAAAGGTTGGTTAGCAGTATCTGACAGGGACCCTTCCAGAGAAGTTGAAGAGAAACTTCTCCAAATGTCTTTCCTAATAAGCAAAATCTCCAGTTGTGAAGTGTGATGCTTAAAGTCTTCACCTCTTAATGGCACATTATGAAAAAAATTGCTTTATCAAAGCATGGTTAATTTTTATAGAAGCAATTAGACTTTTGTAATATTGGGGTACCTCTGCTTTGATTGTGAGTCAAAGGAGGCAGTAGCCAAGTATGTTTGGCATTCTGTAGCTATCTCAAAGGATGACAATTTATGAGTTCAAAAAGGGTGGATATAAATCTTACATACACTAATGGAA
Organism: Muntiacus reevesi; assembly: GCF_963930625.1. Taxonomy (NCBI): domain Eukaryota; kingdom Metazoa; phylum Chordata; class Mammalia; order Artiodactyla; family Cervidae; genus Muntiacus; species Muntiacus reevesi. Next base: position 33,940,658 of record NC_089261.1, on the reverse strand, counting down.
AGCCTTTGACCAACATATTTAGATGGTCTCTACTAAGTTTGCCCATTGAGTCTTAATAGTGTCAATAGTTCATTTCACTAAACCAGAGGATTGAGGGCAGTAAGCATAGTGACAGTGTAGCAAAACCGGCCAAATAGCACAGATGTGTCACAGCACCTGACCAGTACACTGGGTCCCTTGATCACTATGAAGTTCCAGAGGTTAGAACAAACTTTTCCAAAAAGATTTCATCCAGATAGTAGACAGTAGCCTGTCTTCAAGGGAAGGCTTCAGTCCAGTGTGATAGCATACATGATTAAGACACATTTATATCTATCAGACAAAGGAAGCTATATGAAATCCATTTGCCAGAACTTGAATGGTCCATTAGGCAGATGAAAATGGCTGGAATCAGAAAAAACAGACTTTTCTGGATTGTCATTTGAACCAGTGGGACAAGTGAGGTAGACACATTCTGCAATCTTGTGTTGCTTCCACGAGACTCCAAAATCATGAGCTATTCTGAAAGCATATCTAGTAGCTGTGTAAATATTGGCAATTTTGTCTTTGGCTAGCTAAATGAAAGACTGTGAAAGAATATTTAATTGAGCCTGCTGGGCTGAAGTAGCCATAGGTTAAAATGCTGTCTCAACAGTATCAAGAGGAGTTATAACAGCATACACAGCATGATATTTGCCATTGTCACCTGTTGAATAAGAACTTTGTGAAGTCAGTGTGACCTGAATGAATTTCCTGCAGATCACTATGAGGACTCAGGAGGTCACCCATTAGCTTTAAGTAGTTGTGAGGGAATTCATCAGTGATGGATAAAAAAGAGTAGAAGGGTTAAGGTTACTACAATGTAAAAGAGTTATGTGAGGAGAGGTTAATAAAAGGACTTCAAAGGAGATGAGGTGGTTTACTGAAAAGTCTATGAATTCAAATATGTTTCTACTGTGTGAGATTCAAAAATGATTGCAAGGTATCCCAAAATAATTTTCTTGATGGTCTTAACCAAAAGGGCCATGATCATGATGGAACTAAGGCAAGGGAAGCATCCTCTTGTCAAGGGTCTAGTTACTGGTTATAATATCCTGTGGGTCTATGGTGATTCCTGGGCTTCTGTAGTGGCTTAGATGGTAAAGAATCAGTCTGCAATGTAGGAGACCTGGGTTTGATCCCTGGGTCAGGAAGATCCCCTGGAGAAGAGAATGGCTACCCACTCCAGTATTCTTGCCTGGAGAATTCCATGAACAAAGGGACCTGGTGGGTTATAGTCCATGGGATCACAAAGAGTTGGGCATAACTGAGCTACTCACATTGTCTTTCTATGGTAATTCCCACCTTTTTCGGTGAATATCCTAAGGCAGTATTCCCCCACCTTTAAGGCACCAGGAATCAGTATCATGGAAGACAATTTTTCCAAGAACTGGGGTGGGAGGGGATGGTTTCAGGATGATGCAAATATATTGCACTTATTGTGCACTTTAATTCTATTCTTATTACATCAGCTCCACCTAAGATCATCAAGCAACAGATCTCAGAGGAGACTGGGGACCCCTGTCCTAAGGGCATTCCCCTCCCTCTTCATATACAAAAAGGAAAAAGAATCTAATAATTTGCATGTCTAAGGGCATTGGGTTCATCAAACTCTTTTTTTAAGTTCTCAAAGGCTATGCTGTCCTGTTCATCCCATAAAATTGAGTTGGGCTTGTTAAGTAAAACTGAGCTTCCCTGATAGCTCAGTTGGTACAGAATCTGCCTGCAATGCAGGAGACCCCAGTTCAATTCCTGGGTTAGGAAGATTCCCTGGAAAATGGAAAGTCTACCCACTTCATATTCGGGCCGGGAGAATTCCATGGACTGTATAGTCCATGGGATCACAAAGAGTTGGACACAACTGAGCTACTTGCATTGCACTGCACTAAGTAAAACATACAGATATTTGTATGTTTTACCAACTAGACACAAGCTGGATTCAAGATTGCCGGGGGAAATGTCAATAACCTCAGATATGCAGATGACACCACCCTTATGGCAGAAAGTGAAGAAGAACTAAAGAGCCTCTTAATAAAAGTGAAAGACGAGAGTGAAAAAGTTGGCTTAAAACTCAACATTCAGAAAACTAAGATTATGGCATCCAGTCCCATCACTTCATGGCAAACAGATGGGGAAACAATGGAAACAGTGAGAGACTTATTCTGGGGGGCTTCAAAATCACCGCAGATGGTAACTGCAGCCATAAAATTAAAAGACGCTTGCTCCTTGACAGAAAAGCTATGGCCAATCTAGACAGCATATTAAAAAGCAGAGACATTACTTTGCCAACAAAGGCCCACCCAGTCAAAGCTATGGCTTTTCCAATAATCATGTATGGATGTGAGAGTTGGACAATAAAGAAAGTTGAGCACCAAAGAATTAATGCTTTAAAACTGTGGTGTTGGAGAAGACCCTTAAGAGTCCCTTGGACTGCAAGAAGATCCAACAAGTCCATCCTAAAGGAGATTAGTCCTGAATATTCATTGAAGAACTGATGCTGAAGCTGAAACTTCAATACTTTGGTCACCTGATGTGAAGAACTGATTCATTGGAAAAGACCCTGATCGGGGAAAGATTGAAGGCGGGAGGAAAAGGAGATGGCAGAATCTAAGATGGTTGGATGGCATCACTGACTTGATAGAAATGAGTTTGAGTAAGTTCGGGGAGTTGGTGATGGACAGAGAAGCCTGGAGTGATGCAATCCAAAGAGTTGGACATGACTGAGTGACTGAACTGAACTGAACTGAATTGAGAAACCAACCAGCCTGAGAAATAACCAGCAAGCCTGAGAAAACTTAAGCTACACCTTAGTTTTGGGAAGCTTAGCACACCATGAAATTGATATGGATCTAAGTGTAGCTCTTGTTCTGATATCAGATGCCCTAAATATCAAACCTGGATATCAAACCTAAATATCAAAAATTGCAAAATTGCAATTTTTCTCCTTGATGGCTTTATGTCCCTTTAAGGCTAAAAGCTTTAGCAAGTAAGTAGATGATGTTTTCCTGTGAGGAGGCCTGAAAAAGAGAGAAAAGAACCAAATCATCCACATATTGCAGCAAATTAGAAGCCCTAGGGAACTTTATATCATCTAGATCAGCCTTCAGAATTTGTGAGAAATAAGGACTCTCAGTAAATCCCTGAGGCATTACTGCCTAGGTAAACTGCTTTACTTCCAAAGTGAAGGCAAAAAAGTATTGGCAACCTTCATCAATAGGAATACTAGAGAATCACTGCATAAATCAATTATAGCAAAGAATTTGCTTCTAGTAGGAATGGATTTTAATAGGGTATGAGATTAGGAATAATAAGGTGTCAAGGGACAACAATGTTGTTTATTGCTAAGAGGTCTTGGACAAGCTTCTGCCCTCAGCCCTCAGATTTTCTCATTGATAAATGGGAGTGCTATATGGGTAATGATAATCTTCTATTATGGGTCTTATACCTTGAAAGATTTCTTTATATAATATTGAATAATTCTTAGGAGAGGATATAAAAGGATCTGTTTGAATCCTGATGGGAGGTGTGCTGTGAATTCTGCTCATATTAGTTGGAAATGTTGCCCTTAAGGAGGGTGGTAGCAGATTCAAAAGGTGAATGATAAGTATTTCCACTATCAGTTCTAGCACCATCAGAGACAGAATAAGTAGAAAATGTCAAAGGATCATTTACTTCACCTTATTGGCTGCCTTGATGACCACCATCAGGTTCAAGAATTATATCCCTCTTTGGGAGAAACAAATCTAAGAAGTCTTGCCCTAATAAGGGGATGTGTGTGCATGTGCCCCATCACTTCAGTCATGTCCGACCCTTTGTGACCCCATGGACTGTAGCTTGCAAGGCTCTTCTGTCCATGGAATTTTCCAGGCAAGAATACTGGAATGGATTGCCATTTCCTCCTCCAGGGGTATCTTCTCAATGCAAGGACCTAACCCAAGTCTCCAGCGTCTCCTGCCTTGCAAGCAGATTCTTTACTTTTCGAGCAAAAAATAGCAGAAGAACTCAGAGAAAAGAGCCTAAATGAATCTCTAAAAGGGTCTAAACAAAATAGTATCGGTTCAGAGTCAGGAACCTCTGGAGGTTCACTAGAGATCCCCACTACTGGAACTATTTTAGTCCTCTGAGATGGGGGCTGCTTTATAGTAATGAGGTTGAATACCAAGAGTGTGACTCCGGTGTCATCTAGGACTGGAAGAGCTCATCACCAATCTAGAGAAATGTTTCCCCAAATCAGTTAAGAGGGAGGATTTATATGAGGCCCTGCAGTTCCTCAGAGCCTCACTACTGAGAATTGGGAGAATGTTGGCAAGTCCAGTTAGAGGGCTGAAAGTGCCAGATGTATTAACAGTCCCTTCCTCAATGTTGACTCTTTGCAATAACAGAAGAATCTAGAAGAGTTTTGATTTTATTTAGGGTCTTTCACTTGCTGCAGTTGAAGATTAAAAATATTGGTAAAATCTGCCAATCCCAATCTTCCAATTTATCCCTTATCTCAGATCCACTATTGTATATAAAATAAGTAATTAATAAGGATGTATTGCATAGCACATAGAACAATACTCTGTAATGACCTATATGGGAAAAGAATCTTAAAAAGAGTGGATATATGCATTTGTATAACAGAATCACTTGGCTTAACACCTGAAACTAACACAATATTATAAATTGGTTTTATCCCTCAAAATTAAAAAAAAAAATAACAGTCAGAAAAATTTTGGTGGTTTTCCTTTGAGGTGACTCATCTAGATTATGAGAGAAGTGGTTTGACTAACTGACTCCGGAGTGAACATAGTTTCCCATTCCTTCCTGGTCCTTTTTACTAGAAAGCAAAGGTACAAAAAATCATATTTTTCTTTATAATCTGAACTTGATTGTAATAACTATGGATATATTCATCAGGTTTTTGTGTGCAAACCTGAGTTTTGTTCTGATTAATGGTCTTCAGAAAAGCCCTAGGAATTTGCTCATTGAAATTGTCTAGCAATTTCCTGAGCCTGATCATAGAAGTTAGTGATTGGTCTCCCAGGTATAGTTTTAGAGACCTGTCAGGACTTTCCCAATTAGTCATTTTCATCCAGTGCTGGACCTGGGCTTCACTGACAAGCATATAAACTAGCTGATATAAGTCAGAGAAATCAGGCTGATACATTTGAATGACTATATTAAATTCTGTAGGAAATCTGTGAGGGTCTTTTGTTACTTTGTGAAAATCTTTATGGTTTACAGTTCAGCTTTGTAACAAGGCTTTGTCCTCTGGATCCTCAGAAGGTTTCATTTTAACTGGATGGATTCCTGTAGATTTAGGGGAAATGGGGGCTGAGATGAGTTTCACAGAAAAAGGGAAATTTGATGAGAAAATTAAGATGGGGGATATGTCAGTATAGAGAAGGTGTAATTGATATATAAGAAAATAAGGAGAAAGATGGATCTGGGGTGGCACCTGAGGCAAAGGAACTGGTGAGAGGAGCTTGAGGCTTTTAAGGCATCTTTTCTTTCTTTGTGTGTGTGTGTTTTGTTTGTTTGTTTGTTTTGCCTTAATCTTAAAAGTTTATTTTGCAGAGAGGCAATTCAAGGCTCCTGATAGCATTTAGAAGCCTCAAAATATCAACTGACATAGCATGCCATCAGTTTGGGAAATTTTAGATCTATGGTAGTACAGTCAATTTTACGAAAAGTAAGTTTGGGGATTTCAAACATTCCTTATAGTGGTCACTGATAGTCCAAACTGACTTTAGTTGTCAGTTCATTTAGTTAGAAATATGCATGAGAAAGAATCACAGTTATTAAACTAAACTCAGCTGGGGCCCCTGTAGGTGGGGTGTACTCAAAATATTCAAATAACTGATATCTTATTTTGAGTTCCTTTTTTCTCTAGATTAAAAGAATAATTTCCAAACAGCCTAAATAGCTTGCAGCTCAAACAGCCTGTAAGCCTAATACCATCCACTTCTAAGGGGACAGACTGGTCAAAGTAGCCAAGCTGAAGTCTGCTCAGAACAGCTGCGATGGAGCAGCCTAATTCTGAAGGCTTAAGAGCACAGTCCCAGTAAAACAGTCCCTATTCTTGAAGAAACGGACTAAGGCTGGCCAGTTCCAGTTGGAATACCCTGATTTCAAAAGTCAGACCAAAGTGCCAAAAGAGTACTAGAAGACAGAGGAAGTTCTTAAATGGAAGGGACAAATTTTAAACAGAACCTGAATAAAACCTGGTAAAGTTCAAAGGGCAGAGAGGGTGGAAGTTCAAATTCAGAAGAAAGATTCCCTTTCTCACCCCAGGGTGGGTGAGACAAGAAGTGAGGGTACTGTATTTGTTTGCTCATCACCCTTGGAGTCATCGGGGTCTTCTCTGGATCCCTATATGGGTCACCAAAATGTTTATGCAAAATAAATAGACTACTAGTTGTCTCCCCACTAAAAAAAGAGGAGGAGGGTGTTAGAGAGCAGCAAAGATTTGCAGTTTGGGTTCTGAAACTATGACAAGGCACATGCAAGGTCTCACATGGCAACAAAAGGAGAATGCTTGAATAGAGGGGTAAAATAAATTGGGAGGCTTAGAGTAAATAGAGAGTCTATGATATTTAATTACCTGAGTCCTTGCTAGGAAAGAAGAATTTTCCCGCACTATTGGGTTCTGCTATCACTGTAGGGCATGAGGCTTACCTCTTCTGGCCCCCACCTCTAATTTTAATTATAGTTTTTGCTTATTATGCTGTTTAGAATGTCCATTCACACACACTAAGAATTATTATGTTAAAATAACCAGATACCAAAATTTTCAAGTAACAAAATATGACAAAATATGTAAACAGTTCAGTTTAGTTCAGTCGCTCATTCGTGTCCGACTCTTTGTGACCCCATGAACTACAGCATGCCAGGCCTCCTTGTCCATCACCAACTCCCAGAATCCACACAAACACATGTCCATCAAGTCGGTGATGCCATCCAACCATCTCATCCTCTGTTGTCCCCTTCTCCTCCTGTCCCCAATCCCCAGCATCAGGATCTTTTCCAATGAGTCAGCTCTTCACATCAGGTGGTCAAAGTATTGGAGTTTCAGCTTCAACATCAGTCCTTCCAATCGACACCCAGGGCTGATCTCTTTAAGGATGGACTGGTTGGATCCCTTGCAGCCCAAGGGACTCTCAATAATCTTCTCCAACACCACAGTTCAAAAGCATCAATTCTTCTGCACTCAGCTTTCTTTATAGTCCAATTCTCACATCCATACATGACTACTGGAAAAACCGTAGCCTTGACCAGATGGACCTTTGTTGACAAAGTAATGTCTCTGCTTTTTAATATGCTGTCTAGGTTGGTCATAGTTTTCCTTCCAAGGAGTAAGCGTCTTTTAATTTCATGGCTGCAATCACCAACTGCAGTGATTCTGGAGTCCATAAAAATAAAGTCTGACACTGTTTCCACTGTTTCCCCATCTATTTGTCATGAAGTGATGGGACCAGATGCCATGATCTTAGTTTTCTGAATGTTGAGCTTTGAGCCAACTTTTTCACTCTCCTCTTTCACTTTCATCAAGAGGCTAGTTAGTTCTTCACTTTCTGCCATAAGGGTGGTGTCATCTGCATATCTGAGGTTATTGATATTTCTCCCGGCAATCTTGATTCCAGCTTGTGCTTCTTCCAGTCCAGCGTTTCTCATGATGTACTCTGCATATAAGTTAAATAAGTAGGGTTTCAATATACAGCCTTGATGTACTCCTTTTCCTATTTGGAACCAGTCTGTTCTTCCATGTCCAGTTCTAACTGTTGCTTCCTGACCTGCATACAGGTTTCTCAAGAGACAGGTCAGGTGGTTGGGTATGCTCATCTCTTTCAGAATTTTCCACAGTTTGTTGTGATCCACATAGTCAAAGCCTTTGGCATAGTCAATAAAGCAGAAATAGATGTTTTTCTGGAAATCTCTTGCTTTTTCAATGATCCAGCAGATGTTGGTAATGTAAACAAAAGCTAACTAAATTCTATATTTACAAAAATGAACAAAACTAATATAAACAAAGTGTGGAAAAATAGCTCCAGAAAGAATGAAGAGGTTGGCCCAAAGCAGAAATGATGCTCAGTTGTGTATGTTTCCAGTAGTGAAAGTAAAGTCTGTTGCTGTAAAGAACAATATTGCCTAGGAACCTGGAATATTAGGTCCATGAATCAAGGTAAACCCCTGCCATCAGGCTGGAGATCGCAAGAGTGAACATCAACATCTTAGGAATCAGTGAACTAAACGAACAAGAATGGGGGAATTTAATTCAGATTATCCTTATATTTACTAAGGTAGGCAAGAATCCCTTAGAAGAAGTGGAATAGCACTCATAGTCAACAAAAGACTGAAGTGCAGTAGTACTTGGGTGCATTCTCATAAACAACAGAATGATCTCGGTTTGTTTCCAAGGCAAATCATTCAACATCACAGAATCCAAGTCTATGACCTAACCACTAATGCTAAAGAAGCTGAAGTTGACAGAATCAACGAGTAACTACAGAACCTTTTTAGAACTAACATCAAAAAAAAAAAAAAAAAAAAAAAATGATGTCATTTTCATTATAGGGGATTGAAATGCAAAATTAAGAAGTCAAGAGATACCTGGAGTAACAGACAAGTCACATTTTGTAGCACAAAATGAAACAGGACAGAAGCTAACAAAGTTTTGCCAAGAGACCGCACTGGTCATAGCAAATACTCTCTTCCAAAAACACAAGAAACGACTTCACACATGAACATTACCTGATGGTCAATACTGAAATTCAATTGATTATATTATTTTCAGTTGAAGATGGAGATGCTCTATACACTCAGCAAAAATAAGAGCTGACTTTGGCTCAGATCATCAGCTCCTTATTGCAAAATTCAGTCTTAAATTGAAGAATTCAGAGAAAACCGCTAGGCCATTCAGGTATGACCTGAATCAAATCTCTTATTATTATACAGTGGAGGTGACAAATAGATTCAAGGGATTAGATCAGGTAGACAGTGTGTCTGAAGAACTATGAATGGGGGTTCATAACAGTGTACAGGAGGTGGTACCCAAAACCATCCCCAAGAAAAAGAAAATCAAAATGGCAAAGTGGATGTCTGAGGAGGCCTTACAAATAGCTGAGAGGAGAAGAAAAAAATCAAAGGAAAAAGGGAAAGATATACTGAACTGAATGCAGAGTTCCAAAGAACAGCAAGGAGAGATAAGAAAGCCTTCTTAAGTGAAAAATACAAAGAAATAGAGGAAAACAACAGAATGGAAATGAGTAGAGATCTCTTCAAGAAAATTGGAGATATCAAGGGGACATTTCATATAAGAGTAGGTACGATAAAGAGCAAAATATATTAGGTAAGAACATAACAGAAGCTGAAGACATTAAGAAGAGGTAGGAAGAATGAACAAAAGAAGTATACAAGAAAGACTTAGTGATACAGATATTTACGATGGTGTGGCCACCTACCAAAATCCATACATCTTCGAGTGTGAAGTCAAGATGGATTTAAGAAGCATTGCTACAAACAAAACTACTAGAAGTGATGGAATTCCAGCTGGGCTATTTAAAATTCTAAAAGATGATGGCATTAAAGTGTTTCACTCAATATATTAGCAAATTTGGAAAACTCAGTGATGGCAACAGGATTGGCAAAGTTCACTCTTCATTCCAATCCCAAAGGAAAGGAATGCCAATGAATGTTCAAATGACTGTATAATTGTGCTCATTTCACAAGATAGCAAGGTAAAATCTTTCAAGCTAAGCTTAAGCAGTATGTGAACTGAGAACTTCCAGGTGTATAAACTGGGTTTAGAAAAGGCAGAGGAACCAGAGATCAAATTGCCAACCTTCATTGAATCATAAAGAAAACAAGGGAATTCTAGAAAAATATCTACTTCTGCTTCGTTGACTATGCTAAATCTTTTGACTGTGTGAATCACAGTATGTGGATCATATCCTCCTTATGATCACAAATAAATCATAAGGAGATGGGAATACCAGATTCACGTGTCTCCTGAGAAACTGGTATGTAGGTCAAGAAGCAACAATTAGACCCACTTAGAACAATACTGGTTCAAAATTGGGAAAGGAATATATCAAGGTTGTATATTGTCACCCTACTTATTTAAGTTCTATGCAAAGTATATCATGCAAAATGCCAGACTGGATGAAGCACAAGCTGGAATTAAGATTTCCAGGAAAAATATCAACAACCTCAGATATGCAGATTATACCACTCTAATGGCAGAAAGGAAAAAGTAACTAACAGGCCTCTTGGTGAAAGTGAAAGAGGAGAGTGAAAAGTCTGGCTTAAAACTCAACATTCAAACAACCCAGATCATGGCATCTGGTCCCATCACTTCATGGCAAATAGAAGGAGAAGAAGTGGAACCAGTGACAGATTTAATTTTCTTGGGCTCCAAAATCACTGAAAACAGTGACTGCATCCATGAAATTAAAAGGCACTTGCTCCTTGGAATAAAACCTATTTAACAAATCTAGACATTGTATTAAAAGAAAGAGACATCATTTTGCCAAAAAATGTCCATATATTAAAGCTATGATTTTTCCAGTAGTCATGTACGGATGTGACATTTGGACCGTAAAGAAGACGGAGCACCAAGAAATGATGCTTTCAATTGTGGTGTTGCATAAGACTCTTGAGAGTTCCTTGGAATGCAAAGAGATCAAACCAGTCAGTCCTAAAGGAAATCAACTCTGAATATTCACTGGAAGGGCTGATACTGATGTTCAACTCAAATACTTTGACCACCTGCTGTGAAGAGTCAACTTATTTTAAAAGACCCTGATGTTAGGGAAGATTGAGGGCAGGAGGAGAAGGGGGTGGCAGAGGATTAGATGGCTGAATGGCATCACCAACTCGATGGACTTGAGTTTGAGCAAACTCCAGGAAATAGTGAAGAACAGGGAAGCTTGGCATACTACTGTCCTTGGGGTCACAGAGTCAAACAAATCTTAGTGACTGAATGACATACAATGTAAATAAAAGCTAATATAATTCTATACTTACAACATTGAAATCTTGTAGTCTTTGACCTGATAACTGACAAGATTAAGGAACTACTGCTCCTTTCCAAGGTATAGAGATACTGTGATTATATATATTTTTTTAAATCTTCATTTAAAAAATATATACCTACATATTTACAGAGGTGTGTGTGAGGAATAAAGAAACGAAATTGGCCATAGGTTGATAATTGCAGAAGAATTATAGAATTTGCCTTTAGGCTTTCTTTTCTTTTCTTTCTATCTTTTCTTTTCTTTTTTTTTTTTTTTTTTTTTTTTTTGAGTTGACTTACTGCTGTGATGCAGTTTCCTGCCTGTTTAGGACTTTGCATCTTAATTCTAAAGCATTCTTCTTCTCAGCTTGAGGCCTTTCTGCCACTTGGTAGGGACTTCTTGCTCCTTCCATGCATAACCCAGAATTGTGTGAAGTGAGTGACTCTTAAGAACAACACTCAAGCAAACAATGAGAGACAGGAGTAGGTTAAAAAAAAAAAAAACCAACACCACTGTCATAGTCCCATGTGGTAGTAACTCCAGAACAGCAACTTGTCTTTTATATACTATTTGTTAGTGTCTTTCCCTCGCTTATCTTTCAAAGGTCTTGCACATCAAATCAAACAAACTACCTGTACTTAAGACTTTTGGATGCTTTGCTTTGGAAGGATATAATTTAATATAGTCAGAATCTTCCTAGTAAGCAGACACTCCACAAGGAATTCTGGAATTAAATCAGTTACCAGTCAGATAGCAACAAGGACCCCATTACTCTTTGACAAGTGGGATGATAATAGTCTACATCATGATAAAGCATCACAATTATTAAGAGTCTCATTCTTCATAAATGAGATAAGATGATGGTCAAGTGTGAAGCACTGATTTGTGAAGTACCTTTAAAGATAGTGCTGCAGAGAAAAACTAATTCTCACTCCATGTTGGAACTGTTTGTTTGACTTGCTTTTTATTGCTGTCATTATTAAAATCATACACAATGGCCTGCCTCAAAGACCCTGTCCCTCTTCCTTATTGTTAAAGTCCCATTGTACAGCTCATAAAGATAATCTGCCCCTACCCCACCTGTAAATGCCTACCAAAAAGAAGACATTAACACACCCCTTCCAAAGTCTGGTCCTTCCAGAAGATGTGGAGATGTTTTGCAAGACTGAAGACCCTTTTTGCTTTACTTCCTCACTGACTGTTCCTCTCTATTCTGCCTTTTAACTTTATTTCCTCAGTGCTTCTCTCTCTGTTTCTATAAAGGAACCTGTCATCCAGGCCCTGACAAGATGGTTACTTTGACATCAGTCTGCCATGTTCTCGGTCAGTTGACTTTCCAAATAAAGTTGTATTCTTCCCCTCAACACCTCATCCTTTGGATTCATTGGCTTGTCAGGCCAGCAGAACAGAGCAGCTTGGACTCAAAAATAACAAGAGGGCAAAAAATAATGTTTAAAATTGTAGAGGTATCATAGCAATTTTGAAGGAAAATGAAAAGTGTATATCAGATAGTTATCATCTTGGGGAAGATTGTAAATGCCAGATGTCTTACTTAGTGGCATTTAAAGGGATTGTTTGTCTTTTGCAATATGGATGATCTTATTTGCAAAGAAGAAATAAAGATATAGCTATAGAGTACAAACATATGGATACCAAGGTGGGGATACATTGACATACTTACAATATTGACACTATGTATAAAATAGATAACTAATGAGAACCTACTGTATAGCACAAGGAACTCTATTCAGTTCTCTGTGGTGACCTAGATGGGAAAGAAATACAAAAAGACAAGGGATATATGTAAACATATAGATGATTCATTTTACTGTACAGCAGACACTAATACAATATTGTAAAGCAAATATACTCCAATAAACATAAATAAAAGAAAAAATAAAGAGGTTATTTGCTATGAACAATTCAGGCCCAGAATTTGATCATAACAAAATTGGTGGCTCAGTGGTAATGAATCCACCTGCCAACGCAGGAGACTTGGGTTCTATACCTGGGTTGGGAAGATTCCCTGGAGAAGGAAACGGCAACCCACTCCGCTATTCTTGGTTGGGAAGTCCCATAGACAAAGGAGCCTGGCAGGCTACTGTCCATAGGGTCACAGAAGGATCAAACATGATTTAGTAGCTAGGCAACAACAAAATAACAAAATTACAAGAGGGTATGAATGCAAAGATTAGCAGTCTGACCATGCTAACCTTCCAGGTCCCTGATAGTGGAGAAAGAAGGCACTAAGATTTAACATGGGAAACCTTGAACTGTCTGGTTCAGAAGCAAAGCTCTAATCAGAGGAGAACAGCCTTCATTTCTCTGGAGAACAGGCAGAGTCCTCATCTGAGATGGATTCCTTACAATGATACTTAACCTTCTCGCAATCTGTCCTATTTTGATTTCCTCTAGCCAATAACTAGGATCAAGCCTCAGGATGGATCATGCAGAGAAATACAGTCCATATTTCTGAAGAAAATATGTTCTATATAGAAGCAACTGAAGTTCCAGGACAATATAAACCAGCAGAAATTGGGAGAAATTATGTGCGAGTCAATCTTAAGAATATTGAACTCCAGTATTAAGACATTAAAATGACTGGATTGGAGAGAGTTTATTGATATAGCAACACCTCCCTATAATTTAGGCTTCCCTGGTAGCTCAGCTGGTAAAGACTCTGCCTGCCATACAGAAGACCCTTGCTTGATTCCTGGGTTGGGATGATTCCCTGGAGAAGGGGTAGGCTACCTACTACATTATTCTTGGGCTTCCCTGGTGGTTCAGATGGTGAAAAACCTTCCTGCAATGTGGGAAATATGGGTTTGACCCCCCTGTGTTGGAAAGATCCCCTAGAGGACCGCATAGCAACCTATGCCTGTATCCTTGCTTGGAGAATCCCTATGGACAGAGGATTGATATAGTGACACCTCCCTATAATTCAGGATAGAACTTCCCAACAGAGACACCTGAGGTGAATCTTCCTGCAGGGATGGCTTCTTGCAAGTTGGTAAACAATAGTTTCAGTACATGCAATAAATACGCTAAATTGCCTTTCATAGAGTATCAAATAAGAAATCAAGGCACTCATAGAAGACTACCAGCTCACATTGTTCTGCAAACGTGTCAGAAGACAATCTTGTCACTAATGCAATAAGAATAGTACTCATGAAAACATTTTAAGAGATGGTTCTTGCTGGTATTTCTCTCAAGTCCAGGACTAAAGATAGAAAATGATGCTCCCTACTGCCAGGGGGATGATAGGACTACAGAATATCAGAGACCAGATAGTGATAATTAACCAACATAATTAATTGCTTCATAATTACTAGGCAGCCAGTTTGGACAGAGAAGAAAGGGTTATTGACCCAAAAGTACCTGTGGTAATGGTAAATTGATGATAGTGATCCTAAGAGTGAAACATAAGAAGAGGAAACAAAAACACTTATGATTTATACAAAGCTCAAAAGCCAAAGACTGACGTTAGTCACTCCCAAAGGAAAGATTGCAATCCCTCTCTGAGTTTCTAGACCTGAGCCATTTCTATGATGTGACTCGTCAAAAAGACGTAGGGGACAAGGCAGGAAGTTCCTGTAAGAATACATGTATGTCAGTTCACCTAATTCTTTGCACAAAGGAACCTTTAAACATTATCTCCAGGCTTTAGCTTCTATTTTATTCTTTTGAGCTATCTAAACTCGTGTATGTAGGAAAAAATCATGGGATCCTCTTTAAGTGGAAATAAAAATATATTTTTGCATAAACCCAATTCTGTAAAGCAATTTTTAAACAGAATATAATGTAACATCTAAACAATCAGATAACTGTCCATATTTTGTGTAAATTTGCTTTTATTTTATAAATGTCCTACAAAGGTCGGGCACTATATTTTTACATTGTATTGGCATACGGTAAAGTGCTACATTGCCATGAGGGGAAAAAAAAATCTCTCAAACTTATTTCCAGAAGTGACTCCCAAGTTTGGAAATAAATACTGAAAGTTCAGCCAATAAAGGATAATGGTATCATGGAAAAGCTAGAAGTAGAATTCCACTGGAAGAAACTCTCCAATTTTCTACTCCTACTTTTGGAGTTAGATTTGGAAACCTGACAGTAAAAATTCAGTCTAGCTATGCAACTAAAGAGTTTATAAAGATCTTTCACTTCTCTGAAAACATGTATGAACTGAAATGTTGTCATGTGGGGGGACAAAAAACACTGTTCTTCCTGAGGAGAGTTTGTGTTTCACATATGCAAACAAATATGTGTTTGCATACATACATACATACACCACATATGTATGTGGTGTATCCATCCCTTACTTTGCTAGAATGCCCAATTTACTTATCAACAAGAATTCTAACAAATTCTTGCACAATATTAACCATGTACCAGCTTAAAGCTGCTGCTTATATGAACTGGTCAAATTTCCTGATTTAATAACTAGCAGGGATTTTCTTTTTTTAATTGGAAGATAGTGAATCTAACACTACATTATCTCTGCCTACCCCACAGACATGATGACCAAGATTTCTTATACTTTTACCCTATACATGAGGCAATCAAATAGATAGACACTAAATTATGATAGAATCTTTGTTTTATTACCATCTACATAGTAATAGATGTTCACTACAGAATTACAGCCTTTATTTTCTTTATTGAAATCACCCACACATTTCCAGTTAACAGTCCTATTGTGAGTCAGTGAACTCTCATATACATGAACAGTCGCAATCACCAGACTTCCAGATTTGACCATTACCTTATATTCCATTTTTGGATGAGACTTCTTAAGGGACTCCATATTTTTTATTACCTAACTATGACTTGTGACATTGTCTCCAGATATGAAGAATATTTTGATCAGTATATAGAATTATTTCCTTAGTATCTCCCCATTGGAATTATAGATTCCATTTTTTTATCCTATTCAATATTTCTATTCATACACAGCATCAGCCAGATAAAGTTAAAGGGCTCGTGATTACCCAAGTGATCTTTCAGGATATTCTGTATAAAACAGGGAATTCCCAATGACTAAAAGTCCATTTCAGCTTCTTATCTGCTGGAAAGGTCACATAAGAGAAAAGTTGTCTCAGCAACGGGGTCACAAATATCAGGGAAAATCCAAGTTCCAGATGTGCAAGCTGGATTTAGAAAAACAGAAGAATCAGAGATCAAATTGCCAACATCCATAGATCATAGTGAAAGCAAGAGAATTCCAGAAAAACACCTACTTTTGCTTCATTGACTATGCTAAATTCTTTGATTGTGTGGATCACAACAAACTGTGGAAAATTCTTAAAGAGATGGGAATACCAGACCACCTTACCTGCCTCCTGAGAAGTTTGTATGCAGGTCAAGAAGCAATAGCTAGAACCTGACATGGAAGAATGAACTGGTTCAAAAGTGGAAAAGGAGTATGTTAAGACTGTATATTGTCACCCTGCTTATTTAACTTCTATGCAGAGTAAAATTGAAACTGAAATCGCTCAGTCATGTTTGATTCTCTGCGACCCCATGAACTGTAGCCTACCAGGCTCCGGTGTCCATGGGATTTCCCAGGCAAGAGTACTGTAGTGGGTTGCCATTTCCTTCTCCAGGGATTCTTCCAAATCCATGGATTGAACCCAAGTCTCCTGCATTGCAAATCATGCTAAATGCTGGACTGAATGAAGCTCAGCTGGAATCAAGATTACTGGGAGAAATATCATTAACCTCAGATATGAAGATGATTCCACCCTAATGGCAGAAAGTGAAGAGGAACCAAAGGAGGCTCTTGATGAAGGTGAAATAAGAGAGTGAAAAAGCTGGTTTAAAACTCAGCATTCAAAAAATGAAGATCATGGCATCTGATCCCACCACTTCATGGCAAATAGATGGGGACACAACGGAAACAGTGAGAGACTTTTATTTTCTTGGGCTCCAGAATCACTGTGGATGGTGACCACAGACATGAAATGAAAAGACACTTGCTCCTTGAAAGAAAAGCTATAATGAAACTAGATTTAAAAGCAGCAACATCACTTTGCCAACAAAGGTCTGTCTAGTCAAAGCTATAGTTTTCCCAGTAGTCTTGTACAGATGTGAGAGATGGACCATAATGAAGGCTGAGCACCATAGAATTGATGCTTTCAAGCCGTGGTGCTGGAGAAGACCCTTGAGAGTCTTTGGACAGCAAGGAGATCAGAGCAGTCAATCCTAAAGGAAATCAACCCCGGATATTCATTGGAAGGACTGCTGAGGCTGAAGTTGAAGCTACAATACTTTGACTGCCTGTTGCAAAGAACTGACTCATTGGAAAAGACCTTGATACTGGGAAAGATTGAAGGCAGGAGGAAAAGGGGGTGACAGAGGATAAGATGGTTGGATGATATCATTGCTTCAGTGGACATGAGTTTGAGAAAACTCCAGGAGATAGTGAAGAACAGGGAAGCCTGGTGTGCTGTAGTCCATGGGGTCAGTCTCAAAAAGTTGGACAGGACTGAGTGACTGAATAACAAAAAGGAGAGAAAGGGCATTATGGGGACCAATGAAATAACAGATATTCATGTGATCTTGGTATCTCATATACATAATTGTGTGTCATCACCTCAGAACACACACACACACAACAAATCTTACCCACGACACTGCAACTAGAGTTTCTGTAAGTTTCCGAGGCCAGGGATCTCTCAAATGGCATTTTTGTCTCTTTGATAAATGATATTTGGAAAACTGGGTATCTACATACCAAAAAATGAAATCTTACACCATAAAAAATCTAATCAAAATGGATTGAACACAAACATAACACCTGGAACTGTAAAACTTGTAGAAGAAAATATACAGAAAGCTTCCTCTCATTAGCATTGGCAGTGATTTCTTGAATATGATGTCAAAAGCACGGGTAATGAAACCAAATACACAGATGGAATTACATCAAGTTAAAGGTTGCTGCACAGCAAAAGAAATAATAGAGAGTGAAATGGCAATCTACCAAATATAAGTATTTGCAAACTCTATAACTGACAAAGAATTAGTATCCAGTATTATTTAATTAAAGGATTTCAGACAACCCAATAGCAAAACAGACAAACAAAAACTTAAATAAAATGAGTTAACAATGGGCAAAGGACTATATAAACACTTATCCAAAGAAGACCTTCAAATAGCCAACAGGTGTATGAAATCAAAACCATAATAATAAACCACCTCATACCTGCAGAATGGCTATTCTCAAAAGGTCAAAAGATAATTATTGCCAACGCTGTGGAGAAAAGGAAATGTGTACCTTGTTGGTTGGAATATATAATGGTACAGCCACTATGGAAAACATTATGGATGTTCCTTAGTGTGAGGTAGGATACCAGGCACCAGTCAGGGCCAGGGGAGGACTCCAACTCTATGGAGGTCTGCCAAGTTCATCAGTATGCCCACTACCAGGATAGAAGTCCAATTTTTTCTGTCCACTGTATCTTGATATTAGAGTGACCAACAAAAATACAAAGCATTCAAACTTTAGCTGGAACAAGACTTTAACTCACATAGAAAAGAGACACAGCAAGGTGAACTCTGAGAGTGTCCATTGGTGCCAATGGTTTTCAGAACCTCTGGAAGAGGACCTAAGACTTTGGTCTACATGTTGCAGTAGAAGCAGTTCTCCCTCCCCACCCTCCTTCAAGTCTGAAATACTGAAAGTTTGAGTGTGTTGAGGGCCACTGATTACACACAATCCCACTGATAGGAAGAATCTAAGGCAGTCAAACTCAGGGCAGAGAGTAGAATGGTGTTACCAGAAGCAGTGGAGAAGGGAAATGAGGAGGGTTGATCAAAAGGTACAAAGTCTCAGTTATAACAAGGTGTGTAGGGCATAAAGTTTTATTGTACAGTATAGTAATTGCAATGAACAACACTATGCTCTCCACTTTAAAATTTGCTAAAAACTTATCCCTTATGTTAGATGCTCTTATTCCACAGAAATAAAGAGGACAAGAGGAAATGTTCTGTAGTAGCAGGTTTATGGTAATCATTATGATGATGACTTCACAACTGTGTATTTATCTCCAACCTCATCAAACTGTACGTTATTTTGTGCAGCCTATTGCATGTTATGCTAATCATGCCTCAATAAAGTGATTTAAAAACAAAAGCAAAACACTATTCTGGCCTGCAAATAGAGGCAACTGAACATAAGTTGAATAACTAGACAAAAATCCAAGCCATAGATTAAGGTCAGTGATTCAGAAGAAAACATCCAAAAAAATAGAATGTAAAAAATAGTACTTGAAAAATATGACAAGGACAGAAAATCAAGCAAGAGAATTCAATTTCCATGTAGAAGAAAGCAAGAAATAGCAAGTTTAGTAGTAAAATAACAAGCAAATTACAAGGAAACCTATGTCATTACTAGCTTTAAAAAACAGAAATAACTCTTGTGATATGATGAAAGTGTTTTAGCTGTTCAGGCATGTCCAGCTATTTGCACCCATGGATAGTAGTCCACCAAGCTCCTCTATTCCTGGAATTCTCCAGGCAGAATACTGGAGTGGGTAGCCATTCCCTTCCCCAGGGGATCTTCCAGACCCAGGGACTGAACCCAGGTCTTCTGAATTGCAGGTAGATTCTTCACCATCTGAGCCACTAGGGAAGCCCTATGATGAAAGTGGTCAAAGTTAAATTAAGCAATTGTGGAATTCAAAGAAGGAGAATATTTATATTTTAGAAAAGCACCATAAGAATGTATGTTGAATTTATAACTCTCCCATTAAATTCCTCTTTGATTTAGAAAAGTCCTTCCAACTCTTGGTGCTTCCATTTCCATATTCAGAGAGCTAAACAGTAAGGTCATTAAAGTTTCCTTTGGGACAAAAAAAAATCTATATTTTACGATGTAAATGAAGTCTATTGGAATGTTCACTCTTCCACTGGAAAAGAACATTAAAACAGCTAGGATCATGAGTAAAACTATTATAACAACAACAAATCTATAAAATAAGAAAGAACATCCAAGTCCCCACTTGGCATTCTAGTGGCAGGGATATACTACAGTGTATTGAGTCAGTTGACTGACTTCAACCAGGATAAAAGGCCACACACTTGTATCTTATGAAACATAAGGTATGGATGCTTAGACATTTGGGACAAGTTCAGTACAATATATGAAAGTTCTTGTATTCAACAATAGACAAATGACTTCTATCTTTCTCAAGCAAACGTTTAAAAGCCTCAGAAAAGACATTTGTCTAGTATTTGCCATTTATTCACTGACCATGCAAAATTGAATTGTCTATTTCATCTGTGTCCCTAATTTCCTTTTCCAAAAAAGTTAATAATTGGCAAGTAACAATAAAATATGTGAAAAGTACCTAATGCAAGATGCTATACAAATGCAAAGTGATATCAGTCACATTAAGATATTACTACATATTATAGAAATTCACCAAGTTGCAAATTTTCCAGTTTCTTGTTTCCACCCACACATATTGTCATGAAGGAAAATGCACCAAATTAAAATTCAAGACATTTGGGAAACTATTCAGAACTTTGCAAAACTGTCATTATTTAAGCAGTTTAGGGAAAAATGGTGTTGTAAAAAAACAGCCAATGCTCATAAAAAAGAATTAGGTTGGTGTTGAGCGCTTCATCAGAATGCAGAGAGAGAAAGAACACTAAACAAGTCAGATTAATATAGAGGAATGGGTTGTTTTCCCAGAATCATTTGGTAATCAGATAATGTATCACATTATCCAATCAACTCTGACAGGAAAGTTGTTTTATCCTACCTTGACTAAGAAGAGTGGTAAAACTGCATCACTTGAAATTATAGGTTTTCAAATTGAATTATATTATTCTACATTCTCCATGTCAAGACTTTAACAAATTGTTAATATCCTGGTAAACATTCCTATAAGTAAAGCACAGTTATTATTTATAGGCGAAGTGACTGTGTTAGAGAAATGTAACAGATAGTTATTATGCATAAATTGCCTGCTGTCCCTTGGGACTAGAAAATGAGACATTGCAATCTCCTGCAGGCATTCTAAAAGGAATATTGATAAGTAGATACAATAACTGAACATTTGGTAAATTACCATTTCAATGAATCATGTCCTTCCTAAATTCAGGAGGCAGCACCTTTCAGGAAACTTAGTCATGCTGGGGAATGTTTATGAAAGCATTCTAAAAATGAATTAAGAAAACATTGACCTTTAATACTGAGAGTTCATATTTAGAAATGGAAAAGGACATTTTCCCTTCATATATCACTTATATTGTAGTTCTTATTATATGAGGGTGAGTATCACAGAACATGGCATATGTCTAACATTTCTTTTCATTGACTGTAGACATAAAAATACACAAGGCAGATACCAGAACATGGCAAGGCAACCAGGAGGCCACCCTGATTCTTATGTGAACATTTATAATAATAAATACAAAAAGCACAATATCCTATATGCCACAAGTGAACTGAATACATTCAGACTATCTTCAAACAGAAATTTTTCATGTTTTCATTATCTAGAATATATTATTTTTATTATCAATTGTATAGCTGGTATTTAATAATTGTACACTTATAAAAACAAATATTTTAAGTGTTATGAATTTTTGTGGGCAAGTAAGTTCATTCTTATGATCCCAACTTTTCATTAATAAAATGCTAATGAATATTTTTGGGCAATTTATTAAGCATCCAGTACTTCACTTTCGAAATACACAACCTAAGTTTCTAAGAAAAACCTTCCCTACAGTTCTGTAGACATCTCATAAAGAAAATTATGATCTATATGATTTCTGATGTTAGACAGGAATGTTAAACCTGTGCTTGGCAGAATCTCTCTGAAGGGCTGATGGCATTAAAAATAGTAATCTTTAGGTAGGCCACAACAGGCCTGTGCTGCCATTTACTCTGTATCTTTTCATTTCTACATTGCATGTGTTATGAGAGCCTAACTAACTCAGGATCTAAGTAATTTAGGTTTTAGCTTTTCAATTAGGATGCAATAATCTTAAACATCTTATTGCTTAAGGCATGTTATTGGTTTTAAGTCACCAGTATCAGGGGTCCCCAACCTTCAAGATCTAATGTCTGATGGTCTGAGGTGGAGCTGAGGTAATAATAATAAGATGCACAATAAATATAATGCTCTTGAATTATCCTGAAACCAACCCCTCCCTGCCAGGGCCTTGAAATAAAGGTCTGTGAAACCAGTTCCTGGTTCCAAAAAGGCTGAGGAATGCTGACCTATATAATATTATATAAAGTAATCTAATACAAAATTTCCTCAATAAATATATACAAAATGAACTGTATTTTATGGAAAAATTTTGTCCTTTGGATAGTGGCATTTATTCATTTCTCTTTAAATTTCTGTGCAATTAATTTACAATGCTGTGTTAATTTCTTGAAAAAGTGATTCAGTTATACATATATATTATTTTTCATACTCTTTTGCATTATGGTTTATCACAGGATATTGAGTATAATTCCATATGCCCATATGATATACAGTAAGACCTTGCTGTTTATCTATTTTATATGTAATAGTTTGCATCTATTAGTCCAAAACTCTCAATTCATCCCTCCCCCTTAGCAAACAAAAGTCTGTTCTCTGCATCTATGGGTCTGTTTCTGCTTTGTAGATAAGTTCATTTGTGAGATGTTTTAGAACCCACATATATTCATTTTTATTAATAAACTATTCATTCATTCAACAAAAATTTTAATGCACTTCAACTGTCAAGCACTGAACTCAGTGTTGGAGTTGTACAGATGAGTATCCACTGTTTTCAAGGAATTAACAAGAATGGTTTTGTCTCTAATCATTTCAAAGGATCCATTCTGAAGTATGGAGTTTAGAACTGCTTAATTGCAATGACCCCTTTGTCTTATTCCATTATATTTCCTTATTCAACCAACTAAGAGCCTTTTTTTCTCATACAGTAAATGACAAATCAGCCATCAAGCCAATTCTTTAGACCTCTGTTTTTTCACTTCCTCGCTTTTTCACTTGCTTGCTATTTTTGCAATTTCATCGAGTCCTATGAAATTCAGTATCTTAAAAGGATGTTCAATTAACTCTAGCTTGGTATAATCATGCAGTTATGGACACAAAGCAGGAACATAAGAATCACTTCTTTTAAACTCATCATTGGTATCTTTCTGACTAATGTTGCAACCAAGGCAGTTTGACACAGCAGCAATGAATGCAATGAACCAATCTGCAGCAAATAAGGAGTTATCTTCTGTATGTAAAGGCTAAGAAATAATTCTAGGTTTTAGGGCAGGTGACGGGTACCTTCCTGGTTGAGGAATAGTTAGGTTTATCTGGTATGAAGCAATGGATGAATGGGATGCAGCACTATTTGTCTTTCATTTCCTAGCACATATTATTAGGCCTGGCCTATAGTTGCTGCTTTCCTATTTTCTTGATTTGAAGGTCATTTGAAAATTAAAATACTCAACTCCATGAAATATCCCTGCAATATAATAAAATACCCTTCTTTGACACCAAACACCTATTCTCATATTTCTTGTTGTTTTGCCATTTCATAGGACTCATGCTTTACCCTTTGTTTGAAATTGCCTGTAATAATTTTTAAAGATTTTCTTTATAAAATATAGCAAGACTTCAAATGATATTCCATTTCTGATTATAAAATATAAAGAATTACAGAAATATAGAATCCAATTTGAAAAGTCATCAAGATAAACATTTTCTTGTAAACAGAAACATTCCTCCAGGTATAGTTCTACAAACAGGAGTGCATGAAACCCTGGGGATAATGAAACAATTTCATTTTCCATTTGTTTAGGAAAGGCCAGAAGGCTATTTATGTACTAATAGATTTATTAATAAAACTGAAAAAGCAATAACCTCACCTGTATAGTGATCAGTGAAGCCAGAGATAATGGAAAACCAATTTTACATAAAAGGAAATTTTATGGCTCTCATGACTAACTTTGATTTTTTTTAGATAATGATTCCATTTGATGAGTATTTTTTTTCTTGTTTACATATATCTTTACACATTTTAGTTTAATCTAAATGAAAAAATATTTAAAGTATTTTTCTTTGCATGAATATTGCCAAACACGAAAAACCCTCTCGGAAATTAATAAAACTCCAACATGTTAATGGTGCTCATTATAATCTTGTAAAGTATTAATTTGGTGACTTTGCTAGCTTATATCTTCATCAGTATATGTCATTAGTCAAGTCTGCAATGGCCATTACAATCTATCCTTTCAAAATAAGTTATGCATTTTAATGAAAGTTCTACAAGAAAGATGAACCAGCTATTTGCAGCACTTGTAAGTCTATGGATAGGCTATAAAAGGGAAAAAAAAATTAAGGAGAAAGAAATTCCTAAAATCAACTGCTTCATGTTTGCAAAAATGAAATATAGATGGTATAGCTATATTTATATGCATGAGATTGACCACTATGAAAAAAAAATTGTTTCAACATGTTAATAATACAGATTTTCAGTAGCAATGCCATAATGTATTAAAAGCATCGTTTTGTCAGATGTTTTTTTCCTGTTTCGTAAGAAATATAGTCAATTTGCTGTTGTTCAGTCTCTCAGTCATGGCCAACTCTTTATGACTCCATGGACTTCAGCACACCAGGCTTCCCTGTCATTCTTATTTTCTGGAGTTTGCTCAAACCCATGTCCATTGAGTTGGTGATGTCATCCAAGCATCTCATCGTCAGTCGTCCCCTTCTCCTCCTGCCTTTAATCTTTCCCACCATCAGGGTCTTTTCCAATGAGTTGGCTCTTTGCATCAGGTGGTCAAAGTATTGGAGCTTCAGCTTCAACATCACTCCTTCCAATGAATAATCAGGGTTGATTTCCTTTTGGATTGATTGGCTTGATCTCCTTGCAGTCCAAGTGACAGTCAAGAGTCTTCTCCAGCGTGACAGTTGGAAGGCACCACTTCTTCAGTGCTCAGCTTACTTGATGGTCCAGCTCTCCCATCTGTCCATGACTACTGGAAAACCATAACTTTGACTATATGAGCCTTTCTTGGCAAAGTAATATCTCTGCTTTTGAATACACAGTCTAGGTTTGTCATAGATTTTCTTCCAAGGAGCAAGTGTCTTTCACTTAATGGCTACTGTCCCCAATTGCAATGATTTTGGAGCCCAAGAAAATAAATTCTTTCATTGTTTCCATCGTTTCCCCATTTATTTGCCATGAAGTGATGGGACTGGATACCATGATCTTTGTTTTCTGAATGTTGAGTTTTAAACCAGTTTTTTCACTCTCCAATTTCACTGTTGTCAAGAGGATCTTCAGTTTCTCTTCACTTTCTGCCATAAGGGTGGTGTCATCTGTGTGTCTGAGATTATTGATATTTCTTCCAGAAATCTTGATTCCAGATTGTATTTCATCCAGCCTGACATTTCTCATGATGTACTCAGCATAGAAATTAAATAAGCATGGTGACAATGTATAACCTTGATAAACCCCTTTCCCAGTTTTGAATCAGTTCGTTGTTACATGTCTGGTTCTAACTGTTGCTTCTTGATCTGCATACAGATTTCTCAGGAGGCAGGTGAGGTGGTCTGGTGATCTTATCTCTTTCAGAATTCTCCACAGTATGTTGTGATCCAAACAATCAAAGACTTTAGCATAGTCAATGAAGCAGAAAGTGAAGTCGCTTAGTCGTGTCCGACTCTTTTTGACTACATGGACTGTAGCCTACCAGGGTCATCTGTCCATGGGATTTTCCAGACAAGAATACCGGAGTGGGTTGCCATTTCCTTCTCCAGGGGATCTTCCCAACCCAGGGATGGAACCCAGGTCTCCCGCATTGCAGGCAAAGCTTAACCGGCAGAAGTAGATGTTTTTCTGGAATCCCCTTGATTTTTCCATGATCCAACACATATTGGCAATTTGATCTTTGGTTCCTCTGACTTTTCTAAATACAGCTAATAAATCTGGAAGTTCTCAGTTCACAGACTTTTGAAGACAAACAGATTATTATTTGTCTTTTAAAATGAAATGTAGATTGTTGTCATCAATTCTAGATCTCAGAGTCTGTCCATTTTTACACTGAATATGTCCAAATAAGACTCTACTTACATTTCTAACTATTTAATTTGATTGTGTTTAATTAATATATACATTTCCTCAGGCTCAGTGGTAAAGAATCTGCCTGCAATGCAGAAGACAGAAGTTCGATCCCTAGATCTGAAAGATTTCCTGGCGAAGAAAATGGTAAACCACTCCAGTATTCTTGCCTGGGAAGTCTCATGAACAGTGGAGCCTGATGGGCTACAGTCCATGAGATTGCAAAAGAGTGGAATATGACTGAGTGACAAAACAACAAATGAATAAAAATGGCTGATCTGATGAAATCTGGCACAAATTCCTTTCAGAGACCTGGTCATTGTAAAT
This sequence comes from Muntiacus reevesi, assembly GCF_963930625.1. Taxonomy (NCBI): domain Eukaryota; kingdom Metazoa; phylum Chordata; class Mammalia; order Artiodactyla; family Cervidae; genus Muntiacus; species Muntiacus reevesi. The sequence continues at coordinate 33,914,247 of NC_089261.1, read as the reverse complement.
TTGATGCTTCTGTGTACAAACTGTCTGAGAGAGCTTTTAATTGTTAAAAATTGATAGAATACTGTTTAGATTAAAAACTATCAAATAAATACATTTGAAAAATTAAGCTTTGAAAAAAAATTGGACATATCACAATTAGTAAAAGAAGTAACTTAGAGATATAATGAGTCCAGGAGAGCAAAAAGGCAAACTGCTGAATTAGAGAATGAGGTAAAGTGACCATAGTTGACCAATAGGTGACAAAGTGAATTTTCTCAGGAAAAAAATGTAGAAATGAGGTAAGTTAAGATAAAAATACTATGAGGTACTTTTGAATAATTTCTGCTAGAATATGAACTGTGAATATGTCTTATGACATAAAATTTGCATGAGCTATACAAAGAAATATTTTAAATAAATGCATATTAAATTTGTTTTTTTTATAATAAACTATTCATCAAATAAAAACAAAGAGCAAATTTGGTTGTCTTTTAAAGTTGACAATGAACATATGAAGCATATTTTTCCTATAAATGGATCTAATAGTCATAGTATACTTCACAATATAATAAGTGCCAAAGGAGTGCAATTTGGATAAAGACAAGATGAAACGATTACAAAAAGTGGTAAAATACATAAATTTACTCTCAACAGAGAATAAAAGTTTGTTAGTAGACTAAGTGATTCTTTTAGCAAAGATTGTGTAAAAAAAAAAAAGAAATTTCAAGGTAAATGAAGAATTCCATATGTTGGTCAGCAAAAGAGAAAATGTTAAGACTACAAAGAACATTGGATTATTTTATAAAGATGCTTAGATTTAATTTCCAGTATTTAAAGGAAATATTATGATCACTTTGGGGAACATTTAGTTGCAGTTATTCTTGATGTATTCTAGATCCATGATTCCATGAGTTTATGAACAGAGTTTTTTTTGTGTGTTTTTTTTTCAGTAAGCATGTAAACACAAAGTGCTTTTAAGTTCTTGAGGAAAAGTAATCTATTTTCATCCTCAAAATGATTTACTTTTAGCTCCCAGTGGTTCTCAGCACTTTTTGAAGATCTATAGATGCTTTTCATTAATCTGATAAAAATACCCATTCTTCAGCCACAAAATCATCTTCCTCATTTCTCAGAATATCTTGCAAATAAGTTAGGAAATATTCTAATTCTCTGGCGTCCCGTTAATAGTCACTGATGTAAACTGTATTTTCCTAGGGACTAGATTATTAACAAATGTTATACTAGTTAAGCAGATGCATCAAAGCATCTGTACTCATCTTTCCTACTGACAAACTAGGATCCAAGGGAAGCATTTAGCTGGATCTACATAGCTAAGAAAATGGAAGACTTGAGAATTCACCAGAGATTTAAGGTTGTTTGCAGAGTACTACTCTATATAATCCATTTCAAGATATCTATTAGTCCCTCCCAGTTTAGTTTATTTCCTCCAAATTGTCTAAGTTGTTTACATATTGAGAGAACCACAAATGCATTTTCCAGATTCTTAAGCATATTCATTAGTAATATAATTCAATTGCAGCTAGGATAATTTTGGGGGACAGGTGTAGTTGTTTTATAAAGTTGTGCTAGTTCTCTACTGTACTATGAGGTCAATCAGCTACATGTATACATATATTCTCGCCCTCTTGAGCCTTCCTCCCTCCCCCTGCCCCACCCATGTAGATCTCACAGAAGGCCAAGCTGAGCGCCCTGTGCTATTCTGCAGGTTTCAGTAAGCTATCTGTTTTATACATGGCAGTGCACATACATCATCTGTAGTCTCCAAATTCACCCCACCAATCTCCCATGTTTAGAATATTTTTAAGGTCTATACTTGAATAATACACTCAAATGGATATTGTGTAGTAAAGTATCAAAAGCCAAAAATTGGATATTTGCCAACTTATGTTGCAGAAATGAACATAAAACTTAAGTATATTCCTGGATAAAGCTTTGCCTGAATAATTTAGATTTCGTTCAGCCTAGTCTTATTCCGTTAGGTAGTAATGAGTGCTTAGTCGCTCAGTTGTGTCCAACTCTTTGCGGCCCCATGGACTTTAGCCAAGTGGGTTCCACTGCCCACGGGATTCTCCAAGCAAGAATACTGGAATGCGTGGCCATTATCTTCTCCAGGGAACCTTCCTGACCCAGGGATCAAATTCAAAGCTCCTGCATTGCAGACAGATTCTTTACCATCTTAGCCAATGATTTTGACTATATTGAATACAAAATAGATACAATTCTACTCAATTTAAAAATAACTAGTAAATGATCCTTTAAAGCTGATGTGTTTTTTAGGATCATGAAAATTCTTTTTATTGTTAAAACTTTATATTTTGTGTTGTGAGCTATACAGTGCAAGACTTATAGGTCTTCAATAACAGCTATAATAATTTGATGGTCATGTTATCATTTCAATATCATCTAGTATGATTTTAATATAGCAATGCCAAGCTTTGCTTTCCTTGTTATTGTTCAGTTGCTCAATTGTGTCTGACTCTTTGAGACCCCATGAAATGCACGCCAGTCATTCCTGTCCTTAACCATCTCCCAGAGCTTGCTCAAACTCATGTCCATTGAGTTAGTGATGTTTTTGAACTATCTCATCCTTTATCATGCTCTTCTCTTCTTGCTTTCAATCTTTCCCAGCATCAGGGTCTTTTCCAATGAATTGTGTCTATTAATAAGTTGGTGGCCAGAGTATTGGAGCTTCAGCATTTGTTCTTCCAATGAATATTCAAGATAGATTTCCTTTAGGATTGACTGGTTTGATCTCCTTGCAGTCCAAGGGACTCTCAAGAGTCTTCTCTAAACAACAGTTCAAAAGCATCAATTCTTTGGCACTCAGCCTTCTTTATGGTCCAACTCTCACATCCATACACATCCATACATAACTACTGGAAAAGTCATAGCTTTGACTATATGGACTTTGTTGGCAAAGTAATGTCTCTGCTTTTTAATATGCTGTCAGGTTGATCATAGATTTTCTTCCAAGGAGCAAGCATCTTTTAAGTCCATGGCTGCAGTCACTATGTGCAGTGATTTTGGAGCCCGAGAAAATAGTCTCTCAATGTTTCAATTGTTTCCTTATCCATTTGGCATAAAGTGATGGGACTGGATGCCATGATCTTGGTTTTTTGAATGTTGAGTTTTAAGCCAGGCTTTTCACTCTTCTGTCACATTCATCGAGAGGCTCTCTAGTTCTTCATTTTCTGCAATAAAGGCAGTGTCATCTGATGTCTCATGTTATTGATATTTCTTGTGGCAATCTTGATTCCAGGTTGTACTTCATCCAACCTGGCATTTCTAATGATGCACTCTGCATATAAATTAAATAATCAGGGTGACAATATACAGCCTTGACGTACTCCTTTTCCTATTTGGAACCAGTCTACTGTACCAATTTGGGTTCTAACTGTTGCTTCTTGACCTGCATACAGATTTCTCATAAGGCAGCTAAGGTAGTCTGGTATTCTTGTCTCTTGAAAAATTTTCCAGTTTGTTGTGATGCACACAAAGGCTGTAGCATAGCCAATGAAGCAGAAGTAGATATTTACTGGAATTCTCTTGCTTTTTCTATGATCCTACTGATATTGGGAATTTGATCTCTGGTTCCTCTGTCTTTTCTAGTTTGAACATCTGGAAGTTCTTGGCTCATGTACTGTTGAAGCCTAGCTTGGAGAATTTTGAGCATTGCTTTACTAGCATGTTAAATGAATACAATTGTGCGGTAGTTTGAACATTCTTTTGCATTGCCCTTCTTTGGGATTGGAATGAAAACTGACCTTTTCCAGTCCTGTGGCCACTTCTGAGTTATCCAAATTTGCTGGCATATTGAGTGCAACATTTTGACAGTATCATCTTTTAGGATTTGAAATGGCTTTGCTAGAATTTCATTACCTCTATTAGCTTTGTTTGTTGTGATGCTTCTTTAGGCCCACTTGATTTCACACTCAAAGATGTCTGACTCTAAGTAAGTGACCACACCATTATGCTTATCTGGGTCACTAAGATGTTTTTTGTATAGTTCTTCCAGGTATTCTTGCCAACTCTTGTCAATGTCTTCTGCTTCTGTCAGTTTCATACCATTTCTATCCTTTATTTTGTCCATCTTCCCATGAAATGTTCCCTTGGTATCTCTTAATTTTCTTGAAGAGTTCTCTAGTCTTTCCCATTCTATTGTTTCCTCTATTTCTTTGCACTGTTCACTTAAAAAGGCTTTCTTATCTCTCCTTGCTGTTCTTCAGAACTCTGCATTCAAATGGGTATATCTTTCCTTTTCTCCTTTTGTAAGACCTCCTCAGACAACCACTTTGCCTTTTTTCATTTCCTGCTTTTCAGGATGGTTTTGCTTACCACTTCCTGTACGATGTTATGAACCTCCATCCATAGTTATTCAGTCACTCTCTCTATCATATATAATCCCTTAAATCTACTTGTCATTTCCACTGTATAATCATAGGGCACTTGTTTAAGTCATACCTGAATGGCCTAGTGGTTTTCCCTACTTTCTTCAATTTAAGTCTGAAAATTTGGCAATGAAGAGTTCATGATCTGAGCCACAGTCAACTCCTGCTCTTGTTTTTGTTAACAGCATAGAGCTTCTCCTTTGGCAAAAAGAATATAATCAATCTGATTTTGGTATTGACTATCTGGTGACATCCAAGCATAGAGTCATCTCTTGTGTTGTTGGAAGAGGCTTTTGCTATGGTCAATGCATTCTCTTGGCAAAACTCTGTTAGCCTTTGCCCTGCTTCATTTTGTTCTCCACGGCCAAACTTGCCTGTTTTCCAGGTATCTCTTGACTTCCTACTTTTGCATTCCAATCCCCTATGATGAAAAGGACATCTTTTTGTGGTGTTAGTTCTAGAAAGTTTTGTGGGTTAGGACCATTCAACTTCATCTTCTTTGGCATCAGTGATTGGGGCATAGACTTGGATTACTGTGATATTGAATTATTTGTCTTGGAGACAAACAGATCATTTTGGCATTTTTGAGACTACACCCAAGTACTGTATTTTGGACTCTTTTGTTGACTCCAAGTGCTACTCCATTTCATCTAAGGGATTCTTGCCCACTGTAGTAGATATCATGGTCATCTGAATTAAATTTGCCCATTCCAGTCCATTTTAGTGCACTAATTTCTAAAATGTCATTGTTACTTTCCTAGTGATCAAATACTTTACATTGTTAGTATTCTAAAATTTGAAGATTTTATGAGCTCCACTAAAGACTGGGTAGTACTATTCTTTTGAGTTTCAAAACACCTATTCTACTACATACTTTTAAATTGTTGTGTGTGTGCTTAGTCATGTCTGACTGTTTGCAACCCCATGGACTGTAGCCCTCCAGTCCCCTCTGTCCATGGAACTCTCCAGGCAAGAATGCTAGAGTGAATTACCATTTCCTACTCCAGGGGATCTTCCAGACCCAAGGATCAAATCCACATTTGTCTCTTGCTTTGGCAGGCACATTCTTTACCACTGTCCCACCTGAGCTACACACTTTTAAATAATTTAAAGATGCTAGGACAAATTACATTTAAGTTAAGCTTCAGAGTCAGATTAACAACACAGTAAAACTGCTTCACTTAACATCCTTTTCATTTCACAATTTCTATGGCACTAGTATTAGTATCACATACAAGAATGCTGGTAAGTGGTTTGGATGCTACACTTGGCTACCTCTTTAAGGATATGCAAAATTAGAGAAAAGTACTTAGGGAAGCTTTCTCAGCATCATTGCAGGAAGACTGGGGAAATAATGCCAAATAATGGAAGAGTCCTCCATTTGTGTATTCATTATGTCTCTTACCAAATATATATATATAGATAGATATAGATATAGATTCTGTATAAAAAGTGCTTTCTGAAATACAGTAAAGTTTATTTTTATGATAAACTTGGTATAAGATTACTTTTCCAAAGAAAGTAGCTTTCCCAAAATATATCTATGTGAAATCTTTTATTCACACATCTGAGTATCAAAGATTACAAAGAAATCTATTTCTTTGGTGAAACCTATTTCCTGTGGGTAAACCAACGTTAGTATGGAGAGTTTTCCATTTCTTTTTCTTTTAATTAAGCTTACTGAACTTTGCTTTTATGCTAGAAATAGTTTTGGAGGATTTCAACCAAGTGAAACTCCTTCTGGGCCTCTGTGAATCTCATTGGGAATTTTAGTTTCCTCTACTATCCTTAGTATTTATTCACATTGTAAGATCTGGTCTTGGAAAGAATTTTAAATGTGTCCATCTAGAGTTATTTAACATGGTGCAAACATGAACACACACATTAATAAAACTGATCAATTAAACTTTTGTTGAAAAACAGAACTGAAAGTCCAGTGGTAAGCTAAACTTAAATGACTCACTGTTTCCTTAAGAAGCCTATAGCAGTATCTTTTAGAAACATCCAGAATTGTCAGGTTTATAACAGGATTAATAGATAGAAAATGATCCTTTAAAAATGATGATATTTTCTTTAGAGTATCTGTTTGTTTCTTATCCATGAGACCCTAAGGACTCATGTAGCCTACACAAAGTGGAAGTAAATAATTACCCAATAGCACTTATTTCACAAATGCATGTTACTAGCCTGTTTTATGCCAGCAGTGGATTTAGATTCCAGTTGAAAGAGACATACAATAAACAAATGAATATAAAAAGCAATAAATGAAAATTTGAGAAATGCTAGGTGGCTAAGAACATGGTGTCTTTTCAGAGAATAACAAAAATAGACTTAGCTATTTTGCTAGGAGGGAAGGGAAAGGTTGAGCTAAAAAAGTAATTTTTAGACTGATTTCTGGTTCTTGTTGAGAAGGTCATAGGCACATACAAAGATGGGTAAAATCATTTCTATATAAAAGCATTCATCCAAAGGAGCAGGCAATACTGATTTCATATAATGTGCCAGACATTATACAAGGTCAATGAAGAATTGCTCTTCATTACACTTTACTCATATTTATATTATCTTACATAGCAAGTCAAAAATGGAACATTGAATTTAAGTGATTCTGTCTTCACAGCTTTGTAGAGAATGTTTTCTCCTATTAAGGCCACAAATTCTCTCTTCTTACCATCTTAAGATTATCAATTAAAACTAGGTCAGCAACTATAGAGGTTTAAAAAAGCCACATTAATATCTCTGACATGTCTGCTAATGGTAGTTGCAGTTTTGTTTTGCTCTGGTTCAGTGGTGAATACATTCTAGAGTCTCCAATCAATGACTCAGTTTTGAAATGAATAAGCCAGCTAAATGGCCTCATATATGAGAATCTAAATCTTAAATGAAATATTTTTTTAAATTATTAAATAAAAGTAATTCATTTTGGAATGAGGTTGTGATCATCTCAAAAGACATCTTAGAGAGACCAGAAAAATAAGTCAAGCATTTCAAGGCTTTGATTTGGTTTCAGAATGTGAATATTGATGCTTTAATTTTGGGATTTTTGGGTGAGGTACTTCATGGTGTCCTAAACCTCCTTCTCCTGGGGATCAACATGGAACTACTTTGCTTGTTTGGCATTGAAGATCACAGCTTTCTGGGGACATTTGCTGCTGGTGATTCTTCTGTAGCTCTGCAGTCACTGAACAGAGATCCTTATTTTTTAATTTTAATAATTAAATGAGAATACAGTAAGGACTAAAAAGTCTATTGTCCCTCCTACCATTTAAATAAACAGTTATTTCTTGGATTGTATGGCTCCATGAGGAGAGTTCTGTTGGACAGGGCCCATCAGTAAATCTTTAATCCAATTTTTTGTTGATGGGTGGGGCTGTGTTCTCTCCCTATTGTCTGGCCTGAGGCCAAACTATGGTAGGAGTAGACAGTAGTGGCATCCTCCTTCAAAAGGATTTGTATTCAATGCCCCGACCCTGCAGCAGGCCACTGTCGACCCATACCTCCACCAGAGGCTCCTGACACTCACAGGCCAGTCTGATTCAGTCTCCTGTGGGGTCACTGCTCCTTTCTCCTGGGTCCTGGTGTGCACAAGGTTTTGTTTGCACCCTCCAAGAGTCTGTTTTCCCAGTCCTGTGGAAGTTCTGTAATCAAATCCCACTGGACTTCAAAGTCCAATCCCCTGGGGTTTCTCAGGCTCTTTTCACATGGTAAATATAAAAAATTGAAAGTTAATTATCATTACTATAAAGTGAAATTAAATGGCATTTTTTAATTAAATATTAAATTTTTCTCATATTTTCCAGCACTTTTCTATATGCTCTAGTCAGCCAAACTCTGACCATTATTTAGAATCCCTAATATAGTAAACTTGAGTGGTAACCTACTGTATTTCAACTCAATGTGAGGAAAGGAAGAAAATAATTAAAAGTTTCACACCAATCAAAGAGTAAATTAAAAATAAATAATTGGTAAAGCTTTAACATTTTTCAAAAGAAATGTTAGAAAAAGTATTGTTCTCAAAAGTTCTCAGTTGCTCAGTTGCTCTTTTCAGTGATTTTTCAAATGGTGTTGTTGTTTAATTGCTAATTGTGTCCAACTCTTTTGAACCCCATGGACTGTAGCCTTCCAGGCTTTTATGTCCATGAGATTTCCCAAGCAAGAAAACTGGAGAGGATTGCTTCTTCCTTTTCCAGGGGATTTTCCTGACCCAGGGATTGAGTCATGTCTCTTGCATTGGCATGTGGGTTCTTTACCATCAAGCCACCTGCAAAGCCTGTTCAAATGCTGGGGAGACTTAGTCTTCTTTCATAGAAAATTCTAATATATCATCAAATATAGTCAAGGGAATAAATGGAGATTACATAAGAAATACTTCTGGAAGAAACTCAACTCTGAGCTATTATCAAAAAAGGTTAAGTGTGCCTTCTCAAATGGCATAAAATAATTTTATAGCATGCAATCTATTCCTAAATAGAAATACAAAAAATTTACTTCTATTACCTAGCTGAGGTTTATTTTCATCATTATGTTCTCCCTTCTATCATTCCACTCAGGACTTTTTCACTTTCACTTTCCTGACTGTTATTCTGACCCTCATCAAATCTGTCTAACTTTCATAGTTCAGTATTAGGGATACCTCTTTAGAGAAGCCTTCCCAGCTCGTCCTATCAAAAGGACTCAAATCAAGAAACATGCCCTACCTCAGCAACCCAGTTACTGTACATCATACCACTCACTAAAAGTTGTAAGTATTTAAAACATTTTAATTTGTGGCTTATCAATATGATGTTTTTCATGCAAAGAGACCACAATCATCTCTTTCACTAATATCCTCCCAGTAAAAAGAGGAGTATAGGCTTACAGTAAGTACTTAATAAAAAAATCAAATTAGGGAATGCAGGAAAAAAAGTTGTTTTAATTAAAATTCACTTTGTGAAGGGAGGACTCAAGAAAAAGTTGAGTGAAATTTGAAGGATAAAACTTGAGAATACTTGTATAACCTCCAAGGGAAGACTGCTACATGTTGAGCTGACTGTTTATGCTTACAGAAACAGAATCATAGAGTTTGAGTATATACATCTAGAAGTCATTATTTGACAGACCATGAGTGGGGATGGATTCCTCATGTTTCAAGAAAGTAGAGTGGTAATATATGGACAATATTATGAGGAACACCAACCTTCAGATGATATATAGAGGAGAAGCCTGTTTAATGGGCTGTACAGTGTCCACAGTAGCAGGAGGAGGGCAAGGAAAGAAGTCATGGAAACCTAGAGAAAGAAGAATATCTCAGGAAGCAGGGGATGATCAACTGAGTCAAATGAGGCATGGGTCAAGGCAAAAATGGAAAATGTCATTGGATTTGTGAACATGGAAATTATCCATTGCCTTGGCAAGAATAGCATCCTTATAGAAGCCTGGAGTGAGTCAAATGGTGAATTGAAATCAGTGAGGTGGAAACAGTGTATGAAAGTTATTATCTTGAGAAGTTTGACTAAGAAGAAGAGGAGAGATTCACAGTCTCTCATGTGAAAATAAGGGTCTCAGGTATGTTTGGAATTCTGAATAGTTTACATTTTTAAAAAGCAAAGAAACTCCTACTATATACAAGTCACCTTCAATGACTTCTTAACAACACTCCAAAATCAAATATTATGTTAAAATACCATTAACTCTTCTTGACTAAAATATATGAATAGTCATGGATAAGACTATAAATAACCTCTTCTCAGGTAAAATCTGATAAGGTTTTGACCAACTAAATGAAATTTAAAAGATAAACTTTTAGTTTTCAAACTTTTCTGATATCTGGATTGTGATTGAAGAATTATGTAGAATAATAAGGTGCTAGCTAGAGAGAGGTTTGCTGTAAGATTTGTTTTCTCTGGTTTTGGTTTGGTTTTCTAGCACTGAAGTTATGAAAACATACCAAAAAAATGATACTGGGGATCTTAATAAAGAAGCAGCTAAAGAATGAGGAGAGATGGGAGCTTTCCAAAAGAATTCAGGTCCCTGAGAAGTCAATTTGTAGGAAAATCTAGAGGAGCCAGAGAGGGGCTGGCATTTCAGAGAGAGATGGCATGTCTTTAGATTAAACTTAGGCAAAAGCAAAGTCAGTGTATAGATGCAGAAAATTTCATTTGGTGGTGGGGAGATAACAGGAGTCACTTTTAATAGGTTTTATTTTCTCTGTGAAATATGATAAAAAGAAAATTGCTAGAGAATTTAGAAAGCAGAAGCCCACATATTGAGTGAAGAATAGCTTTTGAAGAATGTGGGAGAACAAACATCATTAGGGAAAAAAAAATTGTAAGATGTGCTGTTTGCAATCAACATAGTTAAACTTGACAAATTAATTAAACCATTCTCTCAATATTTATAAAGGTCTGTGATATTAATGATCTGTTCCAGGCATTAAAATAGAGAAGAGGTGAGACACAGTTATCTTTCTATAAATTAAATCCTAGTAGGAGAGAAAATTTAATTTATAGTAAACATATTCAGAAATCAAACACTCATAAATAAACTAGGCATATTTCTTAGCTCGTTTAATTTTATTGTGCAGAAGTATGTGAGAATGGACTTTAGGGTTAGGATTTTCAGAACAAGAGCTGAAATATCAATTCATTGTAGCCAAATTAGGACGAGAGAGTTGGTAAATTAGCTCATATAAAAATAAACAATTTTTTTACTCCATATAATCACACAATGAAAATTTCTGCAGAATTATATCTATATTATTTAATTTTTAAGATGAAAGCAAAATGAAAAATCAACATGAGTATTTTATTTTTCATGAAATAGTCATCATCTTTTCAAAGTTGCTATACCTTCTGTGATGTGTACTGATCGGATAGTGTTCAAGTCATGTGCTACAGAAAACTGTATTTTTATTTCAAGATTCATCTGGGCCGGCACCTGAATCATATTGGTAATTACAAATCATGTAAAACACATTTCCTTCACTAGCTGTGGCATTTTCTCTGGGAGAAGTATCTTTTATCTCCTCCTGAGGGAACTGTACAATCCAAAAGAATCTCACTGAAAATGTGTATCAAGAATTGTTTCTTGATTACAATGCCAAGCATCATGGCGCTGTGGTTTAAAGGTTCTGTACTTTCCTTCCAAACACTGCTTTTGGAGCACTTTTATTTCAGCAATTCAAAATGTAATGTCTTGAAACCTGGCACTTGAGTTGCAAACTGAGATTAATACTTTTTTTAATAAGAATTAATGCAAGTGGTCAAGCCTTTTGATGTTTTAATGGAGTTTCTAGGACTTTTCCGGTCATCCACAAATAAAACAAGTTCTCAGTACTTTCAAAGATTAATAGCTCAACAATACATTGTGCAACAGTGAGATAAAAATTAAATAAAGGCTGGTGCCAGGGAAACTTACTTTTTTATTCTGGGATATAAAGAACAAAACAGGCCAAATACTGGTCTTGAGTGCCTCTCAACTAGCAATGGGACAGCAACTTTTCTTAGCACACTGAATATAAATCAAATTTATAATCTCTATTTCAGATCCTCGAGTTATTCCGGTTTTATTATATTGAGTGCATTAAGGCCTCTACAAACACACACACATACATACACACACGCACATAGCAAAAGAAAATCTTTCTGGAAGACACATGCTATCTATGGTTGGGCAAGGACTCATGTGTAAGGGCAGTGTGGCAGTTTTTCAGTGTTTTACAGCTATTGATACAAAAAATAAAAATAGACATAAGGAAACTTTTGAACCATCAATCAATGGCTTCTAACGTCTGACTATTTTATTTTAAAATTAAGACAAAGAAATTTAAACAGTATATATAGTACATCTAAGTTACAATATCATCCTTCTATATGTGATGTATTCAAAACCTTAAGTCCACCATTGAGTCTATGGTCTACTATAATCTCTTAGTGAAGAGATATATTTCTAAATGAGGAGACTATCTGAGACATTTTGTTTTTGTTTTTGTTTTACACCAGATACCTTGTTTTATTGCACTTCACAGATGTTGCATTTTTTACAAACTGAAGTTCTGTGGCAACTCTTGCCAAGCAAGACTAGTGGTGCCATTTTTCCAACAGATTTTTTAAATTAATTTATCTTTTTATTGAAGGATAATTGCTTTACAGAATTTTGTTGTTTTCTGTCAAACCTCAACATGAATCAACCATAGGTATACATATATCCCTTGCTTTTTGAACCTCCCTCCCATCTCCCTCTCCATCCCACCCATCTAAGGAGACATCATTTTTTAAACCTAATAGGACATGTCAATTCAGCTGGGGCTTAGACCCTCATAAGAAAGATGAATTAAATGTTGAGAGAACTGTCTTCTTTGGGGACTACAAGTCTGAGATGAATGGGTGATCTCAAAGAAACATTGAACAGATCAAATGCCTTTCAAACCTAGGTTACTGACTTGTATCTCTTTCACTTAATTAGGAAAACATCTTTTCATATACATTTATTTCATATATTTTTTGTATTTATATTTTATGCTTTTCACTTAATAGGCCTCTAAATATCCATCAGTGGTTGGTTTTAATCATTATGTTGATGATCTTAGCCCATTTCCTCCTACATTAGAAAAAAAATGGCATCCTTAAAAGAAAATACACATAAAGTAATTAAGCAAAGATTGTGAAAAGCTACAATTTTTAATACATTCCATGTGATCATGGGGAGGACGCTTTGAAGTAGAATGTTTAACTTCTTCATGTAATTGTAGAAAAAAGCATAAACTATAAATATGAAAAATATATGAAATAAATACATAGGAAAAGATGTTTTCCATATATTTTCTGTCCATTTTCAATGAATCTAAACACTTTAGCCTTTAATAATAAACATATTTCCAGTGCAATGACTCTGAGCCAATAACTTACTGATTTGGTGATTTGAATCCAGGTGGTGTGACTCTAAAGAAGGAAATGGCAACCCACGCCGGTATTCTTGCCTGGAGAATCCTGTGGACAGAGGAGCCTGGTGGGTTGCCATCTATGGGGTCACATAGAGTCGGACACGACTGAAGCGACTTAGCAGCGGCAGCAACAGCAGGTGTGACTCTAAAGTACACATTCTCAACCAACTTCCTTCACAAATACATTTTTTTAAAGAATTTAATTTAAATCTATTGCAAATTTAACCTCTACATTTCTATTGAGCATTGTGCTAAATGCTTTAAGTGTCTAACACAAATGAAATACAAAAGCTCATGGTCTAGTGTAAAGACAAGCTATGGTGAAATGCAGCTTCTACATAAGAGAAATTAGGGAGTTATTTCTGAATAGTATAGATAATTTCACTTGGGAATATCCATGAAAATCTTCTCAGTTCAACTGCTCTGGTTTGTCTGCACACTATTTTTTGTCTGAACCCTGAAATACCTTCACAGACCCGGCAAACAAGAAGGGTTGGGCATATAGCATGACCTGGTAAAGTAGTGTGCAACCCAAAAGAACTGAGAAATGTACTCAAATACTCCTACATCAATGTTCAGATAATCATACATGAATGGCAGTATCCACAAGAGCCAAAAAGTGTAAATAGCACAAAGGCCCTTCAGTGGATGAATAGATTAAAGGAGACATGGTACATACATACAATGAAACTTATTCAACCATACAAAGAGTAAAATTTCAGTGAATACTGCAACATGGATTACCTCAAAAATGTACTAAGTATATAAAGTCAGACACAAAATTAATATAATCCACGATTCCATTTATGTGAAATATGCAGAACAGGTAAATCTGTAGAACAGAAAACAAGTTAGTGATTGCCTAGGTTGAGGGCAAGGAAGAATGGGAAGCAACTATTTATTGGAATGGGTTAACTTTTAGGATTACATAAAAAATTTGAACTAGACAGAAGTGGAGGCTACACAGCATTCACTTACTCAGTCATGCCTGACTCTTTGCGATCCCATGGACTGCAGCACACCGCACCTCTGTCCTCACCATCTCCTGGAGCTTGCTCAAACTCATGCTCATTAAGTCGGTGATGCCATCCAACCATCTCGTCCTCTGTCAAACCCTTCTCCTACTAGCAATCTTTCCCAGCATTAGTGTCTTTTCTAATGAGTCAGCTCTTTATATCATGTGGCCAAAGTATGGGAGTTTCAGCTTCAGCATCAGTCTTTACAATGAGTATTCAGGGTTGATTTCCTTTAGGATTGACTGGTTTGGTCTCCTTGCAGTCCAAGGGACTTTCAAGAGTCTTCTCCAACACGACAATTCAAAAGCATCAATTCTTTACCATCAATTCTTAGGCGTTTAACCTTCTTTATGGTCCAACTCTAATTTACCACTACATCAGTTCTTTGTGGTACAACTGCATAAATAACTCTCACATTTATATATGACTACTGGAAAAACCATAGCCTTGACTATAGAGTTACCAAATTGTTCACTTTAAAATTATTAACTTTAAATTATGCAACTTTTACCTCAACAAAAAAATCATAATACTCAAAACACTGAGAGCAAATAGAACAATTTCAGACACCCACAATACAAAATGCTCTATGAAAGATTAAAGAACTAATCTTACAAAGTATAATTATAATTAGCTAGAATAATCAATCAACGGTAAAATAGCAAATGATGTTAATTATTTAGTATAGAATATTACTGCTTTGCCTTTTTAATTTCGATATTGGTTTCTATGAAAAAGATAAAGGGTAACTCAAATCAAATTTTGATAGTAGGTTCTTAATATATTCATGAATAAAAGTGAATTCAAATAATTAT
This sequence comes from Muntiacus reevesi, assembly GCF_963930625.1. Taxonomy (NCBI): domain Eukaryota; kingdom Metazoa; phylum Chordata; class Mammalia; order Artiodactyla; family Cervidae; genus Muntiacus; species Muntiacus reevesi. The sequence goes on along the minus strand of NC_089261.1, from coordinate 33,899,108 downwards.
TAGTCTTCAATTCTGCCTAGTTATTCTATAACTCTGTATCTATGGACTACCCATAGTGTTATGAGAAAACATAAAGAGTTCATAGCCACACTATCTTAAAAGTATCATCTAAAAAAAAAAAAAAAAGTATCATCTAAGAAAATTATATAAGTAGCTTTCAACCAAAACTGACTAACTTGCTAAAGGTAATTGTACTTCAGCAAATTTCCTTGATTTATATAAAGAAATTACTTATTTATTTAATTTTTAGGATTTAGCAACAAAAAATGTGTTGCTACTATAATTTGTATCAACTGAAGCATTAAATTTCTAATTTACTTGTTCATGGAAGCATATGAAATCACATGTAATATTCCTACAAAGAAAAAATATTCTTACTACTACTTAAAAATTCTATTCATTAAGCCAATGGAAAAATTGTAAATTAACCTTAGTACTTATTCTTGGTTGCTATAAATCTTGCCTTCCAGATTAGGACCTTCTTTTTTTTTTTCCAATTGAGATGAAGTTGCCGAATGCACAATTGATTTTTTTTCAGTTCAGTTCAGTTAAGTCGTTCAGTCATGTCTGACTCTTTGTGACCCCAGGGACTACATACAGCACACCAGGTCTCCCTGTCCATCACCAACTCCTGGAGCCTGCTCAAACTCATGTCCATTGAGTCGGTGATGCCATCCAACCACTCATCTTCTGTTGTCCCCTTCTCCTCCTGCCTTCAACCTTTCCCAGCATCAGGGTCTTTTCCAGTGAGTCAGTTCTTCACATCAGGTGGCCAAAGTATCGGAACTTCAGCTTTAGCATCAGTCCTTCCAATGAATATTCATGACTGATTTCCTTTAGGATGGACTGGTTGGATCTCCTTGCAGTCCAAGGGACTCTCAAGAGTCATCTCCAACACCACAGTTCAAAAGCATTAATTCTTTAGTGCTCAGCTTTCTTTATCGTCCAACTCTCGCATTCATACATATGATTTTTCTTACAACATAGCAACTCATCTGTACATGAGCTAATAGGCAAATTAAATTCTAGCTCTAAAATTAGATTTGGCACTTTCACTTTAGTTGATAGTGTTCTGTCATCATCCTTTCACTGCCAAACACACTATTTCAAAACTAAAGAACAAACTGATTCCAAATTATCACACCAAAACCCATTTGTTTTTATTTTGCAATGCTGTAATTTTTAGTATTGTTAAATATTCATTTTTAATAAAACATGTGATAGCTTGTATGGCAATATTTTTTGTGGATGCTTAGTTTAAGTATAAATGTTAACAATATTCTCCATCACACTTTCTCAGTTAAACATAATTATTTATCAGAGCTGAAGCTGAAACTCCAATACTTTGGCCTCCTGATGCGAAGAGCCAATTCATTAGAAAAAACCCTGATGTTGGGAATGGTTGAAGGTAGAAGGAGAAAGGAACAGAGGAATAGATGGTTGAAAAGATGGTTGCTCTCCTGAGGAGATGGTGAAGGACAAGGAAGCCTGGAATGCTGCAGTCCATGGGGTCGCAAAGAGTCAGACATGACTGAGTGACTAAACAGCAGCAAATTTATCAGAGCACTCATACTATCAGGGAGAATATTTTGCTATGTACAACTTCAGTTGGCATCCTTGGATTTGTGTGGTGTACAGGTCTCATGTGCACACAGTCTTAATGGAAGGAATAAAATGTCTTTTTCAAAATATTCATTGTTCATACTTCTATAAATCAACTTTTTTTTTTTTTTTTTTTTTTTTTTTGTGGAGGTGATTTGTTTTCTCATTGCCTGCATAATCAAGTACATTGTTGCAATTGGGAGCAATGTAGGACTCAGAAGGCAGGCTGGTTGGTGGAGACAATGATGAGTTTTAGGTAAGTTGATGATGTGTCCAGGGTTCCAGGGTCAGTCCAGTTTACATCTGTTATCCAGACATAATTAAACAGGGTTAATAATTAATAATTAAATGAGGCTTAAACAATTTTCTTTCTCAATAAGTCATGATATGGATGATAAATTATATGGGAATCCTAATGATGTTTAATAGAGTAACATCCAAATAAACTGTACAACATGCAATAAGATGGCAAATTAGTACAAAATTTAGATTAGAAGAGGATTTGAGATTTATTTATACAGAGATGGGTTTTATTCATAGGAATGGATTAATTACTACATGAGAAAATGGGGAAAGTAGAAGTTGAAAAGTTGCTTTGCAGCATGAAAAATATAAAGACATATAAGAATTAGAGGAGTTTTTAGTTACCAGAGGCAAACCAGGATGGTGCAGGGTTACGGAACCCAACTGAGAAAACATAGGTGGGCTCCTGTCAAAGAAGACAGACATCAAGGGATTAAAGACCAAAAGGAGTTCATTGATTTAATGGCTAAAGTAGCTATACAAAAACATAAGCCTCTGGAATTTGAAGACAGCATTATACCCAACCTAAGGTATACCACTGTGTTTGCTTGAAAAGAACTAAGAAGCTAACTTTACCAGCATAAAATAGATATTTTGCCTTGCCCTGCCCCTCCCAAATGGTGTATTGGTATTGGTTCCTGTCAAATGGCAAAAACATATACACCACACCTAAATGTTTCCCTTCTATAGGCAGTTTCCTGGGATGGAATTTTGTTACTGAATTCAAGCTTATACTGTGTACTGCATAACACACCAATACATGGAGAGACAAATCACTGGGACAAGGAATGTCAACTTTATTTGGAAAGCCAACAGACTGAGAAAATGGTAGACTAATGTCCAAAAATCATCTTGCCTGGGTTTAAATGCGAGCTTATTTTATAGAGCAAAGAGGGGGGCTGAGGAGATAAAGTAAAATAGGCCATAAATTGCTGCAAATATTTCCTGATTTCAGTCTGACTCTGGAGAAGATGTGTTGATTTCTTCCTCCCAACAACTATTCATAGGTGGGCCTGGTCAGGATATTTCCCATGAACTAAGCAAAGGTACTTTAGCTTAACACTCAGGCATGGCAGTCAGGGTTCCAGAGATGGATCATGATGTAAATTTAAACTGTAGGCAACATATCATTCAGTCAGTTCAGTCACTCAATCACGTCCGACCCCTTGCAACCCCATCGACTGCAGCACACCAGGTTTCCCGGTCCATCACTAACTCCCGGAGCTCAAACTCATGTCCATCAAGTAGGTGATGCCATCCAACCACTCAAGCTCTGTCATCCACTTCTCCTCTTGCCTTCAATCTTTCCCAGCATCAGGGTTTTTTCAAATGAGTCAGCTCTTCAAATCAGGTGGCCAATATATTGGAGTTTCAGCTTCAACATCAGTCCTTGCAATGAATATTCAGGACTGATCTCCTTTAGGACTGACTCTTTTGATCTCCTTGCAGTCCAAGGGACTCTCAAGAGTCTTCCTCAACACCACAGTTCAAAAGCATCAATTCTTCAGCACTCAGCTTTCTTTATAGTCCAACATTCACATCCATACATGACTACTGGAGAAACCATGAAATCACAAAACAATAGGAAAAAGAATAACAAAGGTTAAAGTACCAAAGACAATAAAACACAAAGGTTATAGTAAATGAAGCAGATCCAATATGGAGTCATTCATGTTCCCCATTACAATTTTCCTTTAATACAGGATATCAAAAGTGTTTGTTTAAAAACTAGTATCTTTCACTTAAGAATCCAGATTTTAAGCTGTTACTCAGTGAATGGCTAGTGGTGAGTGGGAAACAGAAATTCTGTGCTTTGAATTCACAGATTGGATTTATTGAGGCTAAAAAGACTTATGCCTACTTGAAAGAAACATAAGTAGGAGAAAAAGGTCAACAATGAAAAACTGGCAATGCTGAATGCTTTCAGAAGGAGTTCATGATGGAGGCAAGAAAGAACAGGTTCAAAGGCTAGGGTTGAGAATTAGTAGAGTAAGGAATGTGCAGAACCAGGTGTCTAAAACAGGGAAAAATGATAAAACATAAAGACACGGGGAAGAAAAATGTGAGGTAAGAATGAAAAAACTTGTATTTAACAAGGGTGTGGATTTTTCGATTAATTTGAAAAGGCCCTTTGAGAACAAGAAGCTGTATGTTATTTAAAACAGAAATTAAAAATATTATACACAACATATGCTTGGTGATGATAACTTTTCACATCCCTAAACATGTCAATGGGCTTTCCTGGTAACTCAGATGTTAAAGAATTTGTCTTCAATGCAGAAGACCAGAGTTCAATCCCTGGGTCAGGAAGATCCCCCAGAGAATGGAATAGCCACTTACTCCAGTATTCTTGCCTTGAAATTTCCATGGACAGAGGAGCCGGAAGGGCTACAGTCCATGGGCTGCAAAGAATTGGACACAGCTGAGCAACTAACACTTTCACTTTTACTTCAAACATAATAGTAGCATGAGATATGCAGTAATACCACTCAAATGGCAGAAAGTGAAGAGGATCTAAAGAGACTCTTGATGAGGGTGAAGAGGAGAGTGGAAAAAAGCTGTCATAAGACTCAACATTCAAAGAAGTAAGATCATGGCATCTGGTCCCATCATTTCATGGCAAATAGAAGGGGAAAAATCATAAGCAGTGAAAAATTTTATTTTCTTGAGCTCCAAATCACTGTGGACAATGACTAGAGTCATAAAATTAAAAGACACTTGCTCCTTGGAAGGAAAGCTATGTAAACCTAGACAGCATATTAAAAGTGAGATATCACTTTGCCAACAATAGCCACTAGAGTAGCTAAATAGCATACACCTTCTTGTTCTCAAAGGACCTTTTCAAATTAATTGAAAAAGCCACACTTCTATTAAATACAAGTTTTATCATTCTTATCTCACACTTTTCTTCCCTATGTCTTTATGCATTATCAATTTCCACCAGTAAACATGTACACACATGAGTCATTAATAAGTTTGAATGCAAAAGAATTGATGCTTTTGAATTGTGGTGCTGGAGAAGACTCTTGAGGGCTCCCTGGACTGCAAGGAAATAAAACCAGCCAGTCCTAAAGGAAATCAACCCTGAATATTCATTGGAACGAGTGATGCTGAAGCTGAAGCTCCAATACTTTGGCCACCTGATGTGAAGAGCTGACTCATTGGAAAAGACCCTGATGCTGGGAAAGATTGATAGCAGAAGGAGAAGAGGGCAATAGAGGATGAGGTGGGTGGATAGAATCACCAACTCAGGAGATAGTGAAGGACAGGGAAGCCTGGTGTGCTGCAGTCAATGGGGTTGCAAAGAACAGGACATGATTTAGTGATTAAACAACAACAAAATGTACCAACATACTTCATATGTGAAACCGCTAGACAACTGGAAGAGACCTACTCTCTCCATTTCATCTATTCATGTGTTAACTACTCCTCAAGACTCTTCCAAAGTCCTATTGTTATTGAAAGCAAGTTGAAGTTCTGGAGGTAGAGTGAAGACAAACAAATCTAAATATCAGAGTTTGGAGCAGAGAAAGGTTAATTTCAGAGCAAGCAAGCATACTGGTGGCTTGAGCCCTAAAGCCTCAAGCTCCCTGAAGGGTTTCAGCAAAGCACTTTTAAAGGCCAGGTGAAAGAGGGGGAAGGTTAGTTTATCACAAACTTCTTGGTTTTGGAATCCTTTGTGCTTGCAGTTGTCCCTATAGATCAGGTCACAGTGTTCCTGTAAACCTCCAAATAAACAAATGTTGTTCTCTATTCTGCTTTTTAAAAATTTCTGTATAATGGAAAGTGTTATACCTTTAAAAGTCAGAGCCTTGACAATGGACTATTCTGTATACTTCAGGCTGCTATATGCAACATTCTTTTACAAAAGATGCAGAACCAGCATAACTGATAAAGATAGAGTAGGGTAAACCAACAACTAGCTCAGAAATCCAATTAGAATATTATTAACAGAGAGGAAATTTTAGGGGAGCCTTGGGAGACAACTGTAAGTTAATAATCACTCAAGAAACAGGTTTTCTTAACCACAAAACCAAGCAGGCTTGCTTAACACACAAGCATGAAACAGAAGCACAGCCTCAAAACAATAGAACAATGGTGAAATGAGGCCCTCATTCTGCAGTGAGCTCAGTAGGTTAATTACCTCTAGGACATGCTCTCTGCACACATAAGAAGCAATAATTTATGGAAAGGTGACATTTTAAAGTAAAAGACCCACATTGTACTGAGAAATGAAATAATTTTTTCTTAGTGCTATGGAAGTACCTGCTTGATGATGAAGGAACAAGAAAACTCCCCTGCCCAACCTGGAGGAGGAGCTGATGATGGAAGCCTGATGTCTACTTAAGAGTGAAGAAGAATGAGGTCTCCTCCCCTTCCCCACTTTTCCTTTGACTATAAAACTGCAACCCAGTAAATTATTGGGCCACTAGCCTCTTGCTCACTGACTTGTAAGCCTCACAAGTTTCCTATTTTAATAAATCACTTATCTATCACTCTACCTCTAACTGAATTCTTTCTGTACTGAGACATAAAGGACCTGAGCTAATTGGAGTGCCTCCCACCCCCTCGCCACATACACTATCTAGAACTTTCTTTCATAACTAAGCACAGACAACAGAACACAAAGGTTAAAATAAATGGAACACATATAATATGGGGTCAGATTTGTTCTTCCTTATCACAGTATGTTATTTCCTAAATTTGTCTTTACTGTTGTAACAGACAGTGGTGTCTCCTTCCCACCTCGAATGCTTAGAGAATTTCCTATGTTACTCACACATTGGATACTTCACTATCAGTGGTTCTGTACTGCTCTTTCATATTATGAATATGTCTTGTTTATATTTTCAGAATCATTGCAATCTCATATGAGTTAAAGACTACACATATGTATGCATCTATGTATGCATATGTAAGTGAAAGTGTTAGTTGCTCAGTCATGTCTAGTTCTTTGCAACCCCATGGACTGTAGCCCACCAGGCTTTTCTGTCCTTGGAATTCTCCAGGCAAGAATATTGGAGTGGATAGCCATTCCCTTCCTCTCCAGGATATCGTCCCAACCCTTGGATCAAACACATGTCTCCTTTGCAAGCAGATTCTTTACTATCTGAGCCGCCAGGAAAGCTCGTGTGTGTGTGTGTGTGTGTGTGTGTGTGTGTGTGTGTGTGTGTGTGTGTGTGTATACTTCTCATTCTTATGTGAACTAAAATATATATATAATACCCACAGGCACACCACTGAATAATGAGGAAACTATGGAAAATCAAGATTTATTTAAACTATACAAATATTATTAACTAACATGATTATAGGTAGATGCTTTACTGTCTGAGTCACCAAGGAAGTCCAGAAGTAAAATAGAAAATGCAATTGCATTTTTTAAAAGCAATAAATAATTTAAAAGATATCCATAAAAAAATACAACTACTTTGTTCAGATTCTGAGTATTCTTAAAGCATTTAATCATGCTATTGCATTTTATGCAGATATTAAAAAATCTTGTACAAAAGAGCATTTAACCATATGAGATAACATTTGAGACAGTGAATTTTAAAGCAGGTTATAATATATTTTACTTTATGATTGCTTTGGTGCAAAAGTAAAAGTATGCCTAGAAATGAAACTGGAAAATATACAATACAGATATTAATATTTAATACCTCAGATGATAGAAATACAGTTGCTTTTGAGATTTTGTATGTACCTTTATTACTTTGTAACATGAATATATAATTTAAAAATTACTGTATATATATATATATATATATATTTAAAGTACTTGGTCTCTGTCTTATGGAATAATTATAAAATTCATCAAATAAATGAAATCTATGAATATACTCAGAACAAACAAATTGTACTCAAGAGGAAGTATACTGTAATTATACGAAAACACTAGTTTGTGCCACAATATATAACAAGACTATGTTGTTGTAATTAATCAATAGCTCATGAATTCCATCGCCTCTAAATGCATCAAAATAGGACAAGGTGTGATAGATTTTTATATAGCACTTGCTTATTCATAGGGTTAATTTTATATGCAACATATTGTGATGAATATTGAGAATGTATCACAAGAAATGGTTCTTAATGAGAATTTATCCACAGTTTGAAATAACACACGCACATGCATGCACACACACACAGTAGCTTTCAGTATAGTGTGATAACATGGCCATAAGATTGAATATATAGATTCATGACATTTTTAAAAGAATGTAAAAGACTTGATGCTGCTGCTGCTGCTAAGTCACTTCAGTCGTGTCCGACTCTGTCCGACCCCATAGACAGCAGCCCACCAGGCTCCTCCATCCCTGGGATTCTCCAGGCAAGAACACTGGAGTGGGTTGCCATTTCCTCCTCCAATGCATGAAAGTGAAAAGTGAAAGTGAAGTCGCTCAGTCGTGTCTGACTCTTAGCAACCCCATGGACTGCAGCCTACCAGGCTCCTCCGTCCATGGGGTTTTCCAGGCAAGAATACTGGAGTGGGGTGCCATTGCCTTCTCCACTAAACTGTAAAGATTCTTTTTCTCACAAAAACGTCCAGTTTTGTTATAGTCAAAAATGTTTATTTTCAAATTAAGTAGAAATGTTGAGTTCATTTATATAAAAGCATGAAGAATTTTTGAACTCTGTGGGAGAAGGTGAGGGTGGGATGTTTCGAAAGAACAGCGTGTGTATTATCTATAGTGAAACAGATCACCAGCCCAGGTGGGATGCATGAGACAAGTGCTCGGGCCTGGTGCACTGGAAAGACCCAGAGGAGTCGGGTGGAGAGGGAGGTGGGAGGGGGGATCGGGATGGGGAATACATGTAACTCCATGGCTGATTCATGTCAATGTATGACAAAACCCACTGAAATGTTGTGAAGTAATTAGCCTCCAACTAATTTAAAAAAAAAAAGCATGAATTTGGAATTCCATGTTGGTAAAGGATACTATCCATTAAACTGGGGGATTACATGAGCTTGGAAAATTTGGAAGCATCCACACTGTAAAGGACAGTTTAAATGGGAGAATAATGTGTGTGCATTATTTCACATAGGGAATAGGAATCAATGCAAGTGATTTAAACAGAATGACTTGAAAATATTACTGTTTTGGAAAGAGTTTCATGTCAGTGGTGCAAAAGACATATGCAGGTCTGAGGTTAAGGTAAGAAAGAGAGCAGTTAGGATGCCCTTGCATCTGGGAATAGATTGGGGAGAAAAAAAAAACACAGAGGAGACACAACGAATAAAGGAAACACCCACAGTTTGGATTCCGAGGAAATGGCCAAGGAAAAGACATAGAGTAGGTTTCCCTTTCCCTAGTGGGAAAGGATGATGGTGATCCTGATGCTGGGAAAGATTGAAGGCAGGAGGAGAAGGGGATAACAGAGGATGAGATGGTTGGATGGCATCACCAACTCAGTGGACATGAGTTTGGGTACACTCTGGGAGTTGGTGATGGACAAGGAGGCCTGGCGTGCTCTGGTCCATGGGGTTGCAGAGTCGGACATGACTGAGTGACTGGACTGAACTGATGCTGAGGAGAAACCAAACAGATGGAAAGCTTCTCATTCATTTATTCGCTAAAAATATATTTATAGAGTATCTCTCATGCATAGGCCACTTTTCTGGCCTCTGGTGACACTGAATGAAAGATAATATATACCCTCATGAAGTTTATTAAATTTATGGTGAAGAAAGTTTAAAATCTAAATAAACAAATTTGAGGACAGAAGATGATCAAAGACCTAGATCTGCTTCAAAAAAGAGTGAGGACAGGAAATGTGTAATCAAGGAGGAAGATTTATGTAAAATAGAACACTCAGAGAGAGCCTCTATCAGGGTGACATTAGAGAAGAAACCTGATGGAGATTAAGAGGCAAGTCAAATGGACAAAATGGACAAAAGGACAAAATTTCCGGGCAAAGGGAGCAGCAGTGAGACGACAAGAGGATATCTGGAGTGTTTAAAGAACAGCAGAGAAGCCACAGAGCTGGCTTTCAATGAAGGGAGTATGTACAGCTGCTGAATTGAGGCATTGAGAATGTCTAGCAAATTTCACAGGTCTCATCACTGCAAGAACTGTAGCCTTTTCCCTGAGGTAGGTAGGAAGATTTTAGGCATGAGTGGTATGACAGCAATTTGATGTTGACTTGAAAAACAACCCTTTAACCTCCTGGGGTGAGAGTGTGGACTGGAAGCTGTGTATTAAGGCAGGAAGCAGAGATACATATCAAGAGGTAGAGTAAAGATCCACAAAAAACCCAAGGGAAAGATGACAGTGTTATGGGTGGTCACAGTGAAAGTGATGTGAAAATTGTCAGATTCTGACAATATTTTTGAAAACACAAAAAGTAGATGATGGTGTTTCAGAAAGAGAGGAAGATAATTTACAAAGTGCTAAAATGAACACTTAAATTCACTATTTTATGTGGCATTCCAGAGGCCAATATTTTCAGAAGAATACAGGCACAAAAGACATGTGTGTATAAATTGAAAGAATTTGCACTAAATGACTTGTATGTCCTTTGTCTAATTCTATAAGACTGTTCCTAAACCTCATTCTGGAGCATATAGCTCTGTTATTACACTGCTTAGGATAAATATTTTGTTTATTTTGTTAGATTCTAGTTAGCTTTGTATCATTTTCAAATTGAAAGAAAGAAGGAAGGACAGAAGGGAGGAAAGAAGAAAGAAAGAAAAAGACAGAAGAAAAGTATATAAAGTGTTACAGAGGAGAGAATTCACAAGAATGGGTGAAAGTTCATTAAGATCACAGTTGGTCAGCCCTTCCTTATGAGATTGAAGGGCCAGGTGCTAGCTGACAAGCCTCAGGGGACTTGGCTAACTGCGAGAGAGGCACAATATGACGAGTCTATGTCCCAAAGCAAGCCATCTATGGAGATAGCATCTAAGGCAGCCACAATGTAGTCAGTTTAAGAGGAAGAAACTTACTCCAAGGATGCAGGATGACGGGGGAGAACAAACTTGTGAAACCATCCCAGACAGGTGTGACAAGATGGTGAAAGTGACTTGGGGCTTTGTAGGAATTCCCCAACAGATGCTTGACAATAGCAGGCAAGAATGCCGGAGTGTAAAACGAACTTCATTTTCTTTCTACCAGCTTCTGGATTTGGCACCTGTGATTGGCAGAAAAAGGTTGCCAATGATGCTCATGCCTGATTCTTTGCATGGCAAAGAGATTTGACTGAAGACCATGGCAGACCTCAGGCTCTTAAGTCCAACAATACAAATGAGAACATTGTACTCAGCATTTATATATCTCTCCAGGGACACAGGCTTCAAACTCTCCCAAGTGTTTAGTTCATTCTTGAAGCAAATTATATAATTCCTCTGATGACAAGCATCTGCCTACATGTCTTCTCTCTTTTCCAGAGGCACCCAGCATATATTGGTGCCCCTGTGTTTTAGTCATATGGGATTTATGTAAGTCACTACACCTTGATTTTAAGGAGAAGGAGTATAGATGATAAAGAAGTGGAGAGGCCAAGTCTAGCCAGCTAATGAGTTTGTAGGTGATATTTCCACAATGGACAGCCAACAAGAAGGAGAGGAACTGTGAACGAGGGGGCACTGTGCTCACGCGCACAGGAGGGCAAAGAGACAGTAGGGGATGAGTTCACTTTTCTTTGTGATGAGACTGCTATCCCCTTAGGACCTATAAGGGGAGTTTCTAGAGAGCAATTAAAGAATTTTAGAACTTAAGAAAGTGTTGGAAGCTAGTTATAGACGTTGTAGGTGCAAAGTTTACTCATGGAGAGACAGTGAGAATAGAAAGGACCTAGACAAAATTCTGAGGAATGCACACACTTATAGAATGTATAGGAGAAAGAATTCAGATATACAGCCACAGAAAATGGCCATCTGAGAGGGGAAATCATAGCCAGGAAAATGGTCTGTCAAGTCTTGAAGTCAAAGAGTTTAAAGAAATCATTTTTCACAGTGACACATATCCGGTGATGTTCTTATAAGTGTTGAGTGACCCACGGGGGAGGAGGAGGAGAGCCGTGGTGTGAGGTGTTTGCTGATTTCTGTGCTATAAATATTCCTGGTATGATCCATCTTCAGACTACCAACCTGGTGTCAGGGGCTCTCAAAATTCCTGAAATTTTGCAATTGGCTCTTTTGAGTAAATAAAAGCTGGCTCCTTCATATCATTCCATTTGGTTTAACTAGAATAGGCCAAGGAATCCCTTTGATTGAAGGAAACCTTGAGTCAGTGAGACATTTTAGAGAGAAGGGAGGGGTAGAGAGAGGAAGAACACAAAGGACTTGAGAACAGGATCCTTTTTCTCCTCACAGAAGTCTTTTATTCTTGCTTTTTTTCAGCATTGTCAACTATGGTAAAAAGCCAACCCTGGTAGAAAGCATGCTGATGTCCTATCACACCAAAAAAATCTTCCTTTATTTTCCATGTACTTGGAATTATACAGACTTTTTCTTACCCATTGACTAACAGATGGATAAGAAGGTTTAATTCCACAGATATATAAAAATACAAATAGTGACAGCTGTCTTAGAAATAAGAATACCAAAAAATTGTATCTCAAAGTTTAGTAATAGTATATCATGTGAAATTAACAATTAAAGAAATAAAATAAAAGCGTGATTTTGTGTTTGTTTTTATCTGAATCTTTCTCACAGTTTGCACAAGGTAACTATTGTAAGAGCTAGCATCTGAAAAGTATATATAATTGAACCACATCTAATCTATAACATTTTTTAGAACTGAGACAATATTCTCAAAGTCTGAATAACATTTAAAATAGTATATACTATAGAGATTTTAGCATGTCAAATAAATATGCATTCCCATTTAATGCTATTTGATATCTATCAAAGTTTTTCACAAAATTTCCTACTGAAAGGGTTCAAAATACAATGAAATATTACTCAGGCTGAAAAAGAATAAAATAATGATGTTTGCAGCAACATAGAGAAAACTGGAAATTGTCATTGTAAATCAACTATACTCCAATAAAAATTTTTAATTACAAAATATTAGCAAAAGTTAAAATAGGGGGAAAAAAGAAAGGTTCAAGAAATAAAATTACTAAGTGGCTGATTAAAGAAGAGATAAGAAATAATGGTAAAAGGATGAAATACATGTCCAAGAAAAAAAATTCATAAAAATTTGTACATTTCTTCTTATAATTAATTTATTTTAATGAGAGAATAATTACTTCACAATATTGTGATGGTTTTTGCCTTATCAACATGAATCAGCCACAAGTATACATGTGTCCCCCCTATCCTGAACCCATCCTAAATCCCTGAATTTAAGGCCAAATTCAGCCTTAAATTGAAGAAAGTAGGGAAAACCACTAGATCATTCAGGTATGACCTAAATCAAATCTCTTACGATTATAAAGTGGAAGTGACAAGTGGATTCAAGGGTTTAGGTCTGATAGATAGAGTACCTGAAGAATGATGGATGGAGGTTTGTGACATTGTACAGGAGGCAGGGATCAAGACCATCCCCAAGGAAAAGAAATGCAAAAAGACAAAATGGTTATCTGAAGAGGCCTTACAAATAGCTGAGAAAGAAGAGAAGCAAAAGGCAAAGGAGAAAAGGAAAGATATTCCCATTTGAATGCAGAGTTCCAAAGAATAGCAAGGAGAGATAAGAAAGCCTTCTTCAGGGATCAATGCAAAGAAATAGAGGAAAAGAATATAATGGGAAAAACTAAAGATCTCTTCAAGAAAATCAGAAATAACAAGGGAACATTTCATGCAAAGTTGGGCACATAAAGGACAGAAATAGCATCAACCTAACAGAAGCAGAAGATGTTAAGAAATGGTGGCAAGAATACACAGAAGAACCATACAAAAAAATCTTCATGACCTAGATAATCACAATGTGTGATCATTCACTTAGAGCCAGACATCCTGGAAAGCGAAGTCAAACGGGCTTTAGAAAGCATCACTACAAACAAAGCTAACGGAGGTGATGGAATTCCAGCTGAGCTATTTCAAATCCTAAAAGGTGACACTGGAAAGTGCTGCACTCAATATGTCAGTATATCTGGAAAACTCAGCAGTGGCCACAGGACTGGAAAAGGTCAGTTTTCATTCCAATCCCAAAGAAGGGCAATGCAAAAGAATGATCAAACTACCACAAAATTGCACTCATCTCACATGCTAGCAAAGTAATGCTCAAAATTCTCCAAGCCAGGCTTCAACAGTACATGAACCAAAAACTTCCAGATGTTCAAGCTGGATTTAGAAAAGCCAGAGGAACCAGAGATCAAATTGCCAACATCCATTAGGTCATCGAAAAAGCAAGAGAGTTCCAGAAAAATACCTACTTCTGCCTTATTGATTACGCCAAAGTCCTTGACTGTTTAGATCACAAGAAACTGTGGGAAATTCTTCAAGAGAATTTACCATCTTACATGCCTCCTGAGAAATCTGTATGCAGGTCAAGTATCAACAGTTAGAACCAGACATAGAACAGACTGGCTCCAAATTGGGAAAGGGGTATATCAAGGTTTTATATTGTCATCCTGCTTATTTAACCTATATGCAAAATACATCACATGAAATGCTGGGCTGGATTCAGCAAAAGCTGGAATCAAGATTGTCGGAAAAATATCAGTAGCCTCAGATATGTAGATGACACCAACCTTATGGCAGAAAGTGAAGAGAACCTAAAGAGCCTCTCAATGAAAGTGAAAGGGGAGAGTGAAAACCCTGTCTTAAAACTCAACATTCAAAAAACTAAGATTATGGCATCTGCTCCCATCACTCCATGGCAAATAGATGGAGAAACAATGGAAACAGTGAGAAACTTTATTTTTTGGCACTCCAAAATCACTGCAGATGGTGACTGTAGTCAAGAAATTAAAAGATGCTTGCTCCTTGGAAGAAAAGCTATGACCAAACTAGACAGCATATTAAGAAGCAGAGACATTACTTTGCCAACAAAGGCCTGTCTAGTTAAGCTCTGGTTTTTCCAATAGTCATGTTTGGATGTGACAGTTGGACTATAGAGAAACCTGTGCATCGAAGAATTTTTTTTTTTTTTTTTGAACTGTGGTGTTGGAGAAGACTCTTTAGAGTCCCTTGCACTGAAAGGAGATCAAACTAGCCAGTCCTAAAGGAAATCAGTCCTGAATATTCTTTGGAAGGACTGATGCCAAAACTTAAGCTCCAATACTTTTGCCACCTGCTGCAAAGAATTGACTCACTGGAAAAAACCTGATGCTGGGAAAGATTGAAGGCAGGAGGAGATGACGACAACAGAGGATGAGATGGTTGGATGACATCACCAATTCAATGGACATGAGTCTGAGCAAGCTCCAGGAGATGGTGATAGACAGGAAAGCCTGACGTGCTGTGGTCCACAGGGTCACAAAGCATCGAACATGACTGAGCGACTGAACTGAACTGATTTGTCTTTCTCTTCTTGACTTACTTCACTCTAAATATTAGGCTCCAGGTTCATCTACCTCATTAGAACTGACTCAAATATGTTCCTTTTTATAGCTGAATCATGTTCTATTGTGTGCATGTACCACAATTTCCTTATCCATTAATCTGCTGATGGGCATCTAGGTTACTTCCATGTCCTAACTATTGTAAATAGTGCTTCAATGAACATTGAGGTACATGTGTCTCTTTCAATTTTGGTTTCCTTGCGGTGTATGTCCAGCAGTAGGATTTCTGGGTCATATGGAAATTCTATTCCCAGTTTTTTTAAGAACTCTCCACACTGTCCTCATAGTTGTTGTACTAGTTTGCACTTCCACCAGTAGTGAAAGAGGGTTCCCTTTTCTCTACACCGTCTCCAGCATTTATTGTTTGTAGACTTTTTCATGATGGTCATTCTGACTGGTGTGAGATGATACCTAATTGTGGTTTTGATTTATATTTCTCTAATAATGAGTGACGTTGAACATCTTTTCATGTGTTTATTCACCATCTGTATGTCTTCTTTGGAGAAATGTGTTTAGATCTTTTGTCCACTTTTTGACTGGGTTGTTTGTTTTTCTGTTATTGAGCTGCATGAGCTGCTTATATAATTTGGAAATTAATTCTTTGCCAGTTGTTTCATTTTCTACTATTTTCTCCCATTTTGAGGGTGTCTTTTCACCTTGCTTATAGTTTCCTCACTGTGAAAAGATTTTAAGCTTAATTAGGTCCCGTTTATTTATTTTTTTTATTTCCATTGATTTTGGTAGTGAGTCATAGAGGATCTTGCTGTGACTTATGTCAGAGAATGTTCTGCCTATGTTTTCCTGTGCAAGTTTTATAGTTTCTGGTTTTCTATTTAGGCCTCTGATTCATTTTGAGATGATTCTTATCCATGGTGCTAGAAAATATTCTAGTTTCATTCTTTTACATGTAGTTGACCAGTTTTCTCAGAACCACTTTTTCAAGAGACTATCTTTTATCCTTTGTACATTTTTGCCTGCTTTGTCAAAGACAAGTTGTCCATGGGTACACCAATTTATCTCTGAACTTCTTATTTTATTCCATTGATCTATATTCCTGTCTTTGTGCCAGTACCGTGGTGTCTTAATGACTGTAGCTTTGTCGTATATTCTGAAGGCAGTAAGGTTGATTCCTCCAGTTCCATTTTCTTTGTCGAGATTGCTTTGGCCTTTCAGGGTCTTTTGTTTTTCCATACTAATTGTGAAATTATTTGTTCTAGTTCCGTGAAAAATACACAGATAGTTTGTTAGTTTGATAGGGGCTGTGTTGAATCTAAAATTGCTTTGGGTAGTTTACTCATTTTCAGTATTTCTTCCAATCCAAGAGCACAATGTATTTCTTTAACTATTTGTGCTATCTTTGATTTATTTTATCAGTGTTTTATAGTTTTCTGTATACAGGTCTTTTGCTTCTTTAGGTAACTTATTCTTAAGTGTTTTATTTTTTGTCGCTGCAATGTTGAATGAGATTGTCCTTAATTTCTCTTTCTGATATTTCATTGTTAGTGTGTAGGAATGCAAGGAATTTCCATGTATTAATTTTATATCCTGTAAATTTACTATATTCGTTTATTAGCTCTAGTAATTTTCTGGTGGCATCTTTAGGGTTTTTTATGTAGAGGATCATGTCATCTGCAAACAGGGGAAATTTTAATTCTTCTTTTCCAATCTGGATTCCTTTTATTTCTTTTTCTTCTCTGACTGCTATGGGCAGGACTTCCAAAACTATGTTGAATAGTAGTGGTAAGATTGGGCATCCTTGTCTTGTTTCTGATTTTTGAGGAAATGCTCTCAATTTTTTGCCATTGAGGATAATGTGTGCTGTGGGTTGTCATACATGACTTTTATTATGTTGTATTTTTCTTCTATGACTACTTTCTAGAAAGATTTGATAAAGTAAAATTGCCAAGTGGTTGGTTAAGGAAGAAAAAGGAAATAATGATTTAAAAGGATGAAATCCTTGTTCAAGGAAATATTCATAATGGTTTGTACATTCTTCTTTTTTTTAAATTAATTTATTTTAACTGGTGGATGATTACTTTACAACATTGTGTACATTCTTTAAGAAAAGCATATGTGCATAAGACCACCTTCTATTAAAGTTGTATAATTCCATACTTTCAGGTGTTTTTACTCCATTTATTGAACACATTTAAACAAAACCCAACCTTCAGGTTTCTGTTGAAGCTAGGTACCCCACAGTGTTGTGAAGACTTATCATTTGGAAGAACAAGGTTGGAACTATGACTCAAAATATACTTCACCTACTTGGCCTATATTGGTGGGGTGGGAGTTTAGTTTTGAAACTATTAGTTATCTAACTGGCTCATGTATGCTCATTCATGAAGCATGCTTCTAAAGATTGACAATTTTGTAAATCATTATTATTTCTTACTTGTGGCTTTAGAGGATTGTTGTATCTTTGCCCCCAAAAGTAAATTTCATGTGCATTTCTTAAGCTCTACTTTCAGATAAGAATGACTTTCTACATTTATTGAAACATTTTTTAATACAGTAATGGATAAATAGTCCAAAATGCATTTTTACTAACTTAGATTAATATATCTGGCTAATACATGCCTTTGAGAGATTTATTTTGACTAGCAAAAGTCATTTTCCTGGGTCAAATGCAAAATAGATTCAAACATCAAGTGAATTTCTTGCTGCAACATTTTTGCTGTCATGCTAACTGTGAGATTATTTTTGTGTGGTGTTTCTCTGAAAATAATTTATACAGTCAGCTAACACTCTCTGACATTTTGTATAATAATATTGTTGTTTAGGTGGCAAGTGAATTCACAAAATTCTATGAGTTGGTTCAGTTTCTCAGGGGTTTACTACCACTTTATGAATCTTTCCTATACCCCTTCACCAAACCAAATTGTATGCAATTGTAAAGCAAATATACAATGATCACAGAAAAATATTATCCAAGAGCCAAAGAGCTGTGTAACCTAAAGTGTTGAAAAAGTATCAAGAAAACAGTCTATGAAGAGAGTGTCTACAAAGTAGACAAATAACTTTATTCTAGTTTAGAGAACCTTTTAAAAATTTTATCATGTCCAGACAGAAAAGACATTTTTTCACATAAACTAGTATTTGTTGGCTTTTAATTAGAGCCATAAGGTATATTGTCTTTTGAATATTTGCTCATCAACATAAATAATTTTTTCTTAGTCTTCCCTGATATTTGATATTACTATATAAACTTTTTTAAAAGACACCACTTCTGTCAACTTCTGTATACATGAAATAGAATGCTTGAACCACAGTGACAGGCAGACAATACCAGGGGAGTTATTCACACGTTAGCTATCAAATGTGTTGCAAAAAAACAGTTTTCCTTGTCAGTGTAAATTATTTATTGTTTTGTTGCCACAGCCATCATAGACCACAGCTGTGGGATTTCTTTTGCAGATTATGGCCTATTTCATGATTTAATGTCAAAGCAAACTTCATGGTAGAATAACACACATGAATAAATGTAGCCCTCAGATGTTTCATATTTTTAAATTATTATCATCCTGTTTTCCCCCTTCTATCCAAATATGAATAAAGTAGACAATCAACTTTGTTTGTAACTCTTATTGAAATATATTGAAGTGGTTAGTTTTCTCCACTGGCTAAAAGTATTTTTTATACATGATATAAAGACATTTGCTCTTAGAGGTGTTATTTTTGTACATTTGGGATGGTAACTTTATGTCTAGAAAGGTTCAAAGCAGAAGTCAGAGCAGAAAAAAAACATCAGAGAGCATTATAAAATTTAGCTGTTAATTATCCTCATGTATAGCCACCAGAGTCAATATTTTCGGGGCAAAAGTATTTGAAACTCCATCCCTACAAGCACATTTTTATCAAACGTAAGTTCTATCAAGAGCAGAAGCATTCATATTTCAATAGAAATTAACATGCTAAAAAAGTTTATATACATATGTTTCACATAATTTTAATTCACAAGTGGGCCCAGAATTGGCACTAGGACTGGAACTGATGCAAATATAAACCAAATAGCCAAAGTGTTATATGCATGTTTCTATTTTGTTAATTATCTGCATAATTAATGTAAAATAATTCTACATTAAGACATTGTATTCTTATGAAGACATCACCAATTTAGGAAAATAAAGCTTGAAATGATGGTCACATAAAAAGGTATGGACTAAGGATCTCAATGGGATCATGATAAAAACAGTGAAAAGAGACTTACTAATACTACAGAAATGATGAAACAAGTATTCACAAGAGAATAGAAGCAAGAGAGAGAAAGTAGTCAAGAATTAATCCAACAACTCTTCTCTGATTAGAAGAGAAGAATGTAAAAGAACTTTACATTCTGCTAAAATTATATTGCTATAGTAATATAGTAAAAATTATATTACTAAATAAACCAACCTATTACACTATTTTTTTAAGTAATCTAAAAATTTGCAGTTATAAAAAAATCCAAAGAAATGAAACCTGCATGAGTTTTCCCTTTCTTGGTGAGCACACAATGGAGAAAGCTTTCTCATGTGAGGATTATATTAGAAATTGAGAGAAGAGTTTGCAAGAATATGGCAGGAAAACCAGGCAAACTTTGGACGAACCTATGGGCTGATATCGCTGACTTGACGACATCACCGACTCGATGGACATGAGTTTGAGCAAGCTCTAGGAGTTGGCAATGGACAGGGAAGCCTGGCGTGCTGCAGTCCATGGGGTCTCAAAAGGTCAGATGTGACTGAGCCACTGAACTGAACAGGCTGGTGCGTCAGATTTAAATGCCGAGAACATCCAGAAGCAAGAAGTGTTCCACTATGTAAGGACAGGCTGAGGGTGGGGTTGTTCAGTTGTGTAATTTTACAATAATTTAGTCTAATAACCACATGGTTATGATGTTTTGTGATCGCGAATGTCTCTAGTCCTGTGGGGTACTGCGCATGAAAGCACAGACTCAGAATCTTAAAGTCTCATGGATTCATGATTTTCTGATCTTTTAATTTCCCAGTCACCCCATTTTAAAGAAAAGACCACTAAGTCTCCAAGACTTCAAGTACAAACCTACCTCATTTTATTGCTCATTAATTTTTGCACTTTGTAGATATTGCATTTTGTACAAATTGAAGATTTGTGTTAGCTTCGCATTAGGCAAGTCTATTGGCACAATTTTTCCAAAGGCATTTGCCCATGTTGTGTTTGTGTGTCACATTTTAGTAATTCTAGAAATACTAAAAAATTTTCACTATTATTGTATGTACCATGATGATCAGCCGAGATGAGTGATCTTTGTTGTTACTGTTGCAAAATTGTTATGGCTCACTGAAGGATGATAGCATTTTTAGCCGTAAAGTGTTTTTTATTTAAGGCATGTACCTTTTTTATTTATTGCTTTTGAACACTTAGTAGAACACAGTATAATGCAAAAGTACCTTTTATATGCACCAGGAAACCAAAAATGTGTCTCATTTTCTTGTGATAGTCCCTTCATTGCAATGGTTTAGAACTGAACCATTGCAGTTCCAGGAGGTATTTTGTGATATCTCCATGGTATGACTATGTAGTAATGTGAGATTTAAAAGCACAGGTATTCTCTCTTTGAAAGAGAAGACTGAACTCAAAGTATTTTCAAACAAAGGTGAATAGGGTCTCACCAAAACCACCAGTCAATTGCCACCCAATTAAATTTCTGCTGTTAGTGACATTAAAGCCCTTTGGCAGTGCAGAAAATTGAGAATGTATAGAAAACAGAGATTTTCTTAGACTCCTGGTTCCTAAATCCATAGCAGAACTAAAAGGATAACCCCACTCCAGTGCTGATCAATACCTAGCTAACTGGCTAGATCAAACTACCATCCATATATCCTGGTTATTAGGTTGCTTAACAAAAGGAAAGAGAATCAAAAGAATATGAAAGTGAAGTCACTCAGTCACGTCCAACTCTTTGCGACCCCGTGGACTAATGTAGACCGCCAGGCTCCTCTGTCCGTGGGATTCTCCAGGCAAGAATACTGGGGTGGGTTGTCATTTCCTTCTCCAGGAGATCTTCCCAATCCAGGGATTGAACCTGGGTCTCCCGCATTGCAGGCAGATGCTTTATCCTCTGAACCAATCCCTAAATAAAAGCACAAGTACATAATATAAACAATCCACACACAACTCAAATGATGCAATCATCAATAAAGAGTTTAAGCGTATCTTTGAAATATACCTTTAAATCAGCATAGGTATATTAAGAGATGAATTTCAGAAGAGATTTGGAAATTTCAAAAAGAACCAAATTGAAATTCTGAAATTAAGAAATATATCTGAAATTTAAAAAAAATCACCGAAAGAGGTTAACAGCAGAGTTAATGTAATATGAGATCAGTCAATAGAAATGTCTAAATTGAAGAGCAGAGGAAAAAGGTAATTGAAATGAACAGCATCTCTATGACTTCTGAAACAGTATCCCACAGTCAAACATATAATTGGGAATAGTATATAAGAGATAATAAGGCAGAAAAATATTTGATTAAATTTTTTTTTCAAATTTGATGAAAATTTGCAACCCATTACCCCAAAGAGTATTGCAAACTACTAGCAGTGTAAATATCAAGAATATCATTCCTCAGCAAATTCCTGGTTTGATTCCTCAGAGTCAAACCAGAGGTAGGAGAAGTAGTCTTAAATATAGAAAAAGAATTGCATTCCACAAAGTAAAACAATGATAAGCAAGGTAGCATGTTTCAAATGATAGACAACAGACACAGAAAAAAATACAAGTTTAAAGTGCTTAAAGGAAAAACAGAATAAAATAATAACCTGTCAACCTGGAATTCTATATACAGCAAACATGTTTCAAGAGTCAGATATCTTACCAAGATAAAGTATCAGAAATTTGATTTCTCTTACTTCCTGAACCACTAGAAGCACTGGATGAAATATGATTCATAAATAGGATACATGGCACAATTAGCAGAAGTCATTGTTTATCAGGAAAGAAAGGGTCATGATCTCTGACAGATGGAAAAAAAAATCAAATGAGATTCTGCTTGCCTGAGCTTTCACAGTGGAGAAGGTTTGCAATGACATGCATAGGGAACACAATCCCAGAAAGGATCTGTCACCACCTTGTGTGAGAAGATAGAGCTCATGGTGTTGCTTGGATATAAAATCATAAGGCATCAGTTGTCAGTTCGGTCACTCAGTCGTGTCTGACTCTTTGCGACATCATGGACTGCAGCACACTAGACCTCATAATGAATATGGGGGATCTATAACATACGTAGAGAAAAATACATGACAACAATAACACAAAATATAGTAATGAAAGGAATGGAATTATACTGCTTTATAGGGAAAAAAATGAAAGTAAATTTAAACCTGACCATATTAATTATTAATTTAAATGCACATAGTCAAACATTTCAATTAAAAGGAAAACATAGACATGTAAAGCATGACTCAAATAGATGCTATGCACAACAGATGTATGTTAAAATAAAATAACATTAATTAAATGCATCTCAAACAGACTGATAGGTGAAATCAAAAATGATAAGTATAAGAAAGATAGTGGAGCACTGTTAAATTGTTATAAAACATCGTGACAGACAAGAATTTTATTAAAAAAAAAAAATCTGCACTCTTAATAATGATAATGATTGATTCCTCAGGAAGACTTACCAATTTTAATGGTGTAAACACTAAGGACAGAGCTTAATTATGCATAAAGCAAAACTTGACAGAGATAGAAAGGATAAAAAGAGAAGTCTATAATCTTGGTTAGAAGTTTATAACACTCTCATCACTATAAGTGAGATAAGAGACATATTTAAAAAGGAAGAATATAGATGACAAACTAGCCTGAGTTAAGTGAAACTTTCAGAACACTACATAAAGCAAATAGAGAACATATTATCTTCTCAAGTGCATGTAGAATAATTCCCATATTTTGGGCCTTAAAACAAAACACTTCTAAATCAAAAATAAAATTGAAAAGGAAACTAAAGAAGATTAAATATCATGAAAATACAGCATACCAAATTGTGTGACATTCAAATAAAATAGATTAAAAATGAATTATACCTTGAAATACATATATTATAAAAAGAAATTATTAAAAATCACTGGTTTTGTCTAAATCAGAAAAATCTAAATAAAGAAGAGCAAATTAGAAAAATACAGTATGTGGAGGAAGGAAATTTTGGAAAACAAAAGGATTGCTAAACAAAACAAAAATAAATGAGAAAAAAATCAAAGCAGCCAAAATCTGTTATTGAGTTAATAAAATTGGTAAACTCATAGGTAGGAGACTCCCCTGGTGGTCTGGTGGTTAAGAATCTGCCTTCCTTTGCAGGAAATGCAGTTTCAATCCATAGTCAGGGAACTGAGATCCCACAAAACAGAAAACTAAGCACACATGCCACAAACCACTGAGCCCACATACTCTGTATCTGGCACCATAACTAGAGAGAACCCCACGTGCCACAATGAAAGACCCCACCTACCTCAACTAAGACAAGATGCAACCATAAATGAATAAATATTTAAAAAAAACAAAAACATGGCTAATGTGACAAAGAGAGAAAACATATTACCAATATCAGAAATGAAAATGTCACACCACTACAGATCCTAGACACACTTTGGGATATAAAGGAGACATTATAAATGCCTTTATGCTAATAAATATGGAAATTTAGATAAAATGTATAAATCAATTGAAGAAAACACATGCAAAACCTGATACAAAAATATAACAAACTATATATCATTTCTAAAGTGAATCCAAAAATGTGAATTTAAGAATATGTCAAAAAGATTCAGACTCATGTGGCTTCTACAATGAATTTTAGACGGCCTTTTAGGAATCCTTAGTTTACATAAACACTTTTTTTCTTACACACACACACAAAAATCCTTATTTTACACCAATTTTCCTGAAAATTTTCTTTCAATTTTAATCTAATTCTAATGCTCAACATCAGCAAACCTATTAAAAGGGAAGCAATTCATAGACTGATATTATTCTTGAAGAAAAATGCAAAAATCTGCAATACTATTTTAGCAAATTGAATATATAAATATAAACATATGCCACATTATGACTAAAATGACTTTATCTCATCAATGGAAGTTTGGTTTACACAGTAAAATAAACAAGCAAACATGGAGTCTCTCTACCAGAGAGGCTTATGAGTAGATCCATAGACCCAATACATGCAGAACCAACCATAATTCATCAAGATTATTTTTCGTGTCTAGAATTTGTCACAGAGACAATTAAGAAACATTGATTTAAGAAAACCTATTAAATGTCAGTAATAAGAGTAAAAGTCTCTGGCACTTGAGTCAAATCTGGTTCTTCATTCTCCTCATCCAGCTCTCCACAAAAACTTCACATATAGTCCTCTCTGGGAGTATATGGCTGAAAAGACAAGGCTTCCTCTACTCTAAGCTCAATTCAAGGAATATGGAATCTCAATGGAAATGACAAATATTTCTAATCTCCTCCAGCTTTACGTTGCAGAGGTGAAATTCCTAATAAGGTTAATTAAGAGTTTGAGGGTTTGCTGCCACTCATCCCCTCTCATAGCATGGAAGCATGACTCCTAGTGTGCCATGGTAGAATGCTATAGGTCCAATAACGTTTAGCCTCTTGTCAAGCAGAGGTTCCATACCAACAAAGGCAAGAAAAGAAGAGCAAAGGCTACTGCCACTTGCTTGTAAAATGGTAGTATTATATTTGCTCCTAGCTGCAAAATAGTACTCAGGAATTTGCTGAGAGTAAGAGGAAGTCCACAGGAACAAAAAACTGTGATTCTTTCCATAAATTAATTGAAAAATATGTGTGGGAAATATTGTGATGCATGCAAAGAAGCAAGAAAGATTCCATACAAGTAGGGATAAAAAAGCAGATAATAGAAACTGCTCGTGGGCTCAGGTAGTGAATTTAACAAAGACTACAATGTATCAATTGCAAATCAATTTTAAAAACAAAAATGAAATATTATTTTAAAAAGTAAAAGAAAGTGTGATGACAACATTTAAACAAATAGAGAATATCAATGTAGGAAAAGGAATTATTAAAAAGAAACTCATGTAAATTCTGGAGTTGAAAAGCACAACAACTGCTGTGAAAAATTTACTAGAAAAATACAATATTGGATTTGAATCAGCGGAAGAATTAATGAACTCATAGATAAGTTAGGGAGTGTGCAATTCAAAGAAGAAAGATTTTAAAAATAAATAAAAAATAAACAGAACTTCAGAGAGAAGTCAACCTCTTCAAGTACACCAATATATATATAGCATGGATACAAGATGGAAACAAGATAGGAACAGGAAAAAAAATTGAAATAAATAAGGGATATTTTTCTAAATTTGATGAAAACATTAATCTACATATCCAAGAAGCTTAATCAACTGTGAGTAAGATAAAAACAAAGTGATGCACATCCAGGCATACCATGACAATTATACAGAAATTCAAGGACAATGAATTTGTCCTTGTGTTTTTAACAGAAAAATGATTCATTATGTACAAGTAAATCAGTAAGAATAACAGCTAACTCTTCATTGCAAACTATGGAGGGAAGAGGACAGTGGGATGGCACATTCAAAATTAAGAAAGAAAAATATAACTATCAACCAAGAAGCTCATATCCAGCACAGATATTTTTAATAAATCAAAAACAAGTGAAGTCATTTTCAGATTAAGAAAACAATAACTACACTGAGAGAATTTGTTGCTAGTGAATAAGGCTTGCAAGGTAATAAAGAAAATTCTTAAGCCTAAAAGCAAGTGATTTCAGAGAGCAATTTGTACCCACATGAAAAAACAAAGAACACTAGTAGAGGCAAATATTCAATTTTAAAAGAGAGTATAAATGCATATTTCTTTTCCATTCTTCTCTTAACTGATGTAAAAAGCAATTTCATAAACCAATAGTATGTAACAAGATGAACAGGAGCACTGAGGTATTGAAGGATGGAAATGATACCAGGTGGTAATCTGTATTCACAGAAGCAAGCAAAGAGAAATAAAAATTGTAAGACAGAAGGTTAATGCAGCACACTCTATGAATATATGTTGCTCTCCTTATTTCTTAAGGATATAAAATTTAATAATAAAAATTTATTTTATATATATATATAAATGTAATAGGTATAACAATAGCAGCACAAAAATTCAAAGATAAATAGAGCAATGAAGGACTAATGTTTCTGTATATAACTAGAATTAAATATGTCTGAAGTAATTTCTGGTAACCTAAGTCTTAGAGCAAGCAAAAAATAGATAAATAAAGTAGTAGAAAAAGTAGTAGAAAAATTATTAAAGAAATAAAAATGTTATATAGAAAATGTCCACTTAGTGCAAAAGTGCAAAGAATACATTTAAGAAGAAAAGTAATATGATGATTTAAGCCAGTGGCAATTTTAACAATAGCATTAAATGAAAAATGCAATCAAAAGATTGTTTAAAAATGACAGAAAATATCCAGTATATGATCTACAAGAAATACACATTAGATACAAAGATACAGGTAGATTGTAAGTGAAAGGATGGGGGGGGGGGGGGAAGCAAACATAAAAAATCTGCAAAGGCCATAAAAATATCAGACAAAATAAATTTTTAAAACATGAGGTACGTGTAACTCTATGGCTGATTCGTGTCAATGTATGAAAAAACCCACTGAAATGTTGTGAAGTAATTGGCCTCCAACTAATAAAATAAAATTAAAAAAAAAAAAAAGAACTTCTTTGGCATTAAGACCATATTTCATGGATGAAATTGAACAAATAAAGAAAAATGTTAAAATGAAAAAAAAAATAAAAATAAAATAAAACATGAGGTACCATATGACTGGGGACAGCTCCTATCCTCCAGAGTATACTCAAATTATTAAAATTAGTCTATTCTAAACCAGCTCACCTTGTCTCTCCTGTTTCTTCTCATGAAAACTACGAAAGGGCTCTTGAAAACGTTTTCTCCTCACTCTCCTCTGGCTCCTGACCAACTTTGGTGTGTCTCCACGTGACCCCCAGGGTGTGGCATGCCCCCTCCACTTGGAATGTGCGGGTATAACAAATTATCTGTCAGCCTTGCCATACCTAAACAGCAATAAAGTCTATATTTAAAAATAGATGTAGTGATGCAGCTGCTTTGGAAAACAGACTGATAATTCCTCAAATGATTGGACATAAAGTTACATATGACACCATTCTATACCTACAGTCACAAGAAATGGAAGTATATGTTCACACAAAAATTTGTACCCAAATGTTCAAAGCAGTGTTTCTCATAACGGGCAATAAGTTGAAAGAATTCAAATATAAATCAGCTAACGAATCAATACATAAACATGATACACCCATGCAATGGAACAGTGTTTGCCAATAAAATAAAATGGAGTTCCAATACAAACAACATAGGTGAACCTTGAAAACATATAAAGTGAAAGATGCCAATGTACAGCATGTATATGAAATATTAATGAAAGGCAGTGTTGAGATAAGCAGGAGATTAGGGCTGAGGTGGTTGGGGGAATGGAGATTGAGTGCTAATGGGTAGAGATTTCTTTTTGATTTTTTAAAATGGATTATATTGATAATGAAGATAATGAATATACTAAATCCATTGAATTGTTTATTTGAAATGAGTAAATTATATGATGTATGAACTACATCAACAATCCGTTATAAAAATAAATGTTAATATAATTCATCACATTAAAAGAACAAAGTATACATATACTAAATCAATAGAACTGTTTCACAAATTCAGCATATATTTATGATTAAAAACGTAAAGAACTCATAACACACTAGAATGACAGTTCCTCAGTTTGAAAAAGCACCTACTGATCACTACAGTTAACACTGTATCTAACAGAGAAAGAAAAAGGAAAACATCCTGTATAAGATCATACACCTGGGCTTCCCTGACGGCTCAACAGATAAAGAATCTGCCTGAACTGCAGGAGACACAGGAGTCTCGGGTTTGATCCCTGGGTAGTGAAGGTCCCCTGGAAAGGGAAATTGCAACCCACTCCAGTATTCTTGCCTAAAAGGTCCCACAGACATTGGATCCTGGCAGGTTACAGTCCAACTGGTAGCAGAGAGTAAGACATGACTGAGAGTCTTATCACACACACACACACACACACACACACACACACACACACACACACACACAAGATTATACATAGCAGACTAATTCATAACAGCCAAGAACTGCATAGAATACAAATGACCATTAGCAAGAAAAGAAGTAAATCAATTGTGGTTTCTTCATGTAATGTAGCATTAAAATATACATGTTGCTTATATATGTAACAACATGAATGAATCTTGGAATTATGTTTAATTCAAGAGGCTAGAAGCAAAATGAGTATGTGCTCTAAGGTTCCATTTACACGAAGTTTCAAACAGGCAAAACTAAGATATAGTGATAGAAATTAGGTGAGTGGTTCCCTGGTGCGGCAACTGGGATTAATTTAGAACTTTGAGGAGTGCTGGAAATTTTTGTTTTCACTGGTCATTACACTGGAACACACATTAGACAAAACTCCCTGAACTATACAGTTAGAATTTATCTCCTTCTATGCAAATATAACTAGATAAAGCTTACAGAAGTAATCAATCCACAGTATAAAGGCTGGAGGGCAATGAGAAACACTCAGAATTGTATTCAAATAGAGCATTTACTTAACAGAATTGACTCCAGAGATTCCTTTTAACCTCCTTGTCCCAGGACAAAACGACTGAGAATATGGTCCAAGAAAAGACATAGTTTCAAGCTCTTGCCTCAAAATTCAATCTACAACTCATTGACATCTGTATTACTATTTACTTGACAAATGCCAGCTTTAATTTAGCTTAGAAAAATATTTTGTTCTGTATTCACCTTTCTGAAAATAAAATAATTCATTAATTCTTTCTGCCTTATTTCCTAAAAACTGACAGAAATACGTGGACCACATATTTTAAAATGTAGTACTAGAGTTATTCAAGTACCTTCCACTTCCCTCATTTGACTTAGACATTTTAATGTAAAATGCATTTTGCTTATTACTAGTAATAACATCAAAGTATAATCATCTCCACACATTATTGAATTGCAGTGAAAAAGAATATACTTGAATCATGTACAGTAAAATGCCTAAACTGTCTTCTCTAGTATTTTCCAATGCTGAGATTGTAAATAAGAAATCAGAAGCATCCTTTGAAAAGGTTTACACTTAATCTTGGTTATAGATCTCTGGTGATTATCAGGCCACACTAGGCTGATAGAAAGAACATGGGGGATAAAGATGATTTGTTTGTTTTCTTTCCATGCTGGATTCAGACAGAACACAATGATAAATAGCCACATCTGAAGACACACCAGGTGCTGCCCAGAGCAGCTTCAGCAATGTCAGAGGCCTTGACTCCCACACAGGAAAAATGCAAAAGAGGCCTGCTGTTGTTGAGTCATCAAGTCATGTCCCTATGGACTGCCCACGGCAGGCCTCCCTGTCCTTCACCATCTCCTGGAGTTATCAGTGATGCTATCCAACCATCTCATCCTCTGATGGCCTCTTCTCCTTCTACCTTCAGTCTTTCCCAACATCAGTCTTTTCAGTGAGTCAGCTCTTCTCATCAGGTGGCCAAAGTATTGGAGCTTCAGCTTCAGCATCAGTCCTTCCAATGAGCAAACGATCAAAAGAGTGATTGACCCTCAATTAGAATCTATAATACACATTTCACAATTAGTAATGAGCATGCGGAGTAGCACCAGTTTTAGGGAGAGACATACAGAATATACAAAACACTGCATTGGGAAATCTTTTTCATCCCTTTTATTCAGACAGGATTAAAGATACTTCAAAAGAGAGAAAACTGAAGCTAGTGATTAGGATGTCTTCCTTGAATTTTGAGATAATGTGAACATGTTTGCAAAGGTAAATGTTTTACATATACATACATATGTGGATGGACTTCCCAGGTGACTAAAGAATGGCACGTGGTAAAGAATCCACCTGCCAAAACAAGAGATGCAGGAGATGAGAATTCAGCCCCTGCATCTGGAAGATCCCCTGGAAGAGGAAATGGCTACCCACTCCAGTATTCTTGCCTGGAAAATCCCATGAAGAGAGGAGCCTAGCAGGCTACAATCTATAGGGTCACAAAGAGGAGGACACACCTGAGCACACATGCACATATGTGTGTGTAATATATTCCTATTAGTGTTTAGCTATGTTATTTGGTCTGCTATTTGTAAGGACAGAAAAGTGAGTAGAAGACTTATTTTCTGCTTAATCAATTAATGTTTGATGTCTCATTAAGGGACATATTAGGGTCAGTAACAAGGGCTGCACTGGTGAATTTTATAAAATCAGCTTCATATCTCTGAAAGAAAGAGTTAACATGCTACCATAGCTTTAATATTCCTTTTCATTCTTCATTCTGTTGAGCAATTCACTAATAAGCCATCATTTTCATCTCTTCTTTTCCCTGAAAAGTGTGCATTGATATCATTTCTATATTTGAGCTCCCTATAGAACTTAAAGACAGCAAGTCCCTGGGATGGTTTCTTTCTCTGAGAAGTAGGTTGATCAATATTTCACATGTTGTTTAGTTTGCTTCCTAAGTTGAAACACGAAACAAACATCACATCTCACTAATGAGCAATCTTCCTCAAATAATGCATTTTTTCTAACATAGTCTGTGTGAAACAAGTGCAGGAAGAAACCATTTTCCCCCAAATTACTCAGAAAACCTAATATGAAGTATACACTAATCTTCAATACATGGCAGAAGTTATTTAAGCTACTTACCTCTTAGGGTAACAATGATTTGAATTTGACTTTAATATAGAAAACAACTACAGTACATCTTCCACTTAGAATGAATGTAGTTTAAATGAGGTTTAATTTTAGAATATAGTTATAAGGCACCTTCTGTTTAGAAATCCTGCTGTTTGGATGTGATTTTATTTCCAAAAAGGCACAGCTACAAATTGCATTTTCTTCAGGACGCTGCCACATGAATGAGGCTTTTGAGCAGAACACTTGCTGTTACCAGCTACCTCCCATTCACAGGACTGCCTTCTGAATGTGCTTTCAATTAGGAGACCTCAGTAAGTTCATTTTAAAATTCAAAAATCCCAGTTCAACTCTGGCACTTTGAATTATCAGTCCATTTTGAAACACAGTCCTTCCTGTTCTTAATCTTGGAAGTCATCCAAATAGGGGAAAATAAAATAAAAATTACATGCAAGGAAAGAATCTAAAAATTATCCATTTTTAAAATTCCTGTGCCAAAAGGACAGATGGTATAGCTGATACATACAGGGTCACGCGTCTTTGGAAATCCAATCACACTCTCCATCTTCCATGGAGAAAGATTCTATCCTATCTGTAAAACGCTTGTAATAGTATGGGGAAAAAATGAAGCAGACAAGTATAAATCTGGATCCTAATCACTCAGAATGCGGAGAAGATAGTCTGAAAAGTTAGCAAATGAAAGAAAAAAATAAAGGGCAATAAAGAAGTGTCACGAGAATACCATCCTTCCATTCCAACAATTGAAAAGCACAAAGATTTACAACATAAAAATCTATGCCACTTTCAATTTGTTGTAATTCCCTCTTCATCTAGTTCAAATAAGCCCTGTTTCAGAAAAAATCTCTAGTAATCATCATATTGACACTTCATCTAGACTGAGTGCTAATGAGCCAGGATTTTTCTGCCATAATTTTTACCCAAGAGCTCACACTGTCACAACCCATCAAAGAAACCTTGTCAGGCACACTTTCAATCTAAAAACACTTTTCCTCCTTCAGAAACTTCTGTTTTCAAGTGCAGGGGGTTATTTGTTCCTGAATATCTTTTTTCCTATTTCAATTGTCTACATGACATATAACAAAATGAAGCAAGAATAAAAATGTTCCATTCATTGTCAATTTGTGTCTTTCTCTATCCTTTCTAAAATCTGATGATTTTTGTTTAGACCGAGCCCTTTAGAAGGAATTCTCCCAGAGCAGTGATGTATATCCCTGATCTTAAAATAAATTACCAGAAGTGTCTTGGGTAAAGGAGAAAAAGATATTGTAATGAGAGACAAATAATTTCTAGTTAAATAGAAAGAAAAAAGAAGCCTCAAATGTCTAGAAGCTACTGAGCAAATCTAGTTTATATTTTTTATATTAGTGATACTTTCTAATGTCTTTTTCTTTTCCCCAGCTTTATAAAAATCATCACTATCATACAATTTTTCTTTTTTTTTTTTGGTGCTAATTTCTTTAAGAGCTCTGAGGTTGATGTACATCCTGGTGGTCATAGTCAAGCCTTTCTTTTTTTGCATCTTTCAAGTATGTAATACAATATTAATTATAGTCACCAAGCTGTACATTCCTCTCTCTCTTTTTTTTTTTTTGTTTTTGCCAGCCATTAATATGAATCAGCCACTGATACACATGTGAATGCATGCTAAGGTTTTTTAGTCATGTCCAACTCTCTGTGATCCTACCTAAGGACTATAGCCCCCAATCTCCTCTGTTCACAGGATTTCCCAGTCAAGAATACTGGAGTGGGTTGCCGTTCCTTCTCGGGGGCATCTTTCCAACCCAAGAATCAAACCCGTGTCTTCTAAATTGGCAGGCAGGTTATCTGCTGCTAGCACCACCTCTGTCCCCTCCCACCCCCTTTCCATCACACTCATCTAGGTTGTCACAGAGCACTGGGTTGAGCTTCCTGTGTCATACAACAAATTCCTGTTTGCTATCTATTTTACATATGGCAATGTATTGTTTCCATGCTCTTCTCTGATTTCCTCCCACCTTCTTCTTCCCCTACTGTGTTCATAAGGCACAGAGAACAGACTTGTGGAAGCCTTATTTTTAAGATGAAGTCTTTTGCTATTCTCCATTAAGTTATTTTCATTGCTTATATGATAGATACATGATAGATATTCAAGTGAAGAGAGAAATATTAAGCTATGTCATCACTACCCCCTGACTTTCCAAGAAACATAAAGTCATCTAAACTTATATATATATATATACACACACACACACACATGTGCAAATATATACATGCATATATCTATATCTATATATATAATATATGTACTGAATATTAGAGCCAGTAAAGAGATGAGCATTTTCTTCAGTCTACAGATGTTTCTTTCTTGTCTCCTCTCAATCTCTTTGGGTCACCGGCTTGGATCAGAGCTATTCTGGGCATTTTGAGAGTGGAGGAAAGCCAATTGCTTTTCTCCTGAGTTCAGATCACATGGGATTTAGAAGAGAAAAATAATAGTGCTTTTCTACCAAGGTCTTTGTCAGCTAGGTCAGAATTGGACTGCATTTCTGGCATGGAATTGAACTCTAGAAATGGAGTTGTTTTCTATATATTTTTTTGTGTTTCTGTTGTAGTTCTCTTAAACTTCTAGTAAGAATTCCTGTCAAAATATTTCAGTGTTGAACTGTGTAGAAATGAGACACCTCTTATCCAAGTCTGAATAATCTGAGTTGGAAAAAAATCAGAGCAGCAGAGTGTTCGAAAACTTGTTCAAACACACAAACACATGCCCCGAAGTCAAAGGATGATGTTAAAGCAGGTAGAAATGGGAAGCGAGGAGGTAAACATAGATATAAGTCACCCCCATCTTTTTTTGTCCAGTGTAGTAATGTTGCTGAAATAATGTATCACCTATATTTTAATAAGTTAGCACCCTGAAGCAATGCCAAGTATTTCAATGCGTAGTTTCTTCTAAGTATTTCAGACACCTATTACAGTACTTCACTCAGCAAAAAAGGAGTGCTGTGTTCTGACATACAGCTCCTCAAGAGCTCTGCAATATTTGCTGCTTCCACTTCACATTGGGCTTCCCAGATGGCATTGGCAGTTAAGAATCCACCTGCCAATGCAAGAAACATAGGAGACAGGGGTTCAATTCCTGGATCGGGAAGATTCCCTGGAGGAGGGCATGGCAACTCACTCCAGTATTCTTGCCTGGACGATCCTATGGACAGAGGAGCCGGGTGGGCTTCAGTCCATGGGGTTGCAAGCAGTCGGACATGACTGAAGCGACTTAGCACACATGCACTTCACATTTGTCCATTCTCTCTCAAACTTACTCTAAACAGGAGCATTGTTACACAAAACTGTCCTTCTAAAGGTCACATTGCAGATTGAGTGATCACTTCTCTTGACTCACCTTACTCCTCTTAGCAGCAATATTTGATTCAGCCTCAGATTGTGTTCTCTGCTTAGCCTCAGGAAAGCTAAGCTCTATTTATTCTCCTCCCCTCCTCTTCTGTAACATCTTTCAGGTTTTTTGCTATTTCACACCATCCACTCAACCTGTAACTACTGAAATGACCTGGGACTCAGGACTTGAATGTTTCCTCTTTTTAACCTAGCCTAGGAAGTTAATGCCATCTCATGATTTCACATGACATATATTCACTTAAAAATGAAAGTGAAAGTCGCTCAGTCATGTCTGACTCTTTGTGATCCATGGACTGCCTAGTCCATGGAAATCTCCAGGCCAGAATACTGGAGTGGGTAGCCTTTCCCTTCTCCAGGGATCTTCCCGATCCAGGAATCAAACCGGGGTCTCCTGAATCACAGGTGGATTCTTTACCAATTAAGCTATCAGACTCTTCAATTTGCTCATCTTCCCAGACATCTCCCCTGAATTCCAGACCTATGTATAGCCAATTGCATTTTATATCTCCACTTCTATATATAATCTCATACTTAACAGAGATACAACCGTGATAGCTTGGTGATTGCCAGAAGTCTGGCTTTTACCTATGATGAAGAGCTGATGAGAAAGAAGGATGGCATTTCTCTCCCCTAACCTCATATCTAAGTGGACAGATGTTCCTACGTCAGGGTGGTAAAATGTAGATGGAAGCATTGTGGTTCCCTAATAGACTGGTAGTAGATATAAGGTGCAACTTCCTACTCTGTCTACTGGAGGAGGACAAAAATGTGATATGGAAACCATAGGATGGTAGAACCATGAAATAGAGTCAGTTTTAAGGAAAGAGTTTCTGGAAGAATTGTCCAACCTGGACATCTACACTGGATTACATGTGAGTGAAAAAAAATTTTATTGTTTTAATTCATGAGATTGTTGAAAATTTGTTATAGCATTAACAATAATACCCTAATCATTTGAGTTTAACACATATACATAAAGCAAATTCCTGATTTATTTCCTCTTCTAACACAAAAAACAAAGGAATTCTGATTATCAGTTATTTGTAGCTATATTGGACTTCTTGCTCTCTCATATGTCACCTCCAGTTTATCTATGATTTCTATCAGAACAACCATTAAAATACATCCAGAATCTAAACATCTCACCACATCCTGATCTAAACATCATTGTACCTTGCATTATTATAACTACTGTCATACATTTTTATTAATCTTGCTGATTCCACACTTGCCCAATTACAATATTGTTTGAATTTGGTAATTTTTTTCAAAAGCAAGTTGGACATTTCTGGGCAGGTTCCCAGTGAAGCAGATTCAGCCTCAGAGGAGAGTATGTAGGAGACTTATCAGAAAGCTCAGTCTGAGCTAAGTCCATAGTATACACCTACCACGTTGTGTTTTATCCATTTGTTCATGAATGGGCACATGAGCTGTTTCTCTGCAATGTAAAATTATTCAACCTTAAAAAGGAATTAAATTCAGACACATGCTACAACATCGATGAATCTTGAAAAATTATGCAAAAGTGAAAAAAGTCAGACACAAAAGGACAAATGTTGTATCATTCCACTTACATGATATGTCAAAAATAGAATGCTCCTTAGGGACAGAAGGTAGATTAATGGCAACTTAAGACCAAGGATGAGGAAGGGTATTGGGGAGGTGATCGCACAGGGGTGAGGAGCACTTTCTTGGGCTGATAAAAAATGCTCTGAAATTGAATATGGTGATGAATGCACGATCCTGTGAACATAATAAAAGTCTGAAATTGTGTACTTTGAAAAAAAGTGCCCTGGGCATCACTGCCTGTGCAAGATGAAGAACCAGGATGGGGCGGAGCAAGAAGCTGAGCTGCAATGCAGTCTCAATGATGGCCTCAATTCAATCCCATAGGAGCCCTGAAAGTACCAGTCATTATTGCAGTCTGCCTCAAGAATGAGGCATGGCCTTGTCTACATGACTGTCTCCAGGGAAGGGAATTCTAGAAAAGCACCGATGACTGAGAGTTTCTGATGCCAACATTTTCATCCTTGTGGGAGCAAGAACTTCAGTCCTGAAATGCACTGTCCACTACATCAAATCTATGCTGAAAATCTTCAGTGGCTTCTGATATTACTCAGAATCAACTTCACAGTTCTTTTGAAGGCCTATGATAACCCCTTTATGCTCTGGCTACTGTATCTCAATAATACTTCCTCATTCATTTGACTCTAGCCCCACCGGGCTATTGTTTTCCCTTGGGAATGTCAATTACAGCCCAGTTCAAGACTTTCCCACCTACTGTTCCCTCTGCCTGAGTTTTTATTCTTATGTCATGGCTTGGTCCCTTGTTTTAATTTATGAATTGGAAATTGTTTCTATAAAGGGCTAGATAGGAAATGTTTAATGTTGGGGATCACTTGGTCTCTGTCACAACTACTGTAACCCCAAAGCAGCAGAAAACAACATGTGATTGAGTGAATGTGGCTGAGCTTTTATGAAATTTTATTTACTAGAAGAGTGGCTATGTTTGTACCATGGGGATAGTTTGCTGATCCCTGCATGAGTCATAGTGTAGGTCTGAAAGCAATACAGCAAGTTAATTCAGAAGTTTGGTTTAGAGTCTTCTAGTCATGGTATTTTTTCTGGCACTGACAATAATCATCTGTACAATTTTCAGTTTCTCTGTACCCTGATCTCCAAAATGGGCATGATAACACCTTCTGTATAAGGTGATGTCAGTGCTCAAATGAGATAGTACATAGCAAACTGTAACAATGCATGACACAGAATATGTACTCTTTCAAACTATCTGCCAACTACTCTCAGTTTCCTGAGATCACTTAACACTTTTACCTAATGTTTATGTATTAAGTTATTATTCAGATACTGCCTCTTCCCCTTATCCCACTAGAATAAAGCACTGGGATGGCAGGGACATCTTCTGGATTCACTGCTAAATTGCCTGACGCTATCAACATGCCTTACAGATAATAGGCCCTGCATAAGTACTTTTTGAGTGAATACATAAACTAAGAGACTGCTGTTCCTGAGTGCCCTGAAATTAGATCCAAGAGATATGAGCCTCATTCCAAATTCATGAGTAACTTTAGTTTTGACCAAGTCACTTATCTGGGCTATACTATCCAATGAAGAGAGACTAGATGCTGAACAGCTTAAAGGGAATATCAGTCTTTTGGCTCAAGACAATATGCATTTTCTCTCTTTTAAGCTTTAACTTTAGAGTGTGTACATGTAATGGGATTCAATAGGTTGCTATATTGTCATATGTAGAGTAGTTCACCCTTGATGCATGACAGCATAGAATCAACATTACTGAACTAGTGTACCTGTGATGATTTCCTGGAGTTATATGAGGTTCCCTAATCCTCCCAGGTCAGACTAATCTGGGCATAACTTAAGAAATGTGTTCAATTAATATTAACAGTTCTACTTTATCTTGTTTATAAGTCATGACCCCTTATTATGTAATCATGGGTTATTACAATTAACTGAACTTTAAAAATAATTGGCAATATCTGCTAATTAGTTTCAAGGGAAAATGTAGAGTGATTTTTATTTACAATACTCCCTAAATTTAATCTAGAAAGCCCTCTTGCCTCCAACTATACATCAAAGACTTACCCAACTTCCACTCTACTCCTCCCAGTATTACTGTTGAAGTTTGCAGTAAATCCATTCTCTGAAGGCCCTGACTCTACCCTGATCTTTGTATCTTTGCTTGGTTTTATAGTTTAATCATTTAATACAAAGCTAAATGCAGTCTATTTTGTAACTGAAGGATAATTACTTTACAATGCTGTGAAGATTTCTGTTGTACAACAACCTGAATCAACTCTAAGTATACATAGATCCTTTCCCTCTGGAGCCTCCTCCCTCCCACCCCCTATCCTAGCCCTCTAAGTAGTCACAGAACACCAGGCAAGGCTGGTCTCTCTGTGTTACACAACAGCTTCTACTAGCTATCTATTTTACATATGGTAGTGTATGTATGTTAATGCTACTCTCTCAATTCATCCCACCATCTCCTTCCCCCTCTGTGTCCAAGACACAGACATACAGACCATTATATTTTAAATGCTGTCCTTCCAACACTCCCAATACTTTCATGTATTCCATCCACTTCTTTATTCATACTTTTTTCATAAAATGTTTATCTCCTTTTAACATGCTATTATAATATATGCCTTTCATACAAGCTCATCCTCTGTGCATGGCCTGCCTCCCTAGAAGTTCCACAGGGCAAGGGTTTGCATGCTGGACTCACTGATACATCCCAAGGACTTGGAACAGTATCTGACACTTAAGCAGCTCTTGATAAGTGTTGTTTAATATATTGGCATTAACATGTTGTTAATCTTTTCTTTTTTAATTCATTCATTTTTTTGGTATGAATTAAACTGTTTTGGGCAATTTTTTTTTTTCTTTCCAAAATTAGACCATAAAGTTGAGGAATTCTGAGTCTTCTCTCAACATCCATCACCCCCACTCCCAGAAAATGCCAAGAGCAATATTACACAAATACTAGAAACTCAGTGAGCATTCATTGAGAGATTGATCAAATAGATGACTGAATCAATGTGGCTTAGGGAGATTATGCTTTATT
This sequence comes from Muntiacus reevesi, assembly GCF_963930625.1. Classification (NCBI taxonomy): domain Eukaryota; kingdom Metazoa; phylum Chordata; class Mammalia; order Artiodactyla; family Cervidae; genus Muntiacus; species Muntiacus reevesi. The sequence continues at coordinate 33,859,961 of NC_089261.1, read as the reverse complement.
CAGTTCAGTTCAGTTCAGTTGCTCAGTTGTGTTCAACTCTTCATGAGCCATGGACCACAGCACTCCAGGCCTCCCTGTCCATCATCAACTCCTGGAATGTACTCAAACCCATGTCCATTGAGTCGGTGATGTCATTAAACCATCTCATCCTCTGTCATCCCCTTCTCCTCCTGCCTTCAATCTTTCCCAGCATCAGGGTCTTTCCAAATGATTCAGCTCTTCACATCAGGTGGCCAAAGTATTGGACTTTCAGCTTCAGCATCAGTCCTTCCAATGAACACTCAGGACTGATTTCCTTTAGGGTGGACTGGTTGGAGCTCCTTGCAGTCCAAGGGACTCTCAAGAGTCTTCTGCAACACCACAGCTCAAAAGCATCAGTTCTTTGATGCTTAGCTTTCTTTATAGTCCAACACTCAAATCCATACATGACTACTGGAAAAACCACAGCTCTGATTAGATGGACCTTTGTCAGCAAACTAATGTCTCTGCTTTCTAATGTGCTGTCTAGGTTGGTAATAGCTTTTCTCCCAAGGAGCAAGCGTCTTTTAGTTTCATGGCTGCAGTTACCATCTGCAGTGATTATGGAGCCCAAGAAAATAAAATCTGTCACAGTTTCCATTGTTTCCCCATCTATTTACATGAAGTGATGGGACTAGACAACATGATCTTAGTTTTCTGAATGTTGAAATTTAAGCTACCTTTTTCACTCTCCTCTTTCACTTACATCAAGAGGCTCTTTAGTTCTTTGCTTTCTGCCAGAAGGGTGATGTCATCAGTATTTTGATATTTCTTCCAGCAATCTTGATTCCAGCCTATACTTCATCCAGTCCAGCATTCCACATGAGGCATATAAGTTAAATAAGCAGGGTGACACTATACAGCCTTGACATTCGCATTTCCCAGTTTGGAAATAGTCTGTTGTTCCATATCCAGTTCTAACTGTTGCTTCTTGACCTCCATATAGATTTCTCAGGAGGTAGATCAGGTGGAAAGGTATTCCCATCTCTTGAAGAATTTTCCACAGTTTGTTGGGATCCACACAGTCAAGGGTTTGACATAGTCAGTAAAGCAGAAGCAGACGTTTTTTTGGAATTCTCTTGCTTTTTCGATGATCCAATAGATCTTTGGCAATTTGATCTCTGGTTCCTCTGCCTTTTCTAAATCCAGTTGAACATCTGGAAGTTCACGGTTCACATACTGTTGAAGGCTGGCTTGGAGAATTGTTGGGGTCCTTTAATGGACCGGAACCTGGTGGTCCGGAGTCGATGATGAGAAAGTGAAAGAAGGAAAGAGGCTAATATTCCCTGCATAATATGTCTGTTATGCAGCCAGTCTTTACACTCTAGGGAATCAGCCAGAAATAGAGAAAGAGAGAGAGAAAGACAAAGGGACCCAAGCTCTGATGGAACAAGGGTGCTTTATTGAGTTCTGTAAGAGTATATATACCAGTAGCTTCTTTAGATAAAGATCAAGAGACCAGACTTTGCAAGTTTACCAAGGAAGCAAGAAGCAATAGAAGCCATAAGGCCAACAGGCGATCCATATCAAAAGAGGGTCGTAAATAGTTACTTTTCTCTGTATGGAAAAACTAAGGAAGGAAATGCATAGATTCCTCAGCCTTGGGAGAGGCTTGCCTCTCCTCTTAATTCCTGAATATTCAGGAATTAATAAGGAGCAGAGGACTGATGACAGATCCAAAACAGCACACAGGAAGCCTTCTGTTAAATGCTTCTTGACAGAGAATTTTAAGCATTACTTTGCTAGCGTGAGATGAGTGCAATTGTGCAGTAGTTTGAACATTCTTTGGCATTGCCTTTCTTTCGAGCTCCTGCCATAGGTTTTTGGGGTTGTTATTTGTTTTTGGAGTTAATGTAAGATGGGTTTTATAACATTATGCTTGAAAACTAATAATTTCTTCATAGCAACAAAGATTCAGCTCCAATGACATTATGTAAGTTATTAGCACAAGTGAGAGTTTGCAGAAGCTCTGACATATTGCCCTGCTGGACCAAACTAACATTTGGGAAAAGAAATTATTACTCCAACAAATTATGCTTTGCGGCCACTTCTGTAATCCATTCAGTAAGATAGAATTATATTTATTGTATTAACTTTTCTAAGAGATTGAATTCCATTTTAATCTTCAGGAGGGGTAAATTGTAACATTATTTTGAAATTGCAAAGGAAAGTTTATATAACATTTATTTTGTACAATAAAAGATTTTTCAAGAAAAAATTCAATTCAAACTTTCAAACTATGTCTAATGTCATTTTAATTATAGAAACTAGAAAATTCTGAAGTTTTAAAATTGAGCTTCTTATCTTGACTTGAAATTATATCTAAATAAAGCAAAGTAGCTCACTGTTTATCCTACTCATAAAAAAAGTTTTAAAACAAATATTTTGCACTTTTTGTCTTCAAATAATAAAGTATCTGGAATATGGCTTTTATTTTCACATAAATTATTTTGCTTTATTAATATATTGTGGCAGAAAGCAAAGAAGAACTAAACAGCGTCTTGATGAAGGTGAAAGAGAAAAATGAAAAAGCTGGCTTAAAACTCAACATTAAAAAAACTAAAGAAGAACTAAACAGCGTCTTGATGAAGGTGAAAGAGAAAAATGAAAAAGCTGGCTTAAAACTCAACATTAAAAAAACTAAGATCATGGAATCTGGTCCCATCACTTCATAGCAAATTGATGGGAAACAATGGAAACAGTGACAGATTTTCTTTTTTGCGCTCCAAAATCACTGAAGATAGTGACTGCACCTATGGAATTGAAAGACCCTTGCTCCTTGGAGGAAAAGCTATGACAAACCTAGACAGCATATTATAAAACAGAGACATTACTTTGCCAACAATGGTCCATGTAGTCAAACCAATGGTTTATCCAGTTGTCATGTATGGATGTGAGAATTTGACCATAAAGAAGGCTGAGTACTGAAGAATTGATGCTTTTGAATTGTGGTGTTAGAGAAGAATGACCTGCCTCTTTAGAAACCTGTGTTCAGATCAAGAAGCAACAGCTAGAACTGAACCTGGAACACTGGACTGATTCAAAATTGGGAAAGGAGTATATCAAGGCTGTGTATTATCACCCTGCTTATTTAACTTATATGCAAAGTACATCATGGGAAATGCTAGGCTGCATGACTCTCAGCCTGGAATCAAGACTGCAGAGAGAAATATCAATAATCTCAGATATGCAGATGACACCACTCTTATGGCTGAAAGGAAAGAGGAACTAAAGGGCCTCTTGATGAAGGTGAAAGAGGAGAGTGAAAAAACTGGTTTAAAACTCAACAATCAGAAAACTAAGATCATGGTATCCAGTCCCATCACTTCATGGCAAATAGATGGGGAAACAATGGAAAGAGTGACAGACTTTATTTTCTGGGACTCCAAAATCACTGCAGATATTGACTGCAACCATGAAATTAAAAGACATTTGCCTTGGAAGAAAAGCTGTGACAAACCCAGACCATATATTCAAAAGCAGAAACATTACTTTGCTGACAAAGGTTTGTGTAGTCAAAACTATGGTTTTTCTAGTACTTATGTGTGGAAGTGTGAATTGGACCAAAAAGAAGACTGAGTGCTGAAGATCTGATGCTTTTGAACTGTGATATTGGAGAAGACTCTTGAGAGTCCCTTGGACTGCAAGGAGATAACCTGTCAGTTATCTCATTTGATAACCAGTCAGTCCTAAAGGGAATCAGCTCTGAATATTCATTGGAAGGGATAATGTTGAAGTTGAAGCTCCAACACTTTGTCCACCTGATATGAAGAGCCAACATACAGAAAAAGATTCTGATGCTGGGAAAAATAGAAGGCAGGAGGAGAAGGGAAAGACAAGGGATGAGATAGTTGGATACCATAACCAACTCACTGGACATGAATTTGAAGAAACTCTGGGAGATAGTGAAGGACAGGGACACCTGGTGTGCTGCAGTCCATGGGGTTGCAAAGAGTTGGTCACAACTGAACAACAAGTTTTAATGTCTATAAATAGATTCTAAGTCTGTTATTTTGTCAAATTTGGGGGAGGAAAATGAAACTTTTTATGACATTTATGCTTCACATAAAGTTCAAAACAAATGATATGCTTAAAATGTATACCTTGTAAAAATACTCGGGTAAGTTTTTATAAATATAACAAATAACTAGGAAACATGCATACAGTTCTTATATAAAGATATTACCTGTATGTCACCTGTCAGTGTTTATATTCATGAATTACTGGATCTATTCATTAATCCATGTAGTGAATATAAAGCAAAAATTTTCTCCTGAGGAGACTTGGGGAAACATATCTAAGGTGTAGTAAAGGTTAGGTGATAGAAAATATAAAACTGCAGCCTGGAAAGAGCCACAAGCCAGTGCCCCACCCCTGTGACCTACACACACACTCCCATTCACACACTCGTACACACATACATAGCAATTTGCATGTAGAGGAAAATCTCCATCCCATGGCAATTGATAAACAAAAAGTATCTCCTCTGATTGGATACTATATATATATATAGGATGATCTTTTCATTTTTCTGGGTGGTAAATCTGAGCTTCTTCATGTATTTGAATAGTCACTATGTCTGAATTTCTTGATTTAAACTTCTCACTCTCTCCAGGTTATCAACATTTCAAAGGTGCTTCTTAAATACGTGGGCTGATCTCTGGGTCTTGAGTGGGTAGTTTCTCTCAAATGGATAGTTTATCTGAAGCAGCATGAACCTTAGACTCCTAGCATACAAGTAATGTTCTTCCATTGTGAAAACTCAGTCTCATCCCAACTCCTCAGTGCATATTAAACCTTGACTGTGTCCACATCTTACCCATCCCCTGCTGTCTCTAACCATTGAGAAATAACCCACAAGTACAGAGTGCAAGGACCATGCTCTTCTTTGTCCATCTCATGGCCTGTCTTTATTTTCCTACTCTCACAGATAGCTACTCGCAAAGTAATCCTAACGCTTCATCTTCATTCCTTACCTTTGTCAGGAAGGTCCGGCATGAGCTCCTACGGTTTGAAGTTTAAAAGCAAACTTGATGGACTTGGAGGACATTACTTTAAGTAAAATGAATCAAACAGAGAAAGACAAATACTGTCTCTTGCATGTGCAAACTAAAAAAAATACAAGAAACTGGTGAATATAACAACAACAAAAAAAAAACCAGACTTGCAAATGTAGACAACTGCTGGTTACCAATGGGGAGAAGAGAGGGTGCAATATACCTGTAGGGAAGTGAGAGGAACAGTTTATTGGGTGTAATATAGGCTCAGAGATGAATTGTACATCACAGGGAATATAGTCAATATTTTGTAATAACTGTAAATGGAAAGTAACCATTGAAATTGTATAAACAAAAATTTTAATTAAAAAATGAAAAGAAGATCATTAATCAACAACAACAAAAAAAAAAGAAGAAGAATAAACCAGAAAACAAACTTGAATTCTGGAGTACATGTAAGATTTGGAGTCCCTCTTTAGTTCTTACCATAATAGCAGTCTTTGGGCAAGACACTCTGAGTCTCTCCTTCTTTTTCACCTTTAAAATGAGGATAATAATACCCACCTCAGGTTTATTGTGAATTATGTGACATGACCTCTGACTTAAATTCCTTAAGACAGATCTAGAAACAGGCAAACCACAATGTAGTTGGTGCAATTTTTAATGTGCTAAATTTATATCATTATTGCTAGTTGCTTAAAACGTTAATTAGTTGAACTGATCAAGTACAAATCAAGCCTAACAGAGCTTTTAAAAATCAGTGAAAATTAGATGTGGCTGAACATGTGAGCATAATATAAAAACAGATTTCATGGAAACTCTAAGAACAATATCTAAGCTTCTTGCAAGTGGGTTAGTAGTAGTCAGCTTCCTTGAGCTGTTTCTCTGTTTCAAATTTATTCTATTGCAATAATATAACTGAGATTATGACTTTATAACTCAGAGAAATTAATTAATATTTGCAATGCTTGCTATAGCATACTGTTATGTAAGAATTATAGTCATGATGACATTTATCATATTAAAGATCCAATATTATATATATATATATTTAATTGAATTTATTGGATTATTTAGGTTTTATCTTGTATATCTGACAAACATTTTTAAATGGGAAAACTCATCTTTTTGGTTTATAATCAGTTTCAGTAAATAACACAGTGTTTATTTTGTATAAAATTGAACCATATTTAGTATTTAGCAAAGAATATAATTGTTCATGCCTTAACAATTATTATTGAAAAAAGGGACCCAAATCATCTTTGTGCTATACATGAATAAGAGTGAGTGACAGTTTAACAAATACATTAAACCAATGGACAATGTGTCTTTCCAGTTTTTGATTTATTTAATTAGAAACACTGTATATCCGAAGAGTTATTCAGCAATCAAGGAAAAGGCTTAGTTTTAGACGTCAGACTAGCTGGAATTTAGAAAAACAGCAGAGCAATAATTTCACTGCAGTCTTTATGAGCGTCTTGCTTAAGCTGGGTATTGATGGGATCAGTCTCCATTACTAAATGGAAAAGGAAATGTTTGCTTAGAGCACTTAAAGGGCTGAAGGGATGATAAATAATGAGGTGTCTATGAGAGAGGAAAGTGACATCTAATAGGCTTGCCAACCTACTATTCTGCAATAGCAGCCCTAACTGGAAGGCTTGATTATGGAAAACTGAATTGCATACCTGCTTCCATTACCACCTAGGCATTTTGTCACTGTTGATGTCTTGCACTACACCATTTTCTAGAAACCTGTGTAGATCACCACAGGAGTTCAACACATTCTTAAACCATTTATTTTTGTGCTATTATCTTTTCATCTCCTCTGTTTTCATTTAAATTGGTAAATATAAATAGTTTAGTAGTATTTAAGCAATTCTGGTTTTATGCAGTGTTTCCAGTTTCCTTGTTAGTGCAGTAGTATGTCTGGGTACCAATTTTAGAAAATGGATGTGATCTGGTTTCTCTACAGGGCTGCAGGGATGAATAATGTGATGATCAGGAGCAGGACTTGCTCCTGTGCAAAGATTAGGCCTTTGATGCTGTGATCCACCCTGCAAAGCAGACCATGATACACATTCCTTTATGCAATGTTTGTCCACAAGGACTGACTCTACATCACTCTCTTACATGTCCTCTAGGAGAACATTACACTGCTCTGCAATCTGTCTTTTCAACTCCTTGCAAACAAATTATAGACCTGCAAATTGAGTCAACTCATATACAGTAGTAGCTCAATCCCAAGCTCTGTTAGTCACAGAAAAACTATTTCCAAGTTTATTTTATTTTGTTATCAGTGTAGTTTTCCTAAAGCAGAGCAACAGGAATACATCTTTTCTTTTTGCTTAAAGAACTTCATCTAGGTGTACTGCACAAGATTATCTCTCTTAAGTTCACTATAAGTAGCTTGGTCATCTGGCTGTTATCTATTCTCTTGACAATTGCCATATAGCAAAGTTGTTTTTAATACCAAATTGTTCCCTAGGGGGATAAAAGACAGTAAAATTAATCGGTTTTTTGAGGATACTGTCTTCATAAGCTTTTCAACATCAAACAGGATGTATAAGTCGCCTGGTTGTCATTTGTTGAGTAAATGAATATAACAGTTGTACTGTAAACTGTATTATCTATAAACTTATTGGTGGTGTGAACACTAGCTGATGCAACCTGGTTTTAACTCGGCATCAAACCTGGTGTGAACAGGTAAGAGCATTCGTCACCTCACTAGAACTGATTCAAATGTGTTCTTTTTTATGGCTAACCATGTGGAAGACAGATAGCTGGAGAGAAGTTGCTATATAACACAGGAGCCCAGCCCAGCACTTTGTGATGACCTAGAAGAGGGAATGGGGGGAGAGGAGGGAAGTTCAAGAGGGAGGTGATTATATGTATAATTATGGCTGACTTGCTTTGCTGTTCAGCGGAAACCAACACAACATTGTCAGGTTTCTCTAATGATCTCCAGTTGATCCAGACAAATGTCAATCTAGGAGATGAATCTGGTTAGAGAAAAACAAGTGTCTTAGCGAACTAGAAGCAGCTGAGGAACACAGCAGCTGGAATCATTACAAAACACATTTGTATTTATAAGAAAAATTTCCATAGAGACAAGAGAGACAGGCAATTTCTGTTTTCCCACAGGCTGAATCTCACCTGTTTGTATCATGACTAACAGGTTATCTTGGGGTTTCTTAGGTTAATAAATCTTAGGGTATTCTCTTAGGTAAGTCTGTATTCTTGATTATTTTTAAATGTTTATGATAGAGCCTAAGTGATCAACAAATATCTGTGTTGAATATTACCAAAAATAGAGGTACCATTCACAACACACGAGCTGCCTAGTAGAATGTGCAGGTGCAGTTATCTATAAAGCACCTTGTCAAGATGCTTATACTCTTGTGGAAGAGAAGTAAAGGTAAACACACACATCCAATGATATATCTAAACTATTATTATTTTTAAAATCTGCTACACGAATATATTATCAAGAGATTGCTATGTTGCAGGTGCTGTTCTAAGCATTTTACTTGTGCGAACAAAAAATTTTCATCAACTTAGGAAATATGCAGTATTGTTTTCTAACTTGCAAAAGGGGGAATTGAGGTACAAAGAAGTTAAGTAACATAACTTCCCCATGTTTTCCCATCTAGTATGTGGTAGAGACAGAATCTGAACCCAGATTGTCTGACACCCTATGAAGAACACCACTTGCCCTCTCTTAGAGAGTGACTTATGATGCGCTGGGTGCAACAGGTGACCAATATGGGGGTGCTTTCCAGGCAGTGACATTTCAGGAGAATTCTAAATGTACAGCAACATGTTCTACCCTCTCTCCTTACTGTGAATCATTGTAAAATACCTAAGTAAGTATGTCCTTTCTTTCATATTCCACCCCCAAACTCACCTTATGCTTCTATCTAAGGCTTCCAACCTTTTAAGCCTGTGTATGCTGGCTTATTGGAGAAGGCAATGGCACCCCACTCCAGTACTCTTGCCTGGAAAATCCCATGGACGGAAGAGCCTGATAGGCTGTAGTCCATGGGGTCGCTAAGAGTCGGACACGACTGAGCGACTTCACTTTTTTTTTTTTTTCTGTGCTGGCTTATACCATGATCCCATTCTTGGATTCAAATGTCAGAACTTGACAAGAAGACTGTCATTTTAGGAATCTGAGAAGCTATTGTATCCTCATCTCTTGCCAAGATTTGCTTCAAATTAAGCTTGTAGTTGCCCCTTATATCAGAGTAGGAAAATTATCTTTTTATACAAGATTTCCATGTGGGTCAGATTAAATGTAACTTTAAAAGACAATTTGACACCCTCCAATCACATTGTATCAGCATAATTCTCAACCTGGGGATGAAAAATATTAAGATTTTCCTGTTCATAATTGAACAACAGAGTCTTCTTCCCAACTCTGGTGCTAAAATTATCAAACTTTGAGCTTTTTTAGCTTTATTAATGCACTTTATTTTCTAATAACAATCTCGTTAGCATCCAGAGCAACTACTTAACAAAATGTTGCATTTAAAAAAACCTTACCAGCTTTCAGCAGTATTTCAACATTTTCTTTCATAGGCAATTTGCTTGAGGGCTCAAAGTACTCTTTCTGTCAGACTCGTAAAATGTTATTCTGTATAATATAAACTCATACATGTTCTATAATATAGTTATAGATCAAAATGTGGAATATATATTTACTAAATAACTATAATTCAGAAAAACCATGCCTGTTTTTTCTTATCTGTAAAACAGAAATATCTGTTTTTGTCAATTGCTATTCAGAGGAGGAAAAGTTAAAAAGCTTGTAGCATAGTGATAGAAAAGTCATCCAAAGTCATATTAAGATGCTTAAAAGTCAAAATATTAATAATTATATCTAAATATAAGTATATAATCATAATATAAATAAAACATAATAAATATAACAAAATATTAATTATTATCAAGGACAACTCTGATCTTCCTCATCTAAGAAAGAACAATTATCTGAAAAAGAAATGCTTCATGGATTGATATCAGTACACAATTATAAATATATTTGTGTAGTGCTATACAAAAACTTGGGCTTCCCTGGTAGCTCAGCTGGTAAAGAATCCACCTGCTATGCAGGAGACCCTGGTTCAATTCCTGGGTTGGGAAGATTCCCTTGAGAAGGTATAGGCTGCCCACTCCAGTATTCTTGGGCTTCCCTGGTGGCTCATATGATAAAGAATTAGCCTGCAATGCAGGAGACCCAGGTTCTATCTCCAGGCTGGGAAGATCCCCTGGAGGAGGGCATGGCAATCCACTCCAGTATTCTTGCCTGGAAAATCCCCATGGACAGAGGAGCCTGGCAGGCTACAGTCCATAAGGCTGCAAAGAGTCAGACACGATTGAACAGCTAAGCACAGCCCAGTACATCATACGAAGACTTATCTTTGGACTAATAGAGAATGCACATTACACCTAAACAAAATGATCAATTGAATTTTAACTCTCATCTGGTTATTAGATTCCTCCTAAAGACACAGACTGAAGACTCTTATTTCTCTGTGCACATCACTGTTGACTTTTTAGAACTTATCTTCCAAGAGAATGATCTGCCCCAAATAAAAAATTGTAGTACCAATCTGCAAAACCAGGATGAACACCTCCCCATTCTCAAAATGTGGCCTCTATGTTAAGACTGATGGCCCTGCCTATCAAGTAGAGGGCATGAAAAGTTTTATTGCTCACATAATGAGGTTTTATGACAACATACAGTGGCTTTCAAACAGGTCCAAAAACAGAAAGGCGGAAAAATGGAAAGGAGGCTGACTTGGGGGTGTTATGGTGGTTAGGTGGTATGTAGGGGTGAGGATTCCCACTTCTGAGCAGTTCTGTGAGGCTCTCTGGCACTAAAGGGGGGTTACCTTGACATTTTAATTAGTTACACTTACTAGACCACAGTCTAGTGTAAATGTGACTTTTATTTGCACTGAGAAACCAAAAACTTCATGTGACTGGCTTTACTGAGGTGGTCTGGAACTGAAGAGGCACTGTCTCTGAGGTCTGCCTGTAATATGACTTACATTTTGACTGCTTGGTAAAGAATGGGCTGAGCAGTTGTCCAGACAAAAGGACAGGGGTTTGTACCCAAGTGATAACACCATGACACCAGGGATGGGGGGAAACAGATAGAACATAGCAAATTTATGGTAGGACAGGGGTGGGAGATGAGGGTAAGGGTGGGACAGGAAAGAACCTTTCATTTTTTTGCTATAGCAACCATGCTGATGGTTACAATGTATAGAGATGAAGCCTGCAGAGGGATAACTGTTCTGTGAAAAATGCTAGGTGAAATAAAAAAGGAAAGTAAATATTTTTACAAAGAGGTCCTCTAATTGTCACAGCTGAGAGGTATGCATATATTTAGAAACCAGATTTGTAAATTTGCAAATTACTTAAAGAGTTTTTGAAGTACATTACTTGATTTTTTCATAAGTATGATACAATTCATTGTTTCATGAATGAGACAATCTTCTCATCTCTGAAAAATGAAATAATTTGGTTCATTGTTTCTAAAGCAGCTATCTACTCAAATCAAGTGTCACTCTGATTCTTGGTGTGCAAATAATGATTGATGTATGATATTAAAAATATGTGTATTTTTAATTAGAAATGGACTAGAAGGGGATTTTAAATAAGAAGGGTAACTTCATGTTTGAGAATGATGTATGAGTCCAAAATTCTTCCCTGAGCTTTGTTTATTTAGATCTTTGATGTTTCTGCATTGTCAGCTAAGAAGGAAATTCTGTTTTTCACAAAAAGTCCTCTAATGATAACAAATGGTCAAATTCAACCTAGCAAATCCCTTTTTTCAGAGCATTCTTGCTGGAGATTAATGACATAGTAGCTACTGTATGCCCACCTGTTTTACAAAAGATATACCAACGTGTAAAATGAGGAGTTAACATGAACAAGAAAGTCATGTCTTAAACAAATTCCTTTTCATTTAGGTTGTTCACTATCCAAAGTTCGAGACATTTTATGTTGCTTTTTAGTTGATTAGACTGTCCCATTTACAAGGAAATCAGAAAGATATTACTAAAGAGACTCCAGAAGTCAAATAGCTTGACCTTAAATTATGGTGATGACCTCTGAACCAGTCCATCTCCTATTTGTCCCAGAAAGTTGCATGAATAATAAATAAAACTGTATCACTAGAGGTCTCTACAGGTGCTGTGTAAGCCAAAGAATGTAACAACACAGCAAAGCTTGAGTCTGAAAGCTAATAAATCAAGAACTGGTTTATGTAGCAAAACTGTAATAGTAGCATAGGTAGTTGATAGCCATGACAGCCACGTTGAATTAAATAAGAAAAAAAGAAAAAGAAACAATTGTGTTCCATTGCTGTATTCCTTTAAAATCTAATAGAAGCAGAAATACAAGTGCTTACCATTCCTTTAGCAAAATAGATTTTTCAAAAGATGAATGTATCCACCTGTGTTATACATAAAACATATATCATGTCAGCAAGCACAAGTTTTCTCTAATGGTTAGAAGTTATGTGACTTAAAATTTACTCTAAATTCAGCAGTTAAGGTGGGTGAATCATTTTCTCTGCCAAATATAGAGGAATAGAAGTTGTTTTATTGATGCATTCATTTAGTAAGCCCACGCTACCTCATTAACTAAAGGAGTCATATAAACCTGCAACAATTTGCAGACTATTATGTCAGATTCATTAGGGATTAAGTAAAAGTACTGCAAATCAATTCATGAGTATTACTGGAATGTAATCAAGTAAGGATCTTTGACAAAATGCTAACAAACTATGTGTTTATGTACAATTGATATTTGCTTGTGTGCTTCTTCTCATAGCATGATTTATTGATGATCTGTTGTAACCGATCCACATTTTGAACGAAGAGTGGAAATTCACATAAGTTAAAAAATACAAGTCTAAATGTATTGCTGTAAAAACTAAGTAAACAAAATATGTTAATACCTCCTATGTTAAAAAATTATATTAAAATACAAATAAAAATATCTATAATAAATGTTCTGACATCTTTTAAAATCATTATATTTCTGTAATGCTTGTGCTTGTGTTCAGCCATTCAGTTGTGGCTGACATTTTGAGACGTCACAGACTGTATCCCACCAGGCTCCTCTCTCCATGGGATTGTCTGGGCAAGAATCCTGGAGTGCATTGCCACTTCCTACTCCAGGGGATCTTCCTGACCCAGCGATTGAACCCATGTCTCCTGAGTCTCCTGCATTGGCAGGCAGATTCTTTACCACTGAGCTACTTAAGAAGACATTTTTATAATAGGGAAGAACAAATATGATTTCATATTAGATCTGTTTCTTTCACTTTAACCTTTGTATTCTATTGTTTTTGTTACAAGTTAAGAATGTTGCATATACCCTGAAAAATATAGGAAGCCCATTCTCAAGGCTAACAGTTACAAGAACAAAGGATTCGCACACCAAGAGGTTTGCAACAACCATTCCCTCCCTAAACTTGCCTTTACAAGTGCTTTACCAAAACCCTTCAGAAAGTTCAGGGTTTGGGGGGCGGGGGCAAGAGCCACCCAATCTTCTTGCATGGCCCTGCAACAAACATTTATTTGCTCCAAACTCCAATGTTTTGGTCTGTTTGGCCTTACTGTTTGACACATGAACTTACATTCAGTAACATTGCTTTTTTTTTTTTTTTTTTTTCATTTATTTTTATTAGTTGGAGGCTAATTACTTCACAGCATTGCAATGGGTTTTGTCATATGACCCAGCAATCCCACTTCTGGGCATACACACTGAGGAAACCAGATCTGAAAGAGACACGTGCACCCCAATGTTCATCGCAGCACTGTTTATAATAGCCAGGACATGGAAGCAACCTAGATGCCCATCAGCAGATGGATGGATAACGAAGCTGTGGTACATATACACCATGGAATATTACTCAGCCATTAAAAAGAATTCATTTGAATCAGTTCTAATGAGATGGATGAAACTGGAGCCCATTATACAGAGTGAAGTGAGCCAGAAAGATAAAGCCCAATACAGTATACTAACGCATATATATGGAATTTAGAAAGATGGCAATGATAACCCTATATGCAAAACAGAAAAAGAGACACAGATGTACAGAACAGACTTTTGGACTCTGTGGGAGTAACATTGCTTTTTAATAGATCTTAAAAGCTGCTATTATATTTAGATGCAGTAGAGTATTAAGACAAAATCTCTGTATCCAGAAATCCAGTTATGACTGTGTGACTCTCAGTAAGTTAATTAACTTCTCTATGATCCAGTTACCTCATCTGTAAGATGAAGTCTAATACTGGAAACTACTCCTGGGATTGTCCAATTTCAAAAATGGACATAAGAAAAATTTTTAAAATAGCAGGTGGTACAATGTCAACAATGATAAAATATTACCTTTTTTAAAATTATATCCAATCAATTTTTCACCTTTTGTGTTATATGGGATTCTTTTAAAGTTTAGTGAAATGTTTTTCATAATAATGCTTTTTTAAGTACTCCAAAAAAGTAAATAATATTATAGAGGAAATCATATTGAAATATATTTCTTCTTTCTTTTTTTTTGAGGAGGGGTGCTTGTCTGAGTGTTTAGAGACTTTTTTTTTATTGCAGTGATTTTTGCCATACACTGACATGAATCAGCCATGGATTTACATGTGTTCCCCATCTTGATCCCCCCACCACCTCCCTCTCCATCCCATCCCTCTGGGTCTTCCCAGTGCACCAGCCCTGAGCACTTGTCTCATACATCCAACCTGGGCTGGTGATCTGTTTCACCCTTGATAGTATACTTGTTTCAAAGCTGTTCTCTCAAAACATCCCACCCTCGCCTTCTCCCACAGAGTCTAAAAGTCTGTTCCGTACATCTGTGTCTCTTTTTCTGTGTTGCATATAGGGTTATCGTTACCATCTTTTTAAATTCCATATATATGTGTTAGTATACTGTATTGGTCTTTATCTTTCTGGCTCACTTCACTCTGTATAATGGGCTCCAGTTTCATCCATCTCATTAGAACTGATTCAAATGAATTCTTTTTAACGGCTGAGTAATATTCCATTGTGTATCTGTACCACAACTTCCTTATATACTTCTATCAACACCTTTCCAGGGAACTGAGAACACAAGGTAAGATCCTCAAACTTTTTGATGTCAAATAGGTCTTGCTGTTACTCATCGCTTTAGGTGGTTTATTTTTTCCTATAATCCACACTGTATTCCTGCAGTATCATTGGATAGTTAATTGTCCTTCATGTGGAATTCCATTGTTCATTTAGAAAGACAAATAAGAAAGTTTTAGTCTTTTAAACTAATTCTAGGGGTTCCCAGATTGCTAGTGGTAAAGAACCTGCCTGTCAATGCAGAAAACCTGAGTCGCAGATTCCATCCCTTGGTCTGGAAGATCTCCAGGAGGAGGGCGTGGCAACCCACTCCAGTATTCTTGCCTGGAGAATTCCATGGACAGAGAAGCCTGGCATGCTACAGTGTATAGGATTGCAAAGAGTCAGGCATGACTGAAGCGACTTAGCACATCTGCACACACTAATTCTATCCTGAAATTTTAGAAAATGTAACACAATATGTATATATTTCCAAGTATTTTCCAATATCTGTGCATATATAAGGTAAATCTATGTTATATTAACCTCTTCAAAATAGACCATTTCTTATCAGATGTAGAGCCCTTGGAAAAAATTAAATTTCAACAGCATTTTAAAGGAATGAAAATGTTGTGTGATAATGCACAAAATCTCTGGAAGAAAACATTAAATGAATAGTAACATTAAATGCATATAAAAAAAGGCTTTTAAAAATATCAAATAAATGGGAAGAGAATTGCTCATATAAGTACTATGCAAATTGGAAAAAGTGTCCTAAATTTCTATAAGAAATAAAGCAAAGGACACTTACAAAGAAGCCAATAGTAGGTCAGATACAGAATGGAAGGAAATAAAATCTGCAAACATATGAGGTTTATAAATCTTTCTAAAAGAAAGTTAAACAAATCCTACTGACCTTTCACCAATAAACACTGAAAATTTCAGTAAATATTCTCTGTAGAATCTACTATAAAACAAGTGCAAATTTATTCATTACTTACATTTAACTCTTATGTGATAATTCTGTTAAAAAGTTCCTGTAGTGGGATTGCTTTAGCTTCCTCAATGATAACACCTGCATAATAAATAATGCAGTATACTTTTAATTTTACAAAT